>NC_060173.1:85299778-85644778 GCF_021184085.1 Oncorhynchus gorbuscha
ATACATGTATCACTAGCCACTAACTATGCCACTTTGTTTACATACTCATCTCATATGTATATACTGCACTCAATACCATCTACATGTATCTTGCCTATGCCGCTCTGTACCATCACTCATTCATATATCTTTATGTACATATTCTTTATCCCCTTACACTTGTCTATAAGGTAGTAGTTTTGGAATTGTTAGCTAGATTACTTGTTGGTTATTACTGCATTGTCGGAACTAGAAGCACAAGCATTTCGCTACACTCGCATTAACATCTGCTAACCATGTGTTTGTGAAAAATAAAATTTAATTTGATTTATTTTTGCTCTATTAACCAATTTCCCAAAACTCCTGCCCTTGTAAACCTGCTGATTAGAAGGTCCTGTATAGATTATATTTTCAACCAGCAACTATCAGAAATAACATTGCTACATTTTTGTCACACTTTTACAGTGTTAGTTTCATCAGCTATTGTACAATATGACACCAAACAAAGAAGAAAATGACTTGACGGCACTGGGCCTTTAACTCTGCTTTTAGTTTTTGGATAACTGCAGTCCAAGTTCAAGCGGGTGTGTACCTCTTGCTGCTGCTTGTGTAGCTGTTCCAATCATTGCTTAGAAATTAACAATTGAAACCAATCATTGCCAGCTAGTCATTAATGTCATCCACGACAACAACATAATGTACAGGTACATATAGTGAATTCAAGTGTGCGTCTCATTCATTCATCATGGAATAAAGTAAGGAATATGGGCATGTGTAATACTGATCTGTTGGGGAAATAATTAGCTAAATATCAACATAACTGATGTCCTCAGTGGTGTTGGAAGCAGAGAGGAACGCTTTCCCAACGCCGTCCTTGCTCTAAAAAAATGGTCAGGACCAATTTATAAATAAAATGCTGTTGGAATAAGAGTGTGTAAGTAAACAGAGGCGAGATGTAACATAAGTGAATACAATTAATAGGTCATTGATGTCCTCTTCAGATGTTGAAAACATTTGGTAATGTGACAGAGGTCAGATATTTTCCTTTAGTTTTCCTTAAGTCCACCAACAGTAGTTAGGGTCCGTCAACAGTGACAAATCAAATTTCAATAGCTCTTTAACCATTACTCCTAAAACTTTCAAAACTGGTTCTAGCTAATCCGATGGCATAGACACACATTGCGCACACTTGTTTTTGTCGGTTTACACTACACACTATTTAAAATGATTTATTTTAATTTTTGAAATTCAATAGTGCCTTGGTCATGTGACCCACACACCTCAAACAAGGTTCATAATGTAAACTCAGTGGGCCTACACATTGGGCAGCACAACCTTTTGTTTGTCCATTTTCATCTCACAATTTTACATTAATTTGGTCAACTTTCTAATTTCAATAGCTTCTTGGTCATGTGACCTACTGGACTCGAACAAGGTTCAGAATATCCACTAACTACCCTTCTATATTGCACACCCTTTAGTTTGTCCATTTATCTCATGCATGAATTACATGAATTTTTCAACGTTTTACATTTCAATAGTTCCCTGGTCATGTGACCTACAAGCCTCAAACTACTTTCAGAATATCCACTGACTAGCCTTATACATGGCACACCCTTTTGTTTGTCCTTTTTCATCTCACACGATTTTACATTAATTGCCTGCTCTGTTGTTCTTAACTGACTTGCCTAGTTAAAAAGGTTAAATAAATAAAAAATTATTCAAGTCCCAACTCCACGGCCCCCCGTGTCCGGCCGCCCCTGCTCGGACTCTTGAGTGCCTCCCGCCTTGATGGAGGCCCCCTCGTGCACCTGGTGACCCTTTGACTTCCACAGTGAGTCCAAACCTGACACAGTCCCACTAGAGGACGACCCGGGCGGATGGGCGACCACCACCTAGCCCACTACCTATCTACGCCTTCTACCCTCCTGCCTGGGCTCTGTCACACTCTGTGTCTGGCCTCTGGCCCTTCTGTGTCCACCTGGTAAACCATAAGTAAAGAAGGAGGATGGTGGAGGAAAACGTCTTCCGTCCCTGACAAAAGCTTGGATCGAGGGTTGACTTTCAATAGATCGCAGTGAGTGAGCTGTTCTGCTACGTACGAAACCCTGACCCAGAATCAGGTTGTCTATGAGTGATTCATCACCAGGTTCCCCACAAACATGCAGTGTGCATCAGGAGATCACTAAAGGCTCTACTCACCTGCCAAAAGAAGCAGGCTATCCCGGGACAAGTGAAGATCCGCGGCGCTACGGTATCGTTACATTTAGGGGGGATTCTGACTTAGAGGCGTTCAGTCATAATCCCACAGATGATAGCCTTGCACCATTGGCTCCTCAGTCAAGCACATACACCAAATGTGCTTGGGTGATTTGAGTGCGACCGCAACAGGTGGGTATGCTCCTTTGAATTTCGTCAAGTTGACATTCGGTGATCCGTGCCCAGTGGGAACCTAGGCTTCTTCCGTCCGATTTATGGGTCTGAAGCAAATCAATGGGTGTCGATGATACTACCCACATCAGATGTAGGCTTCCCTCCCCAGACAAGCTGGAGATACCTCTCCCTACTTCGTAGGGCATGATCCAGATCCTTGCAATGCCCTATCACTGCGGGGCCAATGGGTTTAGTCTCCGCCTCGAGTCTAGGGAGCGTAGAGGAGACCTCCCCACCTACAATGTGTGGTGTCCCGCACTCAGGCAAGCCTGAGGCCTGGTAGTGTCAGCTAATGGTAAGACACATGCCATCTCCACAACATGCTCCAAAGAGAGTGGAGGAGAGGTCCCATATAGAATGTGTGGAGTCCCGCACCCAGGCGGACCTGAGACTTGGCAGTGTCCATAACTGCTAAGCACATTCTATCTCCATTAAGTGCTCCACTGTTAGCGGGTCCAGCCAAAGCCAGCATTTGATTCAAACCTTCGCAGTTTAGAGTTAGCTAAGTATACAGGGGACGCGTGTTTAAACGTTTCACCACAGCCGCTCTGTGATCAGACTGATGTCAGTAGTACACTTTCATCAGCCGTCTCCCCCTCCCAGCCAAAGCCAGGGATGTGTTCATTCTCTGATTGGCTTCCTGTCCAAGTCAGGAGTCATTTACAATAGCTCCGCAGCAAATCGTTGAGTCTGGTGGAACCGCCCTCACATTTTCATGCTTGACCGAAAGCCCCATATTCCAGGACCAACTGCCGCCTTCCGTTAACGATCAACAGCCGTCACCAACTGCAGGACTTTCTTTGCGTACGGACTAGGACCGAGGTAACTCCAGTTTGGTTTGCATCGTTAGCGACACTGAAAACAGGTGACATACAGGGAGGGATTGGAAGAGCCCTGCTAGAGGGCTACCTCATTATCTCCCTTACTAACGCTAAGGACTACTTAAGAGAGTCATTGTTACTCCCGCCGCTTACCTGCGCTTCATTGAATTTCTTCACTTTGACATTCAGAGCACTAGGCAGAAATCACATCTCGTCAACACCCACCTCAGGCCTTTGGGATGTTTTGTTTTAATTAAACAGTCGGATTCCCCTGATCCACACCAGTTCTCCTAGCTGCTAGGCGCCAGCCGAGGTGACCCGCCGGAGACCCAGCGTAAACGTGGCCGGCAAGCGCCGTAGCTGGGGAGATCCGTGAGAAGGGCCCAGCACGCGTCCAGAGTCGCCGCCGGACCCAACCACTCACCGGTCCACCTTCGGCCTCCCGGCGCACGCAACCCCTTGCGTGACCACGCACGAGAGCCCCCGAGATGGGCCGCCCAACAAACTTCCAACGGTGGCGAGAGGAGGGTGACGGAGCGACAGATGAAAATGGACATTCTGAACCTTGTTTGATTCCAGTAGGTCACATCCTGTAATAATCTAATGATTGTGTCATGATATTAGGGCCAGCAGAAAATGGTCAAACACATCCTGATCCAGAGACCCATCTTCCAGCTGTCAGAGAGACTGGCCTACTCCCACAGCCTTAAGCAGGCCAAAGCCCTTCCAGCAGATCTGTCTTTTGATCACACCTACTGTATGCTGTTTGGCCCCACCTCACATATTTCTTTAACTCCCTGCTCTCCTGTGTGGGTGTGTGAGAGTGTTTTACGGAACATACAGTGTACAGGTGTGTGTGTGTAAACCTAAAAGTAAGAGTCGGTGTCCTATTTGCACAGGTGAGGTTCCGGTGGTCTAACTGAACTACACGTCCCTATCGTTGGAGAGCCCGTTTGACTACAACCAGGTGGAGGGGTATGTGAGGGAGACACTGCTCCTCTTGCGCCGGGCCATCTCCACCCAGCGGTCCATCCTCTACCTTCCACAACATTGGCCTCCTCTCCTTCCAACACCCCAGGTGGGCTAATGGTATAGTCTAGAAATTATACAGTATAGACATTTGGGATCATTGTTTCAGGTGATGGATAGCAAAAGAAAAGTCATTTGGAAAAAGTAGATTTCCACAATTCTGATATGCTCCCAAAACAGTGATTAGTTAGTGAGATGCACAAGGCGTGGAACGTTTTGATCCCCATTGGGATCTCGTTGTAGTAGTGTTTGTGTCTACTACACTGCACAGACTAAGTTACTGACGCAGTATAGCTGTCAACAAGACTATAGCAATGGGTTAAGTTTGAAAGTGAAGAGAAATATTTAATTAGTTTGAGGTCCAGAGATCATTTGAAAATGTAACGTCTTTACTTTGTCTCATCACCTTCAGGATGAAGTTCTAAAGGAACTTTGTCACTGCCAGAGTGCTCTGGACTCTCTCCAATGTGTGCAATTTTACTTACTCCTTATAAAGCCCTTTTGTAACTGGTTGGTTGTAACACTACTACACTACTAAACACAATTTGTGTTTCCAGGGGCTGGACATCAGTAAATGTCTGGTGTCTGCCAGCCAGCAGAGAGACAAGGCAGAACAGGCCCTTCTGTTGTCTAGCAACCCCACCGGAAAACAGGGGGTGGCAGAGGAGATGGGAGAGGTAACTGAGGGGGACGGGCTGCATTCATCAGGACCATTGAATGGCTTCAAACAGTTGCTTAAGCAATATCTTTTTTGCACAATAACTTTGTGGAGGAGAGAGGAGCAGGTAGAGGGACATCAACTCTGAGAGGATCAGTGTCCAACAGATGAGCTAGAAGAGTGTGAGAGTCATCTGGCACAGCTGTTACCTTTGAAATATGTTACTAATCCTTGGGGAAGCTTGTTGCATTACTGCTGTTGTGTGTTCTGTAGGAGTCGTGTTTCCTGTGCAAGCACCATGCTCAGTAGAATGTACCGGTGTACATGGGTGGAGATACTGAGAGAGGAGCAGGAGGAAAACCTCCTACTGCACAATGAGCAGGAGAGAGATCAGCTAAACCTGCAGAGGGAACAGGCAAGCTCACTTACACGTCCTCAGCAATTATAGAAATACAACAATACAAAACCATGATTACTGGAGAATAATTACCCGAAGGGACCACCTCCAGAGTTCAGAATAGACAATGTTTTTCACCCTATTTTTACCTACTGAGTCAAGTAGTGAAGAAGCTGAGGAAGTCACAGAGGGACAGGAACAAGTGATGAACCTACTTTCTCTCTCTCTCAGGCTGAGCAGCCTCTGATCCGGGAGAACAGAGGTTGGCAGCATTTAACCTGGGTGTGGCAGAGGCCGCGAGGGAAAGTTCTGCCTCAAGACCCAACAGGTTCTATGTGAGTCCCTGTGAATACTTCTATTTAATTTGATGTGTTTCTCCACTGAGATCTATAGTAACTTCACGGCCTCCTCCCCAGGGCTCGTTCAACTTCCAGGGCCGCCCGCTAATGACCCCGCGGCTGCCCAAGCAGAGGCGGTACCTGCAGGAGCTTCTGGAGCAGGCTGACAGCAGACGGAGCAGACAGATACAGGCCCACCAAGCACAGGACCTCATACACCGCCTGCGACGGGTTCAGCTAGCAGCCGAGTGAGTGTGTGTGTGTGTGAGGGGGAGCAAGTGCACAATTTCAGAGAGAGGTGTAAAGAAAGAGAATTCAGCAAGGGTCTGTATATCCTCTTTGCTTTGCAGCTGGAGGAGCTCAGCAGGAAAGCGCCTGACAGGCAGCCGGCCTCGGAGTGTACCCCATTTGTCCAGTACGACTGTGCCCCCCAGGCGATAGCGGAGCAGAGGGCCAGGGAGCTGTATCTGCACCAGCTCCACAGCACCAACAAGAGGATGAGGGGGGCACAGCTCCACCTGGCCGCCAAGCACAGGAGAGAGACGGACATGATCAACAGGACCAACAGAAAGAGGGTGGGAAGGGAACAGACTTTGGTATAGGCTTTGAGAGGGAGTGGTACTCATCTGCTACTTCCATTCAACACAGTTTTGAAAATATCAGAACCCAGAACCAAATCGAGTAGATGGCAAGCACATGCAAAATCTGGTTCTGGGTTTGGAGATGAATGACATAGCAATATAGTAAAGAATGGTTATGATTGATGGAGAGCAGCACCAATGATTGTTTCCCTCCCCTAGGATGATAACTCACCGGATCCTTCGCCATGATAGGCAAAGAGGAGACGTGGGGGTGGAGCATGGAAGCGAAGAGACTCAGAAAACCAGATATGTGTATTATAAACTGGGTGGTTCAAGCGCTGAATGCTGATTTGCTGACAGCAGTGGTATACCACAACAAGTATGACAAAACAATTATTTTTACTGCTCTAATAATTACGTTGGTAACCAGTTTATAATAGCAATAAATCACCTCAGGGTTTTGTGCTATATGGCCAATATTCCACGGCTGAGGGCTGTATCCAGGCACTCTGCGTTACGCTTAAGAACATCCCTTAGCCACGGTTATTCATGTGATCCTGGAATAATAAGGCCCATATAACATGTAAAGAGTTGCCCTTCCTGTCTTTCAATGAATAAGGCCTATAAAAAGTGTTGTTCCTCTTGTTTCAGGGCTGGCTGTTGCCTGCTGATAGACCAGTGCTCAGGGCTGCAGCGATGTCTGCAGTTTAAGAGACTCTCCAGCTACAGTGGAGAAACCAACGTGTGGAAGGACACACGCTACATCAGCAGCATGACACAAAATGTGTTAATCATCAACAAAACACTCAGTAGTTTTGCTAACAATATTCACTTAGTGCCTTTTTTATTCCCTTCAAAACATACATTTTTCCTTGAACCCCAAATAGAATTCCTTCTGTGGTGCATCACGCCTAAGCAGAGCATAATATTCTCTGGGGGAAAGAAAATATAACATTTACCATGTCTGTCATTACCTTTGGCAAAAACACCTAAACCGAAACAGGCAAAGCTTTATACAAAACTACACAAAAAAGATGCAACCCCTCCATTATTAAAATAAGCATATCCAAAGAGGCAATCACATATGTAATTATTATAGGCGCTACTCTTGCTCTCGAGAACCCAAGGCATTCTCAGCTAAGCACTGCTTATTGGTGGGAACATGTGAACTATAACTCGACGCTCTGTTTTAATGTTTAGAAATGTCAATCATCATCGTTGCGATACCGTTTTGGAAACATATGGAACCTATCTTTCATATTAGCGAGTAAGAATCTTACCAAATAAAAAAGATGAACAGACATCCATACAACTGTATGCCTACCGTTGACGAACTACACTTCCTCTCCAGTTATGCTTACACAGGTGCTCGAGCACGATAGATAGCTAATAAGCACAGGTGGTCTTCTGTAAACAAGCGCTGCAACATGGAGATATGGCCGTGTGGGAACACCTACCCTATAAAAGGTGTGTAGTAATTTAACCTTTTTGTTTTTAGAAAAACATTTTTTTTGCCGATATGGAAGCTACTTTCCTTAAGTTTCCAAAATCATACCGCAAGCGATGTGTTAACGTTCAGAACAAGCGTCGGTGCTCTTAACAAAACTCCCCCGGCCAGAAGTTACTGTCATGAATATATGCTAAAGGTAGTTAGCGTCTATGCATGGGCTAGTGGTACACTAGTGTTTATTAAAGCTTCCTCTATCGTGTACACAAACGTCGGGCACCGCACAAACCTGAAGTCCCTTGTGGCCCAGTTGGTAGAGCCCGGCGCTTGCAACGCCAGGTTGTAAGTGAGATAAGAGTGTCTGCTAAATTACTCAAATGTAAAAGTCAGTTCCTAATGGTAATGATGTCGGGGATAAAAATGTAGCTAGTCATCTCGTTAAAACTCTTGACACGCATCAACAGGGAAGTCTAGAATAAAAATACAAGATGAACACGGTGTCCTATTTTAAATTATATAGGTTATCTAACTGGTCCTCTTGTAACCCAGGCTTTGGCAGGAGTGTAGCCTAAAGTATGAAGTGACAACAGGGAGTAATAAATTGTCAGTTAATAATATATTAGAGTTGTGCTTTAAAATCAATGATACTGCAGTGTGAACCAGCGTGTACATATTCTTTGATAATATCTGATAGAATAGATAGAGGTCAAACGGAGGCCGGCACTATGAGGGTTTGCGTTTATGTCCGGACAAGAGGTCCATCTTAACAGTCTAAAACTGGCGGTCTCCTCCTATGCTTGTCTCCCATCTTTTATCGAGACTAATTTGAAAACAATGGACAGGTAAAGGCAATATGGGATTCACCCATCCACTTTTCCAAGCAAAGGAAGCAAGGTAAAACTATTGAGATGCAACCTACAATGACAGAGACCTTTCGGGAATATGCCATTTCTTCCTAAGTTAGCCTATTAGTTATTAAAGCTAGTCCAAACATACTCAACGGAGTGTGTTATTAGGGGTTTGGTGACACAGAACAGTCTGTCTCCAGATTCTGTATCAATCACAAATAAATAATCTCAAAATAGAATATAGAATGTATAGAACAGATAGGGTTCCCTCAAATTACACATGAAACGTCGTGGCACTAACCTGGCAATTTGATGATATGGACACATATAGCGATATGGTAAACAAAGCAATTACAAAAGTCAAGGGGGACATAAAATTAAATGACTGAACCTTCAGAAAAATACCCCTTAAATTATATTTCTGCTGGTTAACCATTTGTAATCTCCTACAGATGTGCATCCTATGTATTACATTCTATGGGCACTGGGGAGTGTCTAGAGGCAATGGAGTGTCGTCTTGATGTTCTAGCTGCAGAAGGCTTTGGGGGCATTCCTCTGCCCAGGCGTTGAGGACACATGCCAGATCTTACAACGCCTGGATAGGTATTTTATGTATGAGTTAACCACATATGTTATAGCAATCTGGTGCTGGAAGGCACTGTCGATGCCGTGGAATGCAACCATTGGTTGATGCATGCAACGTCTGAGCAGGGGAACGCGACTGTTGAGTGATGATTGGTGAAATTATGCGAAATCTGGAGAGGCGGCAGCGCATGTCTGATATGTGTAGCTCCCTTGTGCTGTACTGATGGATCGAACATTGGGGATAGAAAGAGAGGTGGCTGATGGAGTTCACACGTCCTGGACTTTCATGGCGTCCATGGGCCAGTCGTAGGTGTCCTGGACGAAGGAGTCATAGTCGGGGCTGTAGACATGGGAGAGCACAAATGCCTCCTTGTCCTTGGGCTCCGGGTACAGGGAGGCAATTTTGTGTCTGTACGCATAGTCAACCACCTGAGAGATGGGTAGAGAAAAATATAAATTAGTTACACAGAACACTAATGTATTGATGTGTGGAATGTAATGCTGGTATTGATGGTTTTGTGGGGTGGAGTCAGTCTCTAACCTTGACAGCGATCTTAAAGGACACTTCTCTGATGCCGTTGAGTGGAGGGTAGAGTCTTCCCTCGGCCAGGTGCTCCTCCGTTACCATGTCAGCTATCGCCTGAGAGAGAGAGAAACAGGAAATGAAAAAGAGAAGTAAAGAAATGGAGAGCTCTATATGCTCTACCACTTTGGATTTGAAATTATACAATGACTGAGATTAAAGTGCTGTTTCTAAACACTTCTACATTAATGTGGATGCTACCATGATTATGGATAATCCTGAATAATCATGAGTGAGAAAGTTTGACACACATATCATGCCCCCAAGATCTAACTTCTTTCCATTACAATAACAGGGGAGGTTATCATTTTTGGGGGGGGTATGATATTTATACCTCCAACTTTCTCATTCATCATTATTCACGATTCATTCAGAATTATTCGTAATCACCGTAGCATCCACATTAATGTAGAAGTGTTTAGAAACATATTACATTCTTATTTACAATAAAAGTCACTCCAAAATGACAATACAGTATTTACCAGTGATTTCTATTGGGCACAAAATAATCTGAAACGCAACCAAAACAAACAGAAAATGCATTCAACAAGTTTGTAGAGTCACAAGCTTGATGTAAAGCAGTGCATTTGTCCCAATACTATTGGTCCTCTAAAATGGGGGGGACTATGTACAAAAAGTCCTGTAATTTCAAAACAGTTCACCCGATATGGATGAAATACCACAAAATTAAAGCTGACAGTCTGCACTTTAACCTCATAGTCATTGTATCACTTAAAATACAAAGTCCTAGAGTATAGAGCCAAAACAACAAAAAATGTGTCATTGTCCCAATACTTTTGGAGCCCACTGTATATATTTAGATCAATGATTATTTCAAGAAAGGGAGTATCCATGAATATAGTGCATTCAGAGAGTCCTTCTATCCAAAGGGGGCGTTCTGTCATGCTGGCACAAACTCTGAGCTCACTGGGGTGTGGCTACTGACTGGGCACAAGTTCAGATGAAAAACATTTCTCATTTAGATGGCTAAAATCACAATGCTATCTTCACAAAACTATTCTCATTTTTCATTATATAATATTTACAAAATGTAGATGTAAACCTGATACATAAGATGTGTACACTTTCAGAGTTACCGTTACCTTGATATACCATCCTTAATGACATCACAGAATAATAAACTTTAACCACATATTTAGAAATCGCCCAGTTTTCCTAACCACACCAATATTTCTACTTTGATTTTTCAAACGACAAGGTAAATTGGAACAATAATATAAAAATATATGTACTTTACAAGGTAGAAAGTTTTTTTTAAGGATATTTTACGAGTGGACAGAAAAATGTTGAAATTGAAACTAATATTATATTATTCAACTTGAACAATAGTATTAGATCATTGGATTGATAAGCATTACATACACACTTTACCTCTGCTGTTTGGGAATGTTTTTTGTTGAAAATGTCAAATTAAAAGGCAAACGGTTACCTCGGCTGTGGTGAGGAAGATGTCGTCGGAGATTTGGCGCACCCCGCAGGCGATGACCCCCAATGCCACGCCAGGGAACACGTAGGCGTTGTTCCCCTGACCGGGGATGAAGGAGCGCCCGTCAGCCAGGGTCACCTTATTAAAGGGGCTGCCACTGGCAAAGATGCCCCGCCCCTGGGACAGAGGAAGAAAATGAGAAAGAGAGCGAGTGAGAAAGTGAGAGAGTAAAAAAATAGAGCCTTAATTCTATTTCAGATCATTCTATTTCTATGACAGCAAGGATATTTAGTAAGCGTACATTGATTGGCACTCGAACAAGGGAAAAGTGAGTGAATGTCTATTCTCTAGGTTAGGATCAGAGTTTCAGTACCTCGGTGAGTTGGTAGCACTGCTCGGCGGTGCACTCTGCCTTGCTGGTGGGGTTACTCAGTGCGAAGATGATGGGCCTCTCGTTGAAGGACGCCATGTCCTTGATGATCTTCTCAGTAAACGCCCCTCCGATGGCCGCCACTCCTGCACACAGGAGAAGAAAAGAAAAAAAAAGAGTACTGAGTGTGAGAACAAAACACGCATATCTTCCTGAGATGCTCTGCAATGTTGAGTTTCTGTCCAGTGTCCATTACTAGTCTGTTTCTAAAGAAACATTCTGTACATGACAGATGAGCCTTAGTTACACTGGTGAGACAATATGTGATCATGGCAACTGACCGATGAGGGCGGTGGGCTTGACGGTCTGCACCACCTCCTCCAGTGTCTTGATGTGGGCGTGGTCATGGGCAAACTCCTCCTTCTCATGGTTCAGGTTTCCTCTGCCCTGTGGGTCACACCATGGTAACATCAGTCAGTCTGACATACAACTGGATCCAGTTCAGGAGGTTGTAACGTTCTGAACGTTGCCCATAGAACTGACTGACATTATTCCCTATTCTACATGACAGTGCAGCATAACTGATCTACATGATCTTTCTATCTGAAAATACTGTAACATTGCATCCTACTGAACACGACCAATGTCTTGGTGGACAGCTCAGGAGAAGGCTGATTAGATCAGCGTTTTGAAGCTATTCAAGTGTATTAGGAGGTTAGCTATGATAATATGGTATTTCTGTTACCTTGACGATGAGGCCCCTGGAGTCGACCATCCAGATCTTCTTTGCGGCTTCCGTGGCCGACACCCCCTCCTTTGCCATGGCCATGATTAGCAAGTGGGCAATGCCCAGTGCAGCCTGGGTAATAAACAAAAGCAGTGGTAAAGTCCTTAAATGAAAATACTTGAAAGTTCTCCTTATGTCGTTTTGGGGGTATTTATATTTTTGACGACTTACTTCACTACATTCCTAAAGAAAATAATGTTCTTTTAACTCCATACATTTTCCCTGATACCCAAAAGTACTTATTACATTTTTATTACTTAGCAGGACATGAAAATGGTCCAATTCAGACACTTATCAAGATAAATCCCTGGTCAGCCTCTGATCTTGCGGACTCACATGCTTCGTTTGTAAATTATGTCTGAGTGTTAGTGCCCCTGGCTATCAGTAAAAAATAATGTTTTTGTAAAAACGATGCCATCTGGTCTGCTTAACATAAGGAATTTGAAATAACATACTTTTGAAACTTCCCAAAAAAATGTTGCAATTACATTTACTTTTGAGTCATTTTCTATTAAGGTATCTTTACTATTACTCAAGTATGACATCATTGTAAAAATGACAGTTCCATGATGAATTCTGCTACTAAGCAATCTACCCAATCACTGCCATGCAACATGATTATTTTCAAGCCATTTCATCTGCATGCTTGTTTTATCTTTCAAGGCTTGATTCAAGAGTGAGGTTTCCCCCCCAAAAATCAACATATTTTGGTGTTTATAATGAACACAGATCAGCGCATTTGTCCTCTTACCTCCCCAGCCCCCTGGAACACAAAGGTGTGGTCTGACAGTTTGTTCTTGGTGATCTTCAGAGCAGCCAAGACCCCAGCTACTGCTACTGAGGCTGTGCCTGGGAGAGAGTGAGTGAGACAGGGTGAGAAAGAGACAAGCACAGGAGACATAAGAGAGAGGGTGAGAAACACAAGGGATGGGTTATACGGTTGTTCTCAGAAGTCAGAATGGTTTTGACATCAATCTTTCAACAGTACACAAAACTCTATTATGAGTCTCTGACTAAGACCACAGGAGGGCTTCAGTCATCCATACAAACAGGAGGGCCTCAAGTCATCCATACAGCAAATAAGGCGTATGGAGTGCGAATAGATTTGACAGGGAAAAAGAGAACAAGTTACCTTGGATGTCGTCGTTGAAGGTGCAGTAACGGTTGCGGTATTTGTTGAGGAGGCGGAAGGCGTTGGAGTTGGCAAAGTCCTCAAACTGGATCAGGCAGTTCATTCCATACCTGCATTCCGTGGAGCAGTGAACAGTCAGTCAAATCACACACACACACACACACACACACACACACACACACACACACACACACACACACACACACACACACACACACACACACACACACACACACACACACACACACACACACACACACACACACACACACACACACACACAACCTACTTGTCAGTAACTGCCTGCATAAACTCATCGATGAGGTCATCGTACTCCTTTCCTCTGATCCTCTTGTGCTTCAGGCCGATGTACAGGGGGTCTTCCAGGAGTGCCTGATCAAAAATAACATTTCACCCTCAAGCTCTATGACGAGGGCCTCCAGGAAATAAGGGAAGTAACTAAGTGATAGTGGAGCCCTGAATTCCAAATCATCATCTAGCACCTGTCCAACCCCTTCAGAGCTACAGGAGGGGGGAGGGGCTAGGGGTCCATTTGGAATTGAACAACACTGTTATGCAATCTTGGTGAATCCTAAAATGATTGTATTCTTACCTTAACCCTACTTAGATCTCACTGCCATACAACTACCAGCAGCATATTTAGTTCACTAGGTAAGATATAAACTCAGCAAACTTAACATGTGTTAATATTTGTAAGAACATAAGATTCAATAACTGAGACATAAACTGAACAAGTTCCACAGACATGTGACTAACAGAAATGGAATAGTGTGTCCCTGAACAAGGGGGGGGGGGGGTCAAAAGTAACTTTCAGTATCTGGTGTGGCCACCAGCTGCATTAAGTACTGCAGTGCATCTCCTCCTCACGGACTGCACCAGATTTGCCTGTTCTTGCTGTGAGATGTTACACCACTCTTCCACCAAGGCACCTGTAAGTTCCTGGACATTTCTGGAGGGGAATGGCCCTAGCCCTCACCCTCTGATCCAACAGGTCCCAGACATGCTCAATTGGATTGAGATCCGGGCTCTTTGCTGGCCATGGCAGAACACTGACATTCCTGTCTTGCAGGAACTCACCCACAGAAGGAGCAGTATGGCTGGTGGCATTGTCATGCTGGAGGGTCATGTCAGGATGAGCCTGCAGGAAGGGTACCACATGAGTGAGGAGGATGGCTTCCCTGTAATGCACAGCGTTGAGATTGCTTGCAATGACAACAAGCTCAGTCCGATGATGCTGTGACACACCGCCCCAGACCATGACGGAACCTCCACCTCAATCCCGCTCCAGAGTACAGGCCTCAGTGTAAAGCTCATTCCTTCGACGATCAACGCAAATCTGACCATCACCCCTGGTGAGACAAAACTGCTACTTGTCTGCGAAGAGCACTTTTTGCCTGTTCTGTCTGGTCCAGTGATGGTGGGTTTGTGCCCATAGGTGACATTGTTGCCGGTGATGTCTGGTGAGGACCTGCCTTACAACATGTCTCAGGACAGCCTGAGCACTGATGGAGTGATTGTGCGTTCCTGGTGTCGGACAGTTGCTTTCATCCTGTACCTGTCCCGCCGGTGTGATGTTTGGATGTACCGATCCTGTGCAGGTGTTGTTACACGTGGTCTGCCACTGTGAGGACGATCAGCTGTCCTTCCTGTCTCCCTGCAGCGCTGTCTTAGGCGTCTCACAATACGGACATTGCAATTTATTGCCCTAGCCACATCTGCAGTCCTCATGCCTCCTTGCAGCATGCCTAAGGCACGTTCCCGCAGATGAGCAGGGACCCTGGGCATTTTTCTTTTGGTGTTTTTCAGAGTCAGTAGAAAGGCCTCTTTAGTGTCCTGGGTTTTCATAGCTGTAACGTTAATTGCCTACCGTCTGTAAGCTGTTAGTGTCTTAACGACCGTTCCACAGGTGCATATTCATTAATTGTTTATGGTTCATTGAACAAGCATGGGAAACCGTGTTTAAACCCTTTACAATGAAGATCTGTGAAGTAATTTCGATTTTTACAAATTATCTTTCAAAGATAGGATCCTGAAAAACTACCGGTAGAATTACCTGGTTGTCGGTGCCTACGTCCAGCAGGACTGGTAGACACTGCTGGGGTGGCACTCCTCCGCAGGCCGTGTACAGGGCCAGTTTACCCACTGGGATGCCCATGCCGTAACTGCCCAGGTCGCCCAGACCCAGGATACGCTCTCCGTCCGTCACCACAATGGCCTGGGGATACACACACACGGTTTGGTTCACATGGTGAAAATTGTTTACACCCTTGTGTCCATATCCTGTACCATGGAGTAAAGTGTGTGTGTTAGGCACTCCTTACCTTGATGTTCTCCTCAGGCCAGGAGTTGAGCATGGTGGCGATGTGGCCTTTATCATGGATGGTGATGAAGAGACCTCTGTGGGATACATGCTAACACTTCAGAACCACTATCATTGATAGTCACACAACAATTCACTGGGTGTGTGTGTGTGTGTTTCATATCTACCGTGGTCTCCTGAAGGCCAGTCCGTACTGTTGGCAGGCCAGCCCTACAGTGGGGGTATAGACAATGGGCATGAACTCCTCTACATCAGATGTCAGCAGGCGGTAAAACAACTTCTCATTCCTGTCCTGCAGAGTCATCAGCAAGATGTACCTAAGAGAGAGAAATGGAGAGAAAATGGGAGGAGAGAGAGAGAGAAAGAGAGAGTAAGAGAGAGAAAGAGAGAGAAACAGACAGAGAGAGAGAGAGAGACAGACAGAAAGAGAAATGGAGAAAGAAAATGTGGGGAGAAATAGAGAGAGAGAGAAAGCAGAACAAGGTGAAACAAAGACCAGTAAGTGATGAGGGAGATGAAAGCTACTGTATTTGTGTATTTTTAGCCATCATACAGTATGTGTGTTGTGTGTGTTTTATTTGCATCTGAGTGAGTGTGTGTGCGTGCTCACTTGTCGAGGGGGTTGCGGCCCTCGTAGCTCTTCATGATACGGAGCACCTGGACGTCCTGGGAGAGGTAGACGGGGGGCAGCAGGCCGTGGATGCCCAGCTGCAGACGCTCCTGTAGGGTGAAGGCCATGCCCTGCAGGGGGGTAGAGACGCACACATCCAACATAAAGGGTCAACGATAGCGCTGTGTAACACACCATCCAATGTTGTAGCATTGGTATAGCTAGCATTGATCTAGCTAGTTCTTGTTCACATAAACACTCAGTTATCAGGCCTTTACAATTATTGTCTTCAATAGAGAAGCTTTAGAGCTTTAGCTGTGTTGTGGTTCTGATCATGTCTTGAGCATTCCTTTTTTTTTTAGGCCTATTTCATGTAGGGTAATTCATATAGTTGCTCAAAGGGCTGACCGGACCCCAACTTTGTGGTCTGGTTGTGCTTAGTGCCACTACTCTGTCATGTCAGTATTCTGGCGTTCCCTCTTTCTCACACACACACACACACACACACACACACACACACACACACACACACGCTCTAGCTCTTTTTTATTTCTTCAAAAGGAAAGAATTCCTCAGAAAGCAAGAGGCTCGTCATGGAAATCAAATAAATTTTTCAGGAACTTGCTACTGTAAATGTACGACTATTGTAGTGTCAATATGTAAAGTTGTGATAGTCTAATGTAACACTTGCACCTGGGGTTTGGTCCATTAATAATAAACAGCTGTTAATATGTCAATCACAGTGACACAGGTTTCTGGATCAAAAAGGGGCTTAGTTGGTGGGCGTGGCAGGGGGCGTGGCAATCTGCGTGGTCGGCCCATCGGTGCAGCTGAATTTAAGAGAACATTTTAGGGCCCCCCCATCTTGGCGGTGTAGAGAAATCTTTGACTTTTTAAGCCAATTTTGTGCATTCTACTAATTTATCCATAAAGTGCAGCCAAATTTTTTTGCCGTTTTAAAGCAGATTTGCTGCATTTCTGTACATTTTGGCATGGAGCTGAAAGAAAATGTTGCAATTTTAAAACGAATGTCCTGCTAGTCTACATATTCTGCCACGGAGCTGAGATAAAATGTTGTAGTTCTAAGGTTAATTTCCTGCAATTCCATGCATTTTGCCATGGCTAATGCTGTGTTCTTTTTGGAATTTTCAAATCACCCTGACTGTCTAGCTTTTATTTTGGTGACTGTTAGTACTCAAAGATTATATATTATGAAAAATATATACTGTGCCTAAAGAAAGTATTCATACCCCTTGACTTATTCGTCATTTTGTTATGTTACAGCATTATTTCAAAATTGATTAAATATATTTTCTCACCCATCTACACACAATACCCCATAATGACAAAGTCACAAGATGTTTTTAGACATTTTTGTTAATTTATTGAAAATTCTGAAATATTTCATTTGCATAAGTATTCACACCCCCAAGTCAAAACTTTGTAGAAACCCCTCCGGCAGCGATTACAGCTGTGAGTCTTTCTGGGTAAGTCTCTAACTGCTTTCCACACCTGGATTGTGTAACATTGGCACATTATTCTTGTCAAAACTCTTCAAGCTCTGTCAAATTGGTTGTTGATCATTGCAAGACAACCATTGTCAGGTCTTACTATAGATTTTCAAATAAATGTAAGTCAAAACTGTAACTTGACCACTCAGGAAAATTCACTGTCTTCTTGGTAAGCAACTCCAGTGTAGATTTGGCCATGTGTTTTTGGTTAATGTCCTGCTGAAATGTGAATTCATCTCCCAGTGTCTGGTGAAAGCAGACTGGTGAAAGCACAACCCCGGCGCCAACAAAGATGGCCGCCTCGCTTCGCGTTCCTAAGACACTATGCAGTATTTCGTTTTTTTACGTGTTATTTCTTACATTGGTACCCCCAGGTAATCTTAGGTTTCATTACATACAGTCGGGAGGACCTACTGAATATAAGAGCAACGTCAACTCACTATCATTACGACCAGGAATATGACTTTCCCGAAGCGGATCCTGTGTTCTGCCTTCCACCCAGGACAATGGATCGGATCCCAGCCGGCGACCCAAAACAACGACGCCTTAAAAGGGGCAAACAAAGCGGTCTTCTGGTCAGGCTCCAGAGACAGGCACATCGCGCACCACTCCCTAGCATACTACTCGCCAATGTCCAGTCTCTTGACAACAAGGTTGATGAAATCCGAGCAAGGGTAGCATTCCAGAGAGACATCAGAGACTAACATTTTTTGCTTCACGGAAACATGGCTCACTCGAGACATGCTATCGGAGTCGGTGCAGCCAGCTGGTTTCTTCACACATCGCGCCGACAAAAACAAGCATATTTCTGGTAAGAAGAGGGGCGGGGTAGGGCTGGTAAAACCCTGGATCATTGTTATTCTAACTTCCGCAACGCATATAAGGCCCTCCCCCGCCCTCCTTTCGGAAAAGCTGACCACGACTCCATTTGTTGCTTCCAGCCTACAGACAGAGACTAAAACAAGAAGCTCCCGAGCGCAGGTCTGTTCAATGCTGGTCCGACCAATCTGATTCCATGCTTCAAGATTGCTTTGATCACATGGATTGGGATATGTTCCGCATTGCATCCAACAACAACATTGACGAATACGCTGATTCGGTAGGCAAGTTCATTAGAAAGCGCATCGACCATGTTATACCCACAGCAACGATTAAAACATTCCCAAACCAGAAACCGTGGATTGATGGCAGCATAAGCGCGAACCACTGCTATTAACCAGGGCAAGGTGACTGGAAACATGACCGAATACAAACAGTGTAGCTATTCCCCCGCAAGGAAATCAAACAAGCTAAGCGTCAGTACAGAGACAAAGTAGAGTCGCAACTCAGACACAAGGTATGTGACATGGTCTACAGTCAATCACGGATTACAAAAAGAAAACCAGCCCCGTCGCGGACCAGGATGTCTTGCTCCCAGACAGACTAAATAACCTTTTTGCTCGCTTTGAGGACAATACAGTGCCACTGACACGGCCCACTACCAAAACCTGCGGACTCTCCTTCCCTGCAGCCGACGTGAGTAAAACATTTAAACGTGTTAACCCTCGTAAGGCTGCAGGCCCAGACGGCAACCCCAGCCACGTCCTCAGAGCATGCGCAGACCAGCTGGCTGGTGTGTTTACGGACATATTCAATCAAACCTTATCCCAGTCTGCTGCTCCCACATGCTTCAAGAGGGCCACCATTGTTCCTGTTCCCAAGAAAGCTAAGGTAACTGAGCTAAACGACTACCGCCCCGTAGCACTCACTTCCGTCATCATGAAGTGCTTTGAGAGACTAGTTTGTAAGTTGCTCTGGATAAGAGCGTCTGCTAAATGACTTAAATGTAATGTAGTCAAGGACCATATCACCTACACCCCACCTGACACCCTAGACCCACGCCAATTTGCTTACTGCCCCAATAGGTCCACAGACGACGCAATCGCAACCACACTGCCCTAACCCATCTGGACAAGAGGAATACCTAAGTGAGAATGCTGTTCATCGACTACAGCTCCGCATTTAACACCATAGTACCCTCCAAACTCGTCATCAAGCTCGAGACCCTGGGTCTCGACCCCGCCCTGTGCAACTGGGTATTGGACTTCCTGACGGGCCGCCCCCAGGTGGGGAGGGTAAGGTACAAACATCTCCACCCCGCTGATCCTCAACACTGGGGCCCCACAAGGGTGCGTTCTGAGCCCTCTCCTGTACTCCCTGTTCACCCACGACTGCGTGGCCATGCACGCCTCCAACTCAATCATCAAGTTTGAGGACGACACTACAGTGGTAGGCTTGATTACCAACAACGACGAGACGGCCTACAGGGAGGAGGTGAGGGCCCTCGGAGTGTGGTGTCAGGAAAATAACCTCACACTCAACATCAACAAAACAAAGGAGATGATTGTGGACTTCAGGAAACAGCAGAGGGAGCACCCCCCTATCCGCATCGACGGGACAGTAGTGGAGAGGGTAGTAAGATTTAAATTCCTCGGCGTACACATCACGGACAAACTTAATTGGTCCAACCACACAGACCGCATTGAGAAGAAGGCGCAGCAGCGCCTCTTCAACCTCAGGAGGCTGAAGAAATTCGGCTTGTCACCAAAAGCACACACAAACTTCTGCAGATGCACAATCGAGAGCATCCTGTCGGGCTGTATCACCGCCTAGTACGGCAACTGCTCCGCCCACAACTGTAAGGCTCTCCAGAGTGTAGTGAGGTCTGCACAACGCATCACCAGGGACAAACTACCTGCCCTCCAGGACACCTACACCACCCGATGTCACAGGAAGGCCATAAAGATCATCAAGGACAACAACCTCCCGAGCCACTGCCTGTTCACCCCGCTATCATCCAGAAGGCGAGGTCAGTACAGGTGCAACAAAGCAGGGACCGAGAGACTGAAAAACAGCTTCTATCTAAAGGCCATCAGACTGTTAAACAGCCACCACTAACATTGAGTGGCTGCTGACAACATACTGACTCTACTCCAGCAACTTTAATAATGGGAATTGATGTAAAAAATGTATCACTAGCCACTTTAAACAATGCCACTTAATATAATGTTTACATACCCTACATTACTCATATCATATGTATATGTATATACTGTACTCTATCATCTACTGCATCTTTATGTAATACATGTATCACTAGCCACTTTAAACATCTCATATGTATATACTGTACTCGATACCATCTACTGCATCTTGCCTATGCCGTTCTGTACCATCACTCATTCATATATCTTTATGTACATATTCTTTATCCCTTTACACTTGTGTGTATAAGGTAGTAGTTGTTGAATTGTTAGGTTAGATTACTCGTTGGTTATTACTGCATTGTCGGAACTAGAAGCACAAGCATTTCACTACACTCGCATTAACATCTGCTAACCATGTGTATGTGACAAATAACATTTGATTTGACTGAATCAGGTTTTCCTCTAGGTTTTGCCTGTGCTTCGCTCCATTCCTTTTCTTTTTAGTATCCTGAAAAACTCCTCAGTCCTTAACGATTACAAGCATACCCATAACATGATGCAGCCACAACTATGCTTGAAAATATGGAGATTGGTACTCAGTAATGTGTTGTATTGGATTTGCCCTAAACACAACACTTTTTATTTTACCTTTATTTAACTAGGCAAGTCAGTTAAGCACAAATTCTTATTTCCAATAGACGGCCTAGAAACAGTGGGTTAACTTCCTTGAACAGGGGCAGAATGGCCTTGTCAGTTCGGGGATTTGATCTTGCAACCTCTCAGTTACCCATCCAACGCTCTAACCACTAGGCTACCTTTGCTTTGCCACATGTTTTGCAGTATTACTTTAGTGCCTTTTAGGAAACAATTTGCAAGTCGCTCTGGATAAGAGCGTCTGCTAAATGACTTAAATGTAAATGTAAATGAAACAGGATGCATGGTTTTGAATATTTGTATTCAGTTCAAGCTTCCATCTTTTCACTCTGCCAGTTAGGTTAGTATTGTGGAGTAACTACAGTACAATTATTGAACAATCCTCAGTTTTATCTTATCACAGCCATTGTCGAAAAGATATGAGTTTGTCTCTATGGATGGTTTGTCCTCTGGCAAATCAACTGTAAATGTCTGTGTTCCTCAAGGCTTTGTTTTAGGACCACTATTGTTTTAATTTACCTCTTGGTGATGTCATTCAGAAACATAATGTTAACTTTCACTGCTATGCGGACGACACACAGCTGTACATTTTGATGAAACATGGTGAAGCCCCAAAATTGCCCTCCCTGGAAGCCTGTGCTTCAGACGTAAGATAGTGGATGGTAAGATAGTTCTATTTTTAAACTCAGTCAAAACAGAGATGCTTGCTCTAGGTCCCAAGAAACAAAGATCTTATGTTGATTCTGACAATTAATCTTGATGCTTGTATAGTTGTCTCAAATAAAACTGTGAAGGACCTCTGCATTACTCTGGACCCTGATCTCTCTTTTATCAAGACTGTTTCCAGGACAACTTTTTTCCATCTAAGTAACATTGCAAAAATCAGAAACTTTCTGTCCAAAAATATGTCCATGCTTTTGTCACTTCTAGGTTAGACTACTGCAATGCCCTACTTTCCAGATACCAGGATAAAGCACTAAATAAACTTCAGTTTATTTAGAAAAAAAAGTACAATATTACTCCAGTGCTAGCCTCTCTACACTGGCTTCCTGTTAAGGCAAGGGCTGATTTCAAGGTTTTACTGCTAACCAACAAAGTATTACATGGGCTTGCTCCTACTTATCTTCCCAATTTGGTCATGCCGTACATACCTACATGTACGCTATGGTCACAAGACGCAGGCCTCCTTACTGTCCCTAGAATTTCTAAGCAAACAGCTGGAGGCAGGGCTTTCTCCTATAGAGCTCCATTTTTATGAAATGGTCTGCCTATCCATGTGAGAGACGCAGACTCGGTCTCAACCTTTAAGTGTTTATTGAAGACTCATTTTTTCAGTAGGTCCTATGATTGAGTGTAGTCTGGCCCCGGAGTGTGAATGGAAAGGCACTGGAGCACCGAACTGTCCTTGCTGTCTCTGCATGGCTGGTTCCCCTCTCTCCACTTGGATTCTCTGCCTCAAACCCTATTACAGGGGCTGAGTCACTGGCCTACTGGTGCACTTCCATGCTGTCCCTAGGAGGGGTACATCACTTGAGTGGGTTGAGTGACTGACGTGATCTTCCTGTCCGGGCTGGCACCCCCCTTGGGTTTGTGCCGTGGGGGAGATCTTTGTGGTCGTATTATACTCGGCCTTGTCTCAGGATGCTAAGTTGGTGGTTGAAGTATCCGTCTAGTGGTGTGGGGGCTGTGCTATGGCCAAGTTGGTGGAGTTATATCCTGTGTGTTTGGCCCTGTCTGGGGGTATCGTCGGATGGGGCCACAGTGTCTCCCGACCCCTCCTGTCTGATGGGGCTAGGGTCAGTCTGTTATATCTGGAGTATTTCTCCTGTCTTATCCGGTGTCCTGTGTGAATTTAAGTATGTTCTCTAATTCTCTCCCTCTTTCTTTCTTTCTTTCTCTCTCTCAGAGGACCTGAGCCCTAGGACCATGCCTCAGGACTACCTGGCCTGATGACTCTTTGCTGTCCCCAGTCCACCTGGTCGTGCTGCTGCTCCAGTTTCAACTGTTCTGCCTGCGGTTATGGAACCCTAACCTGTTCACCGGATGTGCTACCTGTCCCAGACCTGCTGTTTTCAACTCTCTAGAGACAGCAGGAGCGGAAGAGATACCCTGAATGATCGGCTATTAAAAGCCAACTGACATTTACTCCAGAGGTGCTGATCTGTTGCACTCTCTACAACCACTGAGATTATTACGGTCATCTAGGAACATTTGTACATTTTGGCCATGTTCTGTTATAATCTCCACCTGGCACAGCCAGAAGAGGACTGGCCACCCCTCATAGCCTGATTCCTCTCTAGGTTTCTTCCTAGGTTCTGGCCTTTCTAGGGAGTTTTTCCTAACCACCGTGCTTCTACACTTGCATTGCTTGCTGTTTGGGGTTTTAGGCTGGGTTTCTGTACAGCACTTTGTGACATCAGCTGATGTAAGAAGGGCTTTATAAATACATGTGATTGATTATGTTAAGTCACCATTGGCCTCATGCTGAAATCCCTGAGGTCTCCTAATTTACCAGCAACTGAGTTAGGAAGGACACCTGTATCTTTGTAGTGAATGGGTGTATTGATACACCAACCAAAGTTTAATTAATAACTTCACCATGCTCAAAGGGATATTCAATGTCTGCTTTTTTTTACTAATAGGTGTCCTTCTTTGCAAGGCATTGGAAAACCTCTCTGGTCTTTATGGTTGAATCTGTGTTTGAAATGTACTACTCAACTGAGGGAACTTACAGATAATTGCATGTGTGTGGTACAGAGATGAGGTAGTCATTCACAAATCATGTTAAACACTATTATTGCACAGAGTGACTCCATGCAACTTATTATGTGACTTCTTAAGCATATTTTTTCTCCCAAACTTATTTAGGCTTGAAAAACATAATTCCACATTGATATTATGGAGTACTGTGTGTAAGCCAATGACATAATATAAATATAAAATATAAATGTACTTCAATTTAGACTGTATCACAGCAAAATATGAAAAAAGTCCAGGTGTGTGAATACTTTCTGAAGGCACTGTAGATCCATTATCTTTATCATATGTGTTGTTGTTTTTTTTACACTATTTGGATTTAGGCATCCCAAAAAAATGCTTAGGTGGCCAGCCCTAAGCATTTTGTGGATTTTTCCCGAGTCAGATGAACTCGTGGGAACCTAAGAACTGTTTGATGGTGTGATTGTTAAAATGTTTTAATAACTGGTGATATAAAATGTCCTTCAATATGCTGAGGGGTTAATGGGACTGTGTTAGAGATTAGTGGTCATAATTGAGAGCAGACTTTGAAACAGTTGTCTGGAGGATGAAAGGTCATGTATTGGTCCCTTTCTACAATTTACAAGTCTTTGCTAAGTAAAGCCCTGCCTTATCTCAGCTCACTGGTCACCATAGCAGCACCCACCCGTAGCACTCTCTCCAGCAGGTATATTTCACTGGTCACCCCCTACTTTGGCCGCCTTTCCTTCCAGTTCTCTGCTGCCAATGACTGGAACAAACTGCAAAAATCACTGAAGCTGGAGACTCATATCTCCCTCACTAACTTCAAGCACCAGCTGTCAGAGCAGCTCACAGATCACTGCACATAGCCAATCTGTAAATAGCCCATCCAACTACCTCATCCCCATACTGTTATTTATGTTGCTCCTTTGCACCCAAGTATCTCTACTTACACACTCATCTTCTGCACATCTATCACTCCAGTGTTTAATTGCTATATTGTAATTATTTCGCCACTATGGTCTATTTATTGCCTTACCTCATTTGCACACTGTATATAGACTTTTTCTATTGTATTATTGACTATGTTTGTTTATTCCATGTGTAACTCTGTGTTGTTGTTTGTGTCGCACTGCTTTGCTTTATCTTGGCCAGGTCACAGTTGTAAATGAGAACTTGTTCTCAACTAGACTACCTGGTTAAATAAAGGTGAAATAAAATTAAAAAACATTCAAACATTTAAATGAAGTGCAACAAAGACATAATTCAACCACAAGATGGAAATACATTATTCGCACACTTACATAATCTGACACACACACACACACACACAGTTAAACCTGTGAGATAAAGCAGCAGTTAGAGGCCCTAAAGTAAAGCCATCAAGGAAGCACAGCTGACTTGTCATGGCAATTACACTTTCATAGATAGAGAGAGTTGGGTAATGCAAAGAGCAGACTAAAAACACCTATACCCTATAATATGAAAATGTCTGGTGTACAAAAAAGGCCATCAGTGTTTTTTTGTGTGTTTTTGAATCATGTTTCCTCACATAGAAAGTGCAGAACAGCAGTTCTAACGATGGACAATTCCTGTCCAGTTCAGTCTCATTGGCATCAACAACAATGACCTAGAATAACCTGAAGAGGGGTGAAACATGGCCCCTTTTGGATTGGGCTATAGAGAGGCTATAGAGATCCCAAGGCTCAATTGAACCTACATCTGCAGGGGCAAACAATATCAGAAACAGAACCATTCTTGCATTTCACTCTTCACCCTTTATATCTATGTTACTATAATGTTACAAACCAGACAGTCACACCCCCTTTACCTAAAGCTCTCTTATCAATGGGAACTTTGACTGACCTGATACTTACAGGTAGTTTTGCGAGCCAATGCTAACTAGCGTTTGCGCAATGACTGTACCCATAGACATCCAGTCATTGCACGAACGCTAGTTAGCATTGGTTCGCAAGAATACCTCCAACTTATTTCATACTGGGGACAGAGACATAAAAATGGTATCCACGAGTTCATCTGACACTGGGGGAGTACAGAAAGGGCCTAATTTACAAAATCCTAAAGTATCTAGCCACACACACTGTTTAACATTGCAACATATAATCTCAATTGTTTAAATGAGTGCAGTGGCGTTTCATCTGATGGCACGGCACTCTGTGGTGGTCTAGGGATTTACCTTGTTCAGGTGGGGGTTTCTGGTGATGTCATAGCCACGCTTCTTGGTGCTGACGCTGCCCTTGCGGCTCGAGTCCGAGTGGCACACTCTGACAGCCTCGAGGCAGGTCGCACGGGCCACAGTATCAGGATGGCCCGTTGTGCCCGCGAGGACCCTCATAGCGCCCGCTGTCATGTGTCTGCACAGCGACACACTCCTGCCTGGTAGGGAGTTCATATTTCCTGTGAAGAGAGAGGGCGGGAGAGGAGGTGTTGACTTTTCCTAAATAACTTCTGTTTAAAAAGAGAAGGGTGCAACTGCAGCCTGAAATTCAGGGCGTTCCTGCATGTGGGCATTCCTGCATCTGCAGGAACCCTCTAAATACTTCTATTGGTCCATTTTTAAGCTATGACTCTGGTATATAGGCGGGAAGCAGGGGCATTTCAGTACAGTAGGTGGCGGTAGAAACAGAAGAAGAAAACGCGGGGGCAACAACAGTTGCTAGCTTTTATTTTTTTTACCTTTATTTAACTAGGCAAGTCAGTTAAGAACAAAATATGATTTACAATGATAGCCTAGCAAAAGGCAAAATATCTCCTGCAGTGACAGGGCTTGGGATTTAGTTGATTTTTAATAAATACAATATAAATATAGGACAAAACACACATCACAACAAGAGAGAAAGCATAGCTATATAGCTACCCATATGGGCACTGTTATCCTGCAGTTCATACGATGACGGCTGGGGTTTGGTAAGCGGGAACGATGACACTGCTAGTTTAGCTAGCTAGTCCAGGAGGGTCTCCTGTACACGACAGGGGGGGGCGTTCATGCAGTAACCAATGGGATGCCCGAGGGCACATGCAGGAATGCCCCGAATTGCGGCCTGCAGTTACATACTATTTTATTTATAATAAAAAATACAGAAGAGCTAGAATTTCATGCACGCAACCTGCATACCATCCAATGTCAGCATACAGTTGGCCTCCACATACAGTAGCCTAAACAACGCTAGGCCCTGAATCTATAACGTATGGCTAAGCATTTAATTCAACAAGGAAGTTAATTCAACACTCGCAGTAGGTAAACAACAGGTGCCACGATGATGATGGCATTGTAAATACGGTGTTTTTCAGTATCCATCCTAATCGACAAGTTAATTTTGCATCTTGTTGTGCAACTGTGAGCTATATATGGTCTCCAAATATAGGCAGCAGCACACACACATTGGGTTATTTACAAAACAAACTAAGTACCTTTAGCTCGCTACCTGAAAACCGTTTGACGCTGCCCTTGAGTTCCTATCCGTAAAAGCCTTCAATCTTCATAGGGTTTGGTGGCAGACGACTGTTTTTCTCCGTCGCTGATGTTTTTATCTGGATGTTGAGATGAATAGTCTGAAACAGCTGATTACAAGCTTCTTTGACATTGAGACTTCACTTCCCAGTGAATCTGCAGAAGAACCGCCCTTTTCGTCAAGACCGTCCAATCAGATAAAGCGAAATGTGATTCATGTCCCTTACGCTCCTCCGTCCTGTTTCAGGGTACTGTATTTTCCATTGTTATAATTTATAGCTCTTCCTGTATCATATCAAAGAGAGTACCCGCACAGGCAGAAGGGATAACCCAGACACATCACAGGGGCTATAAAGCTGAAGCATCCGTTTACAGCGGTTTCTCACCACCAAATATGGTAGTGAGAGGAAGTCTAGTCGCGGGTCGTGGGAAATGGAACGAGTAGAAACTGAGCCGGGTCTGCTAATTTCTTATCGATGAAACATCTGATCTCAATACATTTTCTGTTCGCAAAAGTCAAATCTGTTACGAATACCGTGTAGTAAGTTTTATAGACTTGACGCTTTGCCAAAGTAGAAAAAAATGTCGTTGTTTGTGCACTCCAGAAAGGCGTTCCCTATAATAAATATATGATACAATAGGATCTCGCTAGTTTGTGCTTGGCTTTGCCCACCTCCTTGTTTGTTTAACCCGCTATGCTTAATTTGCTCCCACTGTAAACGCCATAGATGTAACTATTTGTGGTACTAGTGTTGGAGCTTTGATCATATCCACGTAACTGAATTAAACAAATGCTCTGTCCGGTCTGCAATGCTGAGTCAACCTCCAGATTCAGATGCACTGTATACCCACAGAGACACTGAGAAAAAGTGCAGATGTTCAGAGGTGTGCGCCACCATGCAGAGAAGTATTTATTTACATTTTATTTAACCTTTATTTAACTAGGCAAGTCAGTTAAGAACGCATTCTTATTTTATAAATGACGGTCTACCCTGGCCAAACCCTCCCCTAACCTGGACGACGCTGGGCCAATCGTGCGCTGGGACTGTACTACATTCTGTTCTGTACTGTACTGTAGCATTAAGTCAATTCAATTCAAGGGCTTTATTGGCATGGGAAACATGTGTTAACATTGCCAAAGCAAGTGAGGTAGACAACATACAAAGTGAATATATAAAGTGAAAAACAACAAAAATGAACAGTAAACATTACATATACAGAAGTTTCAAAACAGTAAAGACATTACAAATGTAATATTATATATATACAGTGTTTTAACAATGTACAAATGGTTAAAGGACACAATATAAAATAAATAAGCATAAATATGGGTTGTATTTACAATGGTGTTTGTTCTTCACTGGTTGCCCTTTTCTCATGGCAACAGGTCACAAATCTTGCTGCTGTGATGGCACACTGTGGAATTTCACCCAGTAGATATGGGAGTTTTTCAAAATTGGATTTGTTTTCAAATTCTTTGTGGATCTGTGTAATCTGAGGGAAATATGTCTCTAATATGGTCATACATTGGGCAGGAGGTTAGGAAGTGCAGCTCAGTTTCCACCTCATTTTGTGGGCAGTGAGCATAGTCTGCCTATGGCGGCCTTTCTCAATAGCAAGGCTATGCTCACTGAGTCTGTACATAGCCAAAGCTATGTACAGTCAGGTATTCTGCCGCTGTGTAATCTCTGTGTAGGGCCAAATAGCATTCTAGTTTGCTCTGTTTTTTTGTTAATTCTTTCCAATGTGTCAAGTAATTATCTTTTTGTTTTCTCATGATTCGGTTGGGTCTAATTGTGCTGTTGTCCTGGGGCTCTGTAGGGTTTGTTTGTGTTTGTGAACAGAGCCCCAGGACCAGCTTGCTTAGGGGGCTCTTCTCCAGGTTCATCTCTCTGTAGGGGATGGCTTTGTTATGGCAGGTTTATGAATCGCTTCCTTTTCAAATCAAATCAAATCTAATTGTATTTGTCACATACACATGGTTAGCAGATGTTAATGCGAGCGTAGCGAAATGCTTGTGCTTCTAGTTCCGACAATGCAGTAATAACCAACAACTAATCTAACTAACAATTCCTAAACTACTTTCTTATACAGAGTGTAAGGGGATAAAGAATATGTACATAAAGATATATGAATGAGTGATGGTACAGAGCAGCATAGGCAAGATACAGTAGATGGTATCGAGTACAGTATATACATATGAGATGAGTATGTAAACAAAGTGGCATAGTTAAAGTGGCTAGTGATACATGTATGTATTACATGAGGATGCAGTCGATGATATAGAGTACAGTATATATGTATGCATATGAGATGAATAATGTAGGGTATGTAACATTATATAAGGTAGCATTGTTTAAAGTGGCTAGTGATATATTTACATCATTTCCCATCAATTCCCATTATTAAAGTGGCTGGAGTTGAGTCAGTGTCAGTGTGTTGGCAGCAGCCACTCAATGTTAGTGGTGGCTGTTTAACAGTCTGATGGCCTTGAGATAGAAGCTGTTTTTCAGTCTCTCGATCCCAGCTTTGATGCACCTGTACTGACCTCGCCTTCTGGATGATAGCGGGGTGAACAGGCAGTGGCTCGGGTGGTTGATGTCCTTGATTATCTTTATGGCCTTCCTGTAACATCGGGTGGTGTAGGTGTCCTGGAGGGCAGGTAGTTTGCCCCCGGTGATGCGTTGTGCAGACCTCACTACCCTCTGGAGAGCCTTACGGTTGTGGGCAGAGCCGTTGCCGTACCAGGCGGTGATACAGCCCACCAGGATGTTCTCGATTGTGCATCTGTAGAAGTTTGTGAGTGTTTTTGGTGACAAGCCGAATTTCTTCAGCCTCCTGAGGTTGAAGAGGCGCTGCTGCACCTTCTTCACGATGCTGTCTGTGTGAGTGGACCAATTCAGTTTGTCTGTGATGTGTATGCCGAGGAACTTAAAACTGCTGTTCCATCGATGTGGATAGGGGGGTGTTCCCTCTGCTGTTTCCTGAAGTCCACAATCATCTCCTTAGTTTTGTTGACGTTGAGTGTGAGGTTATTTTCCTGACACCACACTCTGAGGGCCCTCACCTCCTCCCTGTAGGCCGTCTCGTCGTTGTTAGTAATCAAGCCTACCACTGTTGTGTCGTCTGCAAACTTGATGATTGAGTTGGAGGCGTGCGTGGCCACGCAGTCGTGGGTGAACAGGGAGTACAGGAGAGGGCTCAGAACGCACCCTTGTGGGGCCCCAGTGTTGAGGATCAGCGGGGTGGAGATGTTGTTGCCTACCCTCACCACCTGGGGGCGGCCAGTCAGGAAGTCCAGGACCCAGTTGCACAGGGCGGGGTCGAGACCCAGGGTCTCGAGCTTGATGACGAGCTTGGAGGGTACTATGGTGTTGAATGCCGAGCTGTAGTCGATGTACAGCATTCTCACATAGGTATTCCTCTTGTCCAGATGGGTTAGGGCAGTGTGCAGTGTGGTTGAGATTGCATCGTCTGTGGAGCTATTTGGGCGGTAAGCAAATTGGAGTGGGTCTAGGGTGTCAGGTAGGGTGGAGGTGATATGGTCCTTGACTAGTCTCTCAAAGCACTTCATGATGACGGAAGTGAGTGCTACGGGGCGGTAGTCGTTTAGCTCAGTTACCTTAGCTTTCTTGAGAACAGGAACAATGGTGGCCCTCTTGAAGCATGTGGGAACAGCAGACTGGTATAGGGATTGATTGAATATGTCCGTAAATACACCGGCCAGCTGGTCTGCGGATGCTCTGAGGGTGCGGCTGGTGATGCCGTCTGGGCCTGCAGCCTTGCGAGGGTTAACACGTTTAAATGCCTTACTCACCTCGGCTGCAGTGAAGGAGAGTCCGCATGTTTTCGTTGCAGGCCGTGTCAGTGGCACTGTATTGTCCTCAAAGCGGGCAAAAAAGTTATTTAGTCTGCCTGGGAGCAAAACATCCTGGTCCGTGACTGGGCTAGATTTCTTCTTGTAGTCCGTGATTGACTGTAGACCCTGCCACATGCCTCTTGTGTCTGAGCCGTTGAATTGAGATTCTACTTTGTCTCTGTACTGACGCTTAGCTTGTTTGATAGCCTTGCGGAGGGAATAGATGCACTGTTTGTATTCGGTCATGTTACCAGTCACCTTGCCCTGATTAAAAGCAGTGGTTCGCGCTTTCAGTTTCACGCGAATGCTGCCATCAATCCACGGTTTCTGGTTAGGGAATGTTTTAATCGTTGCTATGGGAACGACATATTCAACGCACGTTCTAATGAACTCGCACACCGAATCAGCGTATTCGTCAATATTGTTATCTGACGCAATACGAAACATATCCCAGTCCACGTGATGGAAGCAGTCTTGGAGTGTGGAGTCAGCTTGGTCGGACCAGCGTTGGACAGACCTCAGCATGGGAGCCTCTTGTTTTAGTTTCTGTCTGTAGGCAGGGATCAACAAAATGGAGTCGTGGTCAGCTTTTCCGAAAGGAGGGCGGGGCAGGGCCTTATATGCGTCGCGGAAGTTAGAGTAACAATGATCCAAGGTTTTTCCACCCCTGGTTGCGCAATCGATATGCTGATAAAATTTAGGGAGTCTTGTTTTCAGATTAGCCTTGTTAAAATCCCCAGCTACAATGAATGCAGCCTTCGGATAAATGGATTCCAGTTTGCAAAGAGTCAAATAAAGTTTGTTCAGAGCCATCAATGTGTCTGCTTGGGGGGGGATATATATACGGCTGTGATTATAATCGAAGAGAATTCTCTTGGTAGATAATGTGGTCGACATTTGATTGTGAGGAATTCTAAATCAGGTGAACAGAAGGATTTGAGTTCCTGTATGTTTCTTTCATCACACCATGTCTCGTTAGCCATAAGGCATACGCCCCCGCCCCTCTTCTTACCAGAAAGATGTTTGTTTCTGTCGGGCGCGATGCGTGGAGAAACCCGCTGGCTGCACCGCCTCCGATAGCGTCTCTCCAGTGAGCCATGTTTCCGTGAAGCAAAGAACATTACAGTCTCTGATGTCCCTCTGGAATGCTACCCTTGCTCGGATTTCATCAACCTTGTTGTCAAGAGACTGGACATTGGCGAGAAGAATGCTAGGGAGTGATGCACGATGTGCCCGTCTCCGGAGTCTGACCAGAAGACCGCCTCGTTTCCCTCTTTTTCGGAGTCGTTTTTTTGGGTCGCTGCATGGGATCCATTCCGTTGTCCTGTTTGAAAGGCAGAACACAGGATCCGCGTCGCGAAAAACATATTCTTGGTCGTACTGATGGTGAGTTGACGCTGATCTTATATTCAGTAGTTCTTCTCGACTGTATGTAATGAAACCTAAGATAACCTGGGGTACTAATGTAAGAAATAACACGTAAAAAAAAAAAAAAACTGCATAGTTTCCTAGGAACGCGAAGCGAGGCGGCCATCTCTGTCGGCGCCGGAAGTACACTTTTAGGTGGTTGTAGAATTTAACGGCTCTTTTCTGGATTTTGATAATTAGTGGGTATCGGCCTAATTCTGCTCTGCATGCATTATTTGGTGTTCTACGTTGTACACGGAGGGTATTTTTGCAGAATTCTGTGTGCAGAGTCTCAATTTGGTGTTTGTCCCATTTTGTGAAGTCTTGGTTGGTGAGCGGACCCCAGACCTCACAACCATAAAGGGCAATGGGCTCTATGACTGATTCAAGTATTTTTAGCCAAATCCTAATTGGTATGTTGAAATTTATGTTTCTTTTGATGGCATAGAATGCCCTTCTTGCCTTGTCTCTCAGATCGTTCACAGCTTTGTGGAAGTTACCTGTGGCGCTGATGTTTAGGCCAAGGTATGTATAGTTTTTTGTGTGCTCTAGGGCAAGTGTCTAGATGGAATTTGTATTTGTGGTCCTGGTGACTGGACCTTTTTTGGAACACCATTATTTTGGTCTTACTGAGATTTACTGTCAGGGCCCAGGTCTGACAGAATCTGTGCATAAGATCTAGGTGCTGCTGTAGGCCCTCCTTGCTGTAGGCTTTTTTGAAATCAACAAAGCATGAGAAGACTTTGCCTTTGTTTTGGTTTGTTTGGTTGTCAATTTGGGTGTGCAGGGTGAATACATGGTCTGTTGTACGGTAATTTGGTAAAAAGCCAATTAGACATTTGCTCAGTACATTGTTTTCATTGAGGAAATGTACGAGTCTGCTGTTAATAATAATGCAGAGGATTTTCCCAATGTTACTGTTGACACATATTCCACGGTAGTTATTGGGGTCAAATTTGTCTCCACTTTTGTGGATTGGGGTGATCAGTCCTTGGTTCCAAATATTGGGGAAGATGCCAGAGCTAAGTATGATGTTAAAGAGTTTTAGTATAGCCAATTGGAATTTGTTGTCTGTATATTTGATCATTCCATTGAGGATACCATCAACACCACAGGCCTTTTTGGGTTGGAGGGTTTTTATTTTGTCCTGTAACTCATTCAATGTAATTGGAGAAACCAGTGGGTTCTGGTAGTCTTTAATAGTTGATTCTATGATCTGTATTTGATCATGTATATGTTTTTGCTCTTTATTCTTTGTTATAGAGCCAAAAAGGTTGGAGAAGTGGTTTACCCATACATCTCCGTTTTGGATAGATAATTCTTCGTATTGTTGTTTGTTTAGTGTTTTCCAATTTTCCCAGAAGTGGTTAGAGTTTATGGATTCTTCAATTGCATTGAGCTGATTTCTGACATGCTGTTCCTTCTTTTTCCGTAGTGTATTTCTGTATTGTTTTAGTGATTCTCCATAGTGAAGGCGTAGACTCAGGTTTTCCGGGTCTCTATGTTTTTGGTTGGACAGGTTTCTCAATTTCTTTCTTAGATTTTTGCATTCTTCATCAAACCATTTGTCATTATTGTTAATTTTCTTCGGTTTTCTATTTGAGATTTTTAGAATTGATAGGGAAGCTGAGAGGTCAAATATACTGTTAAGATTTTCTACTGCCAAGTTTACACCTTCACTATTACAGTGGAACGTTTTACCCAGGAAATTGTCTAAAAGGGATTGAATTTGTTGTTGCCTAATTGTTTTTTGGTAGGTTTCCAAACTGCATTCCTTCCATCTATAGCATTTCTTAATGTTACTCAGTTCCTTTGGCTTTGATGCCTCATGATTGAGTATTGCTCTGTTTAAGTAGACTGTGATTTTGCTGTGGTCTGATAGGGGTTGAGGTCAGTGATAAAGTAGCCTACAGTACTACTGCCAATACATGAGCTATAGGTGTACCTACCATAGGAGTCCCCTCGAAGCCTACCGTTGACTATGTACATACCCAGCGTGCGACAGAGCTGCAGGAGTTGTGACCCATTTTTGTTGGTTATGTTGTCATAGTTGTGCCTAGGGGGGCATATGTGGGAGGGAATGCTGTCACCTCCAGGCAGGTGTTTGTCCCCCTGTGTGCTGAGGGTGTCAGGTTCTTGTCCGGTTCTGGCATTTAGGTCGCCACAGACTAGTACATGTCCCTGGGCCTGGAAATGATTGATTTCCCCCTCCAGGATGGAGAAGCATTATCATTATCATTAAAATATGGGGATTCTAGTGGGGGGATATAGGTAGCACACAGGAGGACATTTTTCTATGTTAGGATAATTTTCTTTTGAATTTCTAGCCAAATGTAGAATGTTCCTGTTTTGATTGATTTAATGGAGTGAGTTAGGTCTGCTCTATACCAAATTAGCATACCCCCTGAGTCCCTTCCCTGTTTCACACCTGGTAGTTTGGTGGATGGGACTACCAGCTCTCTGTAACCTAGAGGGCAACCAGTGGGTCCGTCTCCTCTATATCAGGTTTCTTGCAGGATGACAATGTTTCCCTCTGCTGGACGAATATAATAACACTCTACCAGCATTTTAATCTAATGCATGTCTCAAGCTATTGTTAGTTAATAACATCTGAGAACCAGTGTAGATGAAAACGTTGGTATTAAGAATTAAAAGGCACACATCAGTTCTCTTTACCTATTTATTTAAAAAGTGTTACATTTATAGTATATTCCCAGTACAAAATATTTTCCTAACTTAATTGATGCAAAACTGTATATAGGCAGAAGTAAACAGACAGCACTTTGTTTAACTAAAGCATCTCCATCTAATATATTTGATAAAAACCTCAGACATGTAAAAATGTAATGGACGTATGCACAATTGGCCCAGCGTCGTCCGGTGTCCACATTAATTGGTAGTTACAGTCTTTACAGTAGTTACAGTCTTGTCTCATCACTGCAACTCCCATTCGGACTATATATATGTCCCTTATCAGTGCCCTAGACCACTGCCCCACTCGGAAGGCCCTCGGATAATCATGAATAAAACGTGAATAATAATAATGAATGAGAAAGTTAAAGGCATAAATATCACCCCCCCCAAAAAAAAAAATACTAACCTCCCCTGCTAATGTAATGGTAATAATGAGAGGTTAGCATGTTTTGGGGGCATGATATTTTTGCATCTGTAACTTTCTCACTCATCATTATTCACGAATCATTCAGGATTATCCGTAATCATGCTAACAGTAGAACTGTTAAGAAACAACATAATCTGAAAACATAACCAAAACAAACTGCCAAATGCATCCAACAAGTGTGTAGCCACAAACTTGATGTAGTCATTTTGTGCTAGGAATATGGGGCCAAATACAAACATTTGACAACATTTCATACATTATAAGCGAATTTGTTCAAATACTTAAGACACCTTTAAATGGGGAGACTAGATACATCAAGGGCATTCATTTCTAAACAGTAAAACAAATACATTCTGTAATGTTGCCTCATAAAACATTGGATCTCAAATCCAAACTGCTAGAGTATAGAGACAAATTCAAAGTTATAGCTTCACTGTCCAAATAAATACGTGGGGGAGTATAGGTACTGTTAAAGCTCTATGTCTGTACAGGTATACATACAAATCATTCAAATCCAGACATAAAATATTTACACAAGAAGCAATCTAATATCACACAGTCAATTAGCTGAGTCACCTAATTACAACATATCCTTTTAATAATTTTGGTTTACGAACCCATTATCTTCACTTCTCTTCCAAAGACAGACAGACAGTTTGTGGAGACATACTAAATCAAATCAAACTTTTTCACATGCGCCAAAAACAATAAGTGTAGACCTTATAATAAATAATATATGCCATTTAGCAGACGCTTTTATCCAAAGCGACTTACAGTCATGTGTGCATACATTCTACGTATGGGTGGTCCCGGGGATCGAACCCACTACCCTGGCGTTACAAGCGCCATGCTCTACCAACTGAGCTACAGTAGGACCAGCTACAGAAGGACCACCTTACCGTGAAATGCTTACTTACAAGCCCTTAACCAACAGTGCAGTTCAAGAAGAGTTAAGAAAATATTGACCAAATAAAGTAAAATATAATAAAAAGTAACACAATAACATAACAATAACGAGGCCATATAGAGGGGGTACATCATGATATTACAATTACCACAGCCCCTTATTACATCACAAGATACAGTTTCATTATTACTTAATAATCTTCACTGCTCTATTACAATATGACATCAATCTCCACGGCCCCATTAGAAGGCTTGCTTGCTACGTCTGAGCTCTTCTATAATTCCAGAACCGAACCCTATAAAAGACGACTAACTTTTAGTCAATCGATACAGAAATAAACTAACAATTTGATAAAACCATGACATTAGACGACGCAAGGCTTCATAAGCGCACTTCATTTTATGTAAATAGTCCTTCAAATACATTTATTTTGCGGTGAAACAATTACCCAAAACACAGGGGGTGTATTCATTACGCCGATTCTGTTGCTAAACGAATCAAACCATTTACACGAAATGGATCACGTTTTTGAAACGAAAACCAGTTTGTATTGGACAAACTCTAGTCGGTCCCTCTCCGTTTCGTTCCGTTGGCTCTGTTTGGTTCTTAAACGGTAAACGATTTATGTTGCAAGACGTAATGAATACACACCAGGTGCCAAGGCAACTTTACCAGGCAAAATCCGTCGGCGCGTGCCCAATCCCAACCCCAGCGTCAGGTGACATCGTTGAACCCGCCTCGAGCCGTAACAGGTGCAACACAATGCAGGTGCGTATGGAAGACTCGTGCACATGGACAATAGTTTTGAAATACATGTAGGACTAAATGTATCAAATAGTTTGGGGAAATAGATCTAGGACTTTAAAATTGATTATTTTAACAAGATAACCCCTCTGGAAATGTCTTTTACATAGTGCCTTGAGAAAATCAGATATCTTTTTCTATAGGCCTATAGTAAATGTGGTGATCTTTCTATATATCAATTTATATAGAATTATATGTTGGGTAGGCTCCAGTACAGTGACCATAACTTAATTTACAACATTAGATGGATGTATCAGCATAGTGTGCAGTAGTCGTGGACTGTAAGCCAGCCTATTCAACTAGCTCTCTCCTCTTCAGTGTCTGTCCTGCCCTGGGTTTGTGTCTTAATGCCAAGCTTGTTTGTACTCTCGGCGGGGTGGGAATTCCATGTCAACAGTCCTTCGACACACAAAACAGGCAGGGAGAAAAGGGCCCAGGCCACAACACTGTGGAGAGGTCACGGTTATGTTGCTCTGAACGGAAGGAAGGGAGGTTGTTGGTGGGTGGTATTATTTGTAAGGCTCTATTCATACCGGTAGACAGTCACTCTATGAAGTTTGGCCAAGCCCCAGCCTTGAAGGATGGTAACGTTAAACAAGGGTGGGAGTGCTTTTGTGTTAATAGTTTTCCCCCTTTCTCTCCAACATGTAAGCAATTCACTCAACACAACAACATGCCAACTTTAGTTCCACTCTCAAGAGCTCTTCTGGACTCAAAGTAAAGCACATTGAGACCTTGTGAAAAACGTTTTATAAATGCAGAGCACTCAATTTTACATTGAAGAGGGATTCTGCATCTGTGAAGACCAGATAGTGAAGCGAAAGCTTCCTTCCTGGTATTGTGATGTCATCCTGGAAAGGATGCATCTTGGTCTGACTTGTGGAATCTAGAATCCTGTCATATTTCCTGCTACACTCCATTTCCCCTTGTCATGGTCAGCATATTGATCAATGTTCAGTGTTGTCCCACATTCAGAAGGGACAGTGAGCTCCAAAGTATTGAGACAGTTACATTTTTGGTTGTTGATTTGGCTCTGTACTCCAGCATTTTGGATTTGAAATGATACAATGACTATTAGGTTGAAGTGCAGACTGGCAGCTTTAATTTGAGGGTATTTTCAGGTAAACTGTTTAGAAATTACTGAGCTTTTTGTATATGATCCCCATATTTTAGGGGACCAAAAGTAATGGAACACATTTACTTATGTCTATTAATTAAAGTAGTCAAAAGTTTAGTATTTGGTCCCATATTCCTATCTATTATTATCAGATTATTATTATTATTATCCTGAATATATTGTGAATAATGATGAGTAAGAAAAGTACAGACCCACAGATATCATAGCCGCCCAAAAATGTTAATCTCACCTGTTATTGTAATGGTGGGGAGTTAACATGTCTTAGTGGTATTTGTGCATCTAACAATAAATAATGGTAGTGTCCACATTAATGTAGAAGTGTTTAGGAACATATTCTATTCTTATTTCCAATGAAAGTGACTCCAACATTTACCATTCATTTCTATTGGGCACAAAATCATTTGAGAAAAAACCCAAACAAACAAGCAAATGCATCCAACAAATGTGTAGAGTCACAAGCTTGATGTAGTCATTGCGTGCTTTGAATATGGGACCAAATACTCAACTTGACTACTTTAATACACACAAGTGAATTTGGGGCGGGACCATGTACAAAAAGTGCTATAATTTCTAAACAGTTCACACCATATGAATCGAAATGCCTTCAAATTAAAACTGCCAGTCTTCATTTTAACCTCAGTCACAGTATCGTTTCAAATCCAAATTGCTGAAGTACAGAGCGAAAAACAAAGAAAGATGTCACTCTCCCAATACTTTTGGAGCTCACTGTATTTCAGCCACAGATACAGTATGTGTCTTGGGGAATAAGAGAGATGGTATAAATTGTTCGTTGTTTCACCTGTGCATGTGTGAAAATGAATGGTCATTGTCAGAGAAGGGTGTTAAGAGTTGTGAATCTGTTGTGCTTGTGTGTGTGTGTGAAGAAAGTTGTTAGCAAGCGCTGTGTGTGTATTAAGCAGTTAACATAGATAAGCGATAAGATACACACACTCCATATCCAATGTACACACACATAACATGATGTAATAATCCCACACAATGGCACAATCTAAGATATGCAACAGGTGTTTATCAAAATCATCAATGTCAAACAAGTGGAATACAAACGTCTGCTCTGGCTGAATGGCAGTTTCAAACCACAGTTCAATACTGTAGGCTAATACAGAATAGCATTACAGTTCAGTTGCAAATCAGTTGCAAATTCAAGCTCAGTAGGTACAGTATATGAGACACACACACACAATGAAGACAGGTGAACCTGAGTTGCCATTTTATAGGCCCAATTGACACCTATTTTGTGTTTCCTATAGTGTGATAGCATTTTTGGCATGGGGTATTGGAGGTATAATTATAATGACCAATTGGTGAATATAGATAATTTCTGAAACAATCCAGCACTTTTACACACATAATGATCCTATTAAGTTTCTTTGATTACTTCTTTACCTACCTTTTTTCTAACCCCTTGTCCCAACTCTCCCCCACACCTAATAATACCCATCGATACATACAAATACCCCTAATTGCATCATTGTTGTCAGGGTAACTTTATGGGAACTGTAACCATGTTGTGTAGGTGAGAGAGGGGGACTGCTCTGTAGAATGCTTGGTTTGAGATGACAGATTAACCTGAACATGGGCAAACGGTGCACATACACACACGCTGCACCCATACATACCCATTCAAATGATATATATGCGTGCACGCTAAACACACATGCAATAATATTTTCCAAATGTTCCTCAATTCATGCATAAACAATGCACATTCCATTGTCTTTTCATGACCCCTGCAAGGTGCCTTCCACTCCTTCTGTGCAAAGAAGCCTTCTATTGGGTACGCCTCTCTCCATGTGGTTGATGCCTGATGTGCAGTTAGTCTCTACCAAGCTGATGCATGACATTTTAAGGGATGCATGATATTTTAAGTGAGTGACGTGTGATTCTCAATATTGGCAGTGCAGTGCTGTACAGGCACGGGCTTGGGTTCTCTCTGGTGTATCAAACTACGAGAGACTCTCTGCTCAGAGCAGGGGTCTGTTAAAGAAATACACCAAGAGCCACACGTTAGATACCCTGCAATCATGTTGCTCATGCTCGATTAGTTAGGCCTGGTCAGTGAGGGGATCCACACCAATCATGCAGGTCATGGTTTGTTAGTAATGTCTGAGTTCCACAAGAACGATACAATCACATACAGTAACATGCATTCTTGTTGGCATTAAGATTGGACCTTTTTCCTCTAAAATAAAGCATTAAACATTACATTATTTACAAAATAGATCAAAATGACATCAAAATAGTGCTTTGACTCTTTTTTTCACATAACAATCAATCAACATGAAATACTTTAAAGAAAATTATGTACAACACCCACTGATATAAAATAAAGACGCTAACCATGGCCAGTTGGTGTAATACTAAGACACTGGGATGGGTATACAGACTGTTAGAGTTGCTAGGCTTGCTACGTCTGAGCTCTTCTATCTGTGACAACCTGAGAGGGAGGGGTTCTTCAACTTGATCCTCCTACAGGTAACTCACCATATTTCGGTTCTTGTCCCTATCCTCTCGGTACCCCTGTACGGTGTGTGCTAATCCTTTAGGGGGACGGGTGTAGGAGAACGGTTGCATGGACGGGTCAGTGGACCGGTACCGTTCTGAGGGCGGTTCGACCGTGCGGCTACGTTCAGCGGTTGGGTTGATCTTTTGATACCTTTCCACCTTCTGCTCTGAGTACGGAGGTAAAGAGTCCTCATCCTCGGGCCGGTTGCTAGACGACTGTCTGTAGAAACCATCACTGCCCTTGCCCTTCGAACTGGCCTTGGAAGGACTGTCACTATCCTCGTCAGCCCGCCCCTTTCCTCTATCGCCCCTCTCCCCTGCCCTCCCCCTCGCCTTATGCTCCAATAGGTCATTGAGAAAAGCGTAATCGTAACCCCTCTCCCCATGGGTGTGCTGGTGGGGGCGATCGGGATCGCCATCCCACGTGTCCCTCCTCTTCTTCTGCGGCGAGGGAGGGGGGCTGCGGCGGGGATGCCTGTTGTTGTCCCGGTCTCCATGAAAACAGCGAGGGGGTCTGTGGTCCCAGTAGGGAGGGTAGTGCTCTCGCACCCGTAGCGCCAGGTCGTAGTCCGTGTCCTGGTCTCGGGGCTCGCCCCTCCAGACACGGGGGCCGTAGGACATAGAAAACTCCTCCAACTCATCCAGAGAGCCGGTACGCCCCCTGGTGCCCAATGTCTTCCTCTCCAGGTGCACAGAGCGAGGGTTCCACCTGAAACACAGGGAAGACAGGGGATCAGAGTACATTACAGATGCACAGTGCTAACAACATTTTTAGTCCTACACTAAATACAAGATAATCAGGAATACAATATACAATACATAAACAACATCCTCTTCTCTTTCTCTCACACACACACAATGTATCTTGAGTACTGTAGAGACAGTCCTCACACAGTCATAGAGTTACAGTCACACTCAGTGGTACCTGCTGTTTTGTTCGTCATCCGTGTCGTTCCCACGGTAATGCCTGGGTCGACGACTGTTGTGCATGGGAGCTGCCATGAGTTCTGATTGGTCATCTAGGTCGGCGATGGGCGGGAGAGCGTTCATCTGGACTGTCCGATAGGTTTGCCGGAAATCCGTGTCCCCTCCCTCATGCAGAGAGCTGAGCTCTGATAGGCTACTGGCTGCTGGGACAACACATCACTATAGAGACTTTTACTGATTTCAAGAAAAGCTTTTACAATAGTATTTTGAATCTGAACTAATCTACGGCATCGACAGTACACCACCATCATCACTATGCATCAAGACTCCTAATCGAGTCACAGACACATCATCAAATTTCACCAAAACTAATGCAATTAACATCTGATAGCCATAGTGTAAATACAGACTGCCAATTTTCAAAGCAAATGCTTTTGCTGATGGCTCTCACGGTATGTTGCTCTTAGTTTACATCTTGGGAGAGACATTATAGAAAGAATCTGAGCCAATTATGAAATTACAACATGCCACCCATAGAAACAGAATACATAGAATGGGTATGCGTTTAATGGAACACACCAGCCAAAAAGAGCTGTCTTCCTACGCCTTATTGGAATTTCCAATGACAAGATGCTTTCCACGGCAATTCATAAATAAATGTGTGTTTATAAACAATTACTAAAACTTCTTACATTACTGGTATGGAAATGAACTTTCATGTGAAATAGAGAACCATGCCATCTAATGGTATCAGATTAAAATGCAACAGTCCAATCAATACAGAGCACTGATGTCTTTCATCTAGAGTCAAATCACCATCCATGGTCAAATGTGTTTGATTGACATCATCCCACCCCAATGGTCTGTGTATACTGATGGTATTACTATTTGATTATCTACTTAAAAACCTTCTTATAAACATTATGATAATACAGATAACATCGTCCAAACAATGTGCTGTACTTACTAATGTTGATAAGTTTACAAATGGATGATAAATCTTTTAATAATGGTTTATAAGCAGTTTATAAGTAGTCCTTAAAATGGTTACCAAACAACATTTGACTGATTCAACACAAATGGATTCTCTCAGTAGATGGAATTAATGACATTCAGTGTATTTAGGGTTAGTTTGTTATTAATGGCAAAATCAATAGTTAATGGAGAATGTAACGGAGGGTTTCTGATGAAGAAGACACAAACCTTTACACAAGCACTAACCAAGACACTTACATACAAACACACACATTAAACACAGACCGAGACAAATACACAGACATGTACGTGTGGCGATTATAGAGAAACTACTGACTCTATACAGGCTTACATTGTGGAGGAGCCATCTTGGCAGAGGGAAACTGTCCCAGCTCCTTCTCCACGTAGTACAGAACCTTCATAGAGTTCTGACTGTGACTGGGCTGGAGACGATAGCCACTGCGTACTGTAGACACAGACGCACACACACCCACACACACTTATATCAAGGATAAAAGCCACTATGGGCACAGTAAAAATCCAATTACACAAACAAAAACACATAAAAACACACACGCACACACACCCCCACATGAGCGTATGAATGCACCCATGCACACACACCCAGTCACCCACACACACACGTCTGGTCATAGACAACTCCACCCAGTTTAGAGACAGAAAATGAAGAGTGACATAAGAAGAGGGTTAGTTAAGTCGTGTGACCCTCTACAAATGGTAGTTCATGTTACTGTGATATATCATGCAAAACTACATTTCCCACAATGCAGAATGGCTTGTCCAGGTCCTGCAGACTGAAAGGACGAGCGCAGGTGTGGCTCGGGTCACTCACCCCCAGCTAGGTTCTTCTCCACTGAGGGGAAGGAGAGCATCTTCGGGTCCGCGAGGGACGGAGGGGCCAAGGGGACCATGGTGGGGACCCCAGGGATATAGTAGGGGGGGTACACAGCAATCTGGGGGGGCTGGCCACTCTTTGCCATCTTCCCTGCCTCATAGACTGGAAAACAATGACAAATAATATTAAAATCCTAAACTTTTTAAAAGGTATCAAGTGAATATAAGACTGTGTGTGTTTGTAGTTATGTGTTTGTGCGCGTGTGTGTGTTACTCACGGTGACGTGGGCAGCAGCAGGTGTCGGGGCAGCAGCAGCAGCGGAGGTAGCAGCAGCATGAGTGAGGGCAGCACTGACACCAGCAGATCCCCATCAACAAAAGGAACAAGATACTGCCCAGGACTACAGATCCCACAAACGTCCACTCTGGAACACAAACACAGAGATGAATAAGACTACAGATCCCACAAACAGTAGATTTGCTTGAGTTAGTAACAACATGTGACTCACTCAAGTTACATCTTCTGCATCTCTGTCTATAATAACCATTGACATGAAAAGGTCATATTAACCCCCCAACACTCTGGGTGTAGAGAGGCAGAGCTTGCTGGCTGCTCGACAAGGCTCTCAACACTAATGATGAATTCGTCAGGGCGTAAGCAGAAATGAAAATGTCAATACTTCAGTGAGCCCCTTGTGAAAAAACACATCCCAAGTGGACCTCTTCAGAGACAGGGGAGGGGGGGTCTTGTGAATAATTCTGTTCCATTGAGGCGAGGTATTAAATACACTCCATGCATTTAGTACTGTAGTAAGAATATGATTGGGACAGGAAGGCTTCCATTTTATAAATGCCGACAGATAATTTGTTTGCTCGAAATGGTGGGATCTTTTTGTGTCGGTAAAATTAATTATTGCGAGCAATGGCAGTGGAAACGCCTTTATGCGCAAATATTGATATAATAATCATATACATTTGAAGTCAGTTTTTCACACTTCCTGACATTTAATCCTAGTAAACATTTCATGTCCACTTTATTTTAAGAATGTGAAATGTCAGAATAATAGCAGTTTTTTTTCTGTAGTCTTGGCTGATTTCTTTTGATTTTCCCATGATGTCAAGCAAAGAGGCACTGAGTTTGAAGGTAGGCCTTGAAATACATCCACAGGTACACCTCCAATTGACTCAAATGATGTCAATTAGCCTATCAGAAGCTTCTAAAGCCATGACATAATTTTCTGGAATTTTCCAAGCTGTTTAAAGGCACAGTCAACTTAGTGTATGTAAACTTCTGACCCACTGGAATTGTGATACAGTGAATTATAAGTCAAATAATCTGTCTGTAAACAAGTTTTGGAAAAATTACATGTGTCATGCACAAAGTAGATGTCCTAACCGACTTGCCAAAACTATAGTTTGTTAACAAGAAATTTGTGGAGTGGTTGAAAAATTAGTTTTAATGACTCCAACCTAAGTGTATGAAAACTTCCGACTTCAACTGTATTGAAGTAACATGGAGTCACAAGATATGTTGTGTGGTCCTCCACTACAACTTGGGAAACCATGCAGTTTATTAGGCTACAGATGAAATAAGTTACGATTAACTTCACAGGCTGGTGATAGTGCACATGATGAGCTTGATGCTCCTTTCCAATAAATATTGAGGGTCTTATTCTGGTGACATGATGATCGATGCTTGGCTGTAGTTTGACAAATAAAATCATGTTGTTCTTATCAATAATAATCACATAATGTAGGTAGCTACTATGACTGCGGGATGTTGGCTATAGCGCACGTGCCATGACCAGATGCAACAGGTTTTGTAACATGGGAATTTAAGTATGTTTGATGGAAACACATCTCTCTCTCTCTCCCTCCCCTCCCGGAGGACCTAAGCCCTAGGACCATGCCTCAGTCCACCTGGTCGTGCTGCTGCTCCAGTTTCAACTGTTCTGCCTGCGGCTATGGAACCCTGACGTGCCACCTTGTCTCAAACCTGCCTGCTGTTTGGACCTGCCTGCTCTCTCTCGATCGACCTCTCGACCTCTGAATGCTCGACTATGAAAAGCCAACTGACATTTAGTCCATAGGTATTGCATTGACCTGTTGCACCCTCTACAATAACTGTGATTATTATTTGGTTCTGCTGGTCATCTATGAATGTTTGAACGTCCTGAAGAATGATCTGGCCTTAATAGCCATGTACTGTTATAATCTCCACCCGGCACAGCCAGAAGAGGACTGGCCACCCCTCAGAGCCTGGTTCCTCTCTAGGTTTCTTCTTAGGCTCAAGTCTTTCTAGGGAGTTTTTCCAAGCCACCGTGCTTTTGCATCTGCATTGCTTGCTGTTTGGGGTTTTAGGCTGAGATTCTGTATAAGCACTTTGTGACATCTGCTGATGTAAAAAGGGCTTTATAAATAAAGAAATATTGTTTCATGCAGATTTTTAAAGATTCGCATGAAAATATGTCGCAAATTGGACAGAAACCTAGCTAGTGAGAGTGAGTTAATTCAAGACTGCGCAGAGGCAGAATATAAGATGAGGAGGCCACATTGGTTCTTTCCTCTGCAGTTGTTAAAGCAATTCCCAGAAGATGATTGACAGTGAGAGAGCAGCATGGGGGGGTTGTGATGACAGGTAAGCAGAGCCAGAGCAGGGGATGTCACTGAGGGGAACAGGTAAGGAAGGGACAGGTGAGGTGAAAAAGCAGCCATTTTTGGCATAATCACACACAGACTAACAGAAAGACAGACAGACAGTGACAGACCGTGGCCAGCGAATGAGGAAGCAAGCAGCCGTACCTGGTATAATCTCCACATCAAACTCTGGCAGGAGATCGTCCAGCACACCTGTCCTACCTGCAGAGAGAGGGAGACCAGAGGTGAGGCGCAGCAGACAGGAAGTAGCAGAGGGCAGAGGTCAAAGGTGAGGCAAATCAGCCAATCAGATGGAGTTATTGACTGAGGATCATGCATTGAGACTGGCAGAGATTAATCGACAGACACCAGGGGAAAACAGTACAATTCGTTAACACCTGATGCTGAAGCCAAAGTGATAATCATCATAAATCATTTCCCATTATTAAAAATGGATTTGAGAGAACATGTTAATGGGGGGTGAAAACAAAGTTCCAAGTGTGTCGCTTAATGATTTTTTTTATGTAGTAAAAACCATGAGCTGATGCAAACCCAACATTTTTTTGTTGAGGTGCTGGCTAACAGAGGGTAAACTGTATAAATAGAAAGAAAGTCGCACACTCTAAATATGCTCCAAACAATTCAATGGGTGCACCTAACCAACATTTCGGCACGCAGCGTCTTCTTTAGGGTTATTGATCTCCACACACAGTCTTAAAGGCCACAAGTTCTGAGATCAAGGATCAAACTCTCATCTCACACTGAACCTAAATTTAGCAGGGTGCTATATTTCTGTGATGTTACTGTACAAACCCGCAACACATACAAATACACATCCAACATGCTCCACACGTCACATGATACTACAAGGCAAGCTAAAAGATCTGTAATCAGTGTGAGAGATTTACAACATAACCCATAACTGAACTCAGAGGTATATTCAGCCCTGTCAACAGGTCCTGTACCCAATAAAATGCTCTACGGGACGTTGAGGTAAGGTCAGAGTGGAGGGGGTAGGAGGGGTGTGTGTGTGTATGTGGGGGAGGGGCTGTTAGGGGACAGACACTTCTGAAGCATTCTGGGTCACCAATTAACTATTAGAGCTCATCAGGGAAAGAGGGTCAGACAACACTATCGCCATGGTAACAATGGTGGCTTTGTCTTTGCTAAACGTGAGAGAGACAGAGGAAGGGAGGTAAAAGTTAATGGAGATAGAGACAGAATGAGAGAAGGATGAAGGGCAATGGAGATACAGAGAAAAATAATAGTGCCGTGGCCTCACCCAAACGCCAAAATAAGCTAATTCTAATCTCTGTGTTTTAACCCTCTAGATCAGTTCAACAGGGTTGCTAAAATACCTGGTTTACTCTCATTAAGTGTGTGTGCATGTGCGTGTGTCTCTACATATCAATCCCTAAAATAGTGTCTAAGGGTTATTTGATTCAACAGGTCTGCTAGCTGTCAGGGTAGACTGAACTCCCACAGCCAAACAGGCTCCAGTTGGCAGTAGTCATGGAGATAAGCACACTCCTCTCCTCTGATAAACAAAACACGCACACAAACACACACACACACACACACACACAGATCCTACCAACCTGCTCTGGCACTGAGTCGTATAAACCCAGCTGAGCTCAGAAACCTGAAAGAGGGGAGAAACGATGTGCCTCAGAGGGGAGGGAACAATGATAAGAAGACAGGGGTAATAAGGAGTAGAGGAAGATGAGGCCCTCCAAGGGGGGAAAATAAAAAGCAGTGAGAGCAGTAGCGGTGTGTAGGTTAAATCACTGAGGAAGCCAAGCCAGTAAAAGAGCCATATTACAACCTATGTTGTAACTAAAAGAAAACAATCACACAGTGGCGGATTAAATTCAACTACACATACGTTTGTTTCATCACAAAACCAGAGAGCAACATCTGTCCGGCCAATCCCACAAAGCAAATATTGCATGTTACAAACAGCTACAGTATATGGCCTGCAGCGTGGTCAAACAAGTTCACGTTTGACAGTTTACTAAACAACTACTGATTTAGAACCACAGAACCACCGCAAGTCAGCACAGAGACAACAGGAGCACTGCCTCCACTATTCCAGCACCATTTAACTTAAACATCATATCAACAAGGCTATACATGCTTAGTTTAATACACTGAAAACAAACTTAATGTTGCTAAATATCATGTGGCTGTCCATGGTACTTATTTGTGTGTGTGTGTGTGCAATAATTTTTTAAAAGTTGACTCATCCTACTTGTAGACTAGTTGAATGCCAATGCCATCCTCCTCTCGTTCATATTGGCAAAATGGTCCATGGCTCTGTCATACAGTACACTTTTAGTTTTTGTTTTCATAGGCTACCTAGCTAAAATGCTTGCTAACCTAACTTCCTCGCATGGGCAACAATGAACCAGCTAAGTTAGCTAGCTAGTTAATGTGAGCCTATACTAGCCTACATATTGAACTTCAATCAAATCAAATCTGATTTTTATTGGTCACATACACATAGTTCGCAGATGTTATTGCGAGTGTAGCGAAATGCTTGTGCTTCTCGTTCCGACAGAGTAGCAATATCTATCAATTAATATCTAACATATAATCGAACAAATCCACAACTACCTAATACACACAAATCTAAGTAAAGGAATGGATTAAGAACATATACATATAAATAAATGGATGAGCAATGACCGAGCGGCATTGGCAAGATGCAATAGATGGTATAAAATACAGTATATACATATGAGATGAGTAATGCAAGATATGTAAATGTTATTAAAGTGGCATTATTAAAGTGACAGGTGATCCATTTATTCAAGTGGCCAATGATTTCAAGTCTGTATGTAGGCAGCAGCCTCAAAGGCCAGTGGCTGTTATGCAGGTGAGTGAGGACCCAAAAGCGATATAACAGACACAGAGTCTTTTAATGTCCAAACAGGGAAAACATAAATCCTCAATCTTTACAGGAGATGTCCAAACAGGGAAAACATAAATCCTCTAGCTTAACAGGAGAGTCCCCCTTCTAGTAGTTGAGGAGAATTGCAGGGCTAGCAGCAACAGACTGCAGGTCCCTTCGGGTAGGCGCGGCCGTAGAGGATAGAGACACCTGCTCACACGCAGTATCTGATGAAGAGGCAGATTACAACAGGACGGAACAAGGGCAAAGCAAACAAGAATCCGACAAGGACAGAAGCAGAAACAGAGAGAGAAATAGAGACTTAATCAGAGGGCAAAAGAGGGAACAGGTGTGAGAGAGTAAACGAGGTCGTTAGGAGAATGAGGAACAGCTGGGGGCAGGAACGGAACGAGAGAGAGAGATAGAGAGAGAGAAAGTAACCTAATACGACCAGCAGGGGGAAACGAAGAGAAGAGAAAGCACAGGGACAAGACATGACAATACATGACAGTGGCACAATATATTAATTTATGTTTACATCAGAATCGCCATCATAATAATTTAGCCTGTACATAAGATTAAGTTAAAACCACAAGTCCAGATCCTCCTCTCCATGCATGGCTGAGGAAAGGGGCGGTTTAGCAAGCTCACTACTGCAGGACATCAACCCAAGCAAATCAGGAATAGACAAGTTTTTACCAACAATGATGACGTTTTGGCAAAGATGAGATTTGATTGGTGGGAAGGCAAATCCAAACTGGCCTCCCTTGGGAGGCGTTTTGCTGCGCCAGGACAATCCACAGTTGAGCTCAGCTCAACGCTGATTGGCTAATAATAATAATAAAAAAATATCAAGGGAAGCCAAATGCTTGCTGGCATCAATCAATCAAATGATACGGCGGCAACATGTCATTCTTTTGTTCCAGACAGCATCAGATATATGGGCTACATACAGTTGAAGTCAGAAGTTTACATACACTTAGGTTGGAGTAATTAAAACTAGTTTTTCAACCACTCCACAAATTTCTTGTTAACAAACTTGTTAGGACATCTACTTTGTGCATGACACAAGTAATTTTTCCAACACTTGTTTACAGACAGATTATTTCACTTATAATTCACTGTATCACAATTCCAGTGGGTCAGAGGTTTACATACATTAAGTTGACTGTGCCTTTAAACAGCTTGGAAAATTCCAGAAAATTATGTCATAGCTTTAGAAGCTTCTAATAGGGCAATTGACATCATTTGAGTCAATTGGAGGTGTACCTGTGGATGTATTTCAAGGCCTACCTTTAAACTCAGTTCCTCTTTGCTTGACATCATGGGAAAATCAAAATAAATCAGCTAAGACATCAGAAAAAAATGTGTAGACCTCCACAAGTCTGGTTCATCCTTGGGAGCAATTTCCAAATGCCTGAAGGTACCACGTTCACCTGTACAAACAATAGTACACAAGTATAAACACCATGGGACCACGCAGCCGTCATACCGCTCAGGACGGAGAGGCGTTCTGTCTCCTAGAGATGAACGTACTTTGGTGCGAAGTGCAAATCAATTCCAGAACAACAGCAAAGGACCTTGAAGATGCTGGAGGAAACAGGTACAAAAGTATCTATATCCACAGTAAAACGAGTCCTATACCGACATAATCTGAAAGGCCGCTCAGCAAGGAAGAAGCCACTGCTCCAAAACCACCATAAAAATGCCAGACTACGGTTTGCAACTGCACATGGGGACGAAGATCGTACTTTTTTGAGAAATGTGCTTTGGTCTGATGAAACAAAAATAGAACTGTTTGGCCTTAATGACCATCGTTATGTTTAGAGGAAAAAGGGGAGGCTTGCAAGCCGAAGAACACCATCTCAACCGTGAAGCATGGGGGTGGCAGCATCATGTTGTGGGGGTGCTTTGCTGCAGGAGGGATTGGTGCACTTCACAAAATAGATGGCATCATGAGGTTGGAAAATTATGTAGATATATTGAAGCAACATCTCAAGATATCAGTCAGAAAGTTAAAGCTTGGTCGCAAATGGGTCTTCTAAATGGACAACGACCCCAAGCATACTTCCAAAGTTGTGGAAAATGGCTTAAGGACAACAAAGTCAAGGTATTGAAGTGGCCATCACAAAGCCCTGACCTCAATGAAAATGTGTGGGCAGAACTGAAAAAGTGTGTGCGAGCAAGGAGGCCTACAAACCTGACTAAGTTACACCAGCTCTGTCAGGAGGAATGGGCCAAAATTCACCCAATTTATTGTGGGAAGCTTGTGGAAGGCTACACCAAATGTTTGACCCAAGTTAAACAATTTAAAGGCAATGCTACCAAATACTAATTGAGTGTATGTAAACTTCTGACCCACTGGGAATGAGATGAAATAAATAAAAGCTGAAATAAATCATTCTCTCTACTATTATTCTGACATTTCACATTCTTAAAATAAAGTAGTGATCCTAACTGACCTAAAACAGGGAATTATTACTGGGATTAAATGTCAGGAATTGTGAAAAACTGAGTTTAATTGGGATAGGGCTGTCTACTGCCCCCGCTGGAGTAATTGCGTGCCCATAGTAAACATAATTTTTTTTTGTCAAAAGTTGCTAATATATGCAAATAAAAAATATTATTGAATAGAAAACACTCTAAAGCTTCCAAAACCGTTTAAATTATGTCTGTATGTAAAGCAGAACTCTCAGGGCAGTCATTCTCCCAAACTCTCTCTTGTCATCAGAAAAGTTGGCCCAACTTTGACGTCATCGCCCCCACCCTTCCCAAGCACTTACAAGTCTGGGAACAGTCTCTCTGTCTTCAGCACAATCTCAGCTTTCAATGGGGCTTCTCATTGTGAGAATCACGCATTCACGAGAGTTTTGGCGGGCCGAAACCTTTCGGTCACGCGAAAAAACAGGTCACTTTTATGCACGCTCTGCCCCGGTCCTGTCTTTTTTCCAAGATCGATTATACAATGCATGCGTTTCTGTTCATCCTCCCGATTGCTGTACACCTTTATAACATGTTAAAGCTTGATTATGAACTTAGTTTGATAAGTTTAGTCGACATATAATATGTAAGTTTGACGTTTTGGTGCGCATCCACTTGACTTTTGGCTACATTTCAACCAAAATGTGTCGTGTTTGAGAACCGAAAGACACAGACTGCAAAACTAAACGCTGTTTTTGGTAAGTATAATTCCTTCCAGGTCTTCTGATGGAAGAACAGCAAAGGTAAGGGAATATTTATGTGGTAAATTTGGGTTTTTGTGGACTCCAAGATAGAGGAGCCATAATGCTACTTTTTGAGCGCCGACTCATAGTATAGCCTAGTGAACGAAACTTAAAAATAAATGTAACACAGCGATTGCATTCAGAAGAAGTGTATCTAACTATATATATGTAGAACATGCATATTTAGTCAAAGTTTATGATGTGTATTCCTTGTTAGCTGACGTTTTCTGCCGGAGCTATCGTCATTTCTCAGGACATTTGAGTAGCATTTTTTGAACGATGCAGCATTGTAAACAGAGATTTATGGATATATATAGCATATTATTGAAAAAAACATAAATGTACTGTGTAACATGTTATATTACTGTCATCTGATGAAGATTTCAAAAGGTTAGTGCATTATTTTTCTTTTAATCCTGCGTTTGTTGATTGCATATTTTTTTCAACTTGGCTATGCACATTAGCTGTGTCTTCGGTGGTGGTTTGACATAAATATGTGCTATGTTTTCGCCGTAAAACATTTTAGAAATCTGACTTGCTGGGTAGATAAACAAGGTGTTTATCTTTCATTTGAGCCATTGGACTTGTTAATGTGTGGAGGTTAAATATTTTTAGGAATATTTTTGCGTTCCATGCACCACCTTCCAGCTGAACGTGGGGGGGGGGGGTGTTCCAAAATTGGAACCCTAGTCCCCTTCTGGTTAAATGTATTTGGCTAAGGTGTATGTAAACTTCCAACTTCAACTGTATACTGAGACGGAGGGGCATCGTTTCCTGTTGATGAGATTAAGCCAGTTGCAAACCTATGGAAAATTATGAAAACACAGGGAGACGACTAACTCTGAAGGAATTACAAGGCCAAAGTCAGCTCCTCTCCTGTGTCACAACATAACGCTCTCTTTCTCTCTCTCCTTTTACATCTACATCACTGACCCTTAACACGCTTTAGTCTCATCCTCCCCAAATAAGGGAATGTTGCCATGGCAACAGCTTAAGAATTGGATTACATAGCTCACAATAATAACCTAGAACTACTCTCTGTAATATATGTTGTAAACTCTCTATTATGTAGTCTATGTTCAATGCTGTGGCACAAAAGTCTACCTGGCCTATATCTGCGGTTATAAGGGTTTATGTATGGCTATGTCAGGGTTATGTCATCTGGTCTACAAGGGTAAGCTCAGCCAAACAATGGGTCCTCTCAGAGAGGATCAGAACCGTGTGTAGGGCAGCGCACGCCATTCTGCCCGTCGTCATGGCAGCACTTGTAAGTACACTTTGGAATGCAGACGCCCTCTAGAGCAAGGATGTTTATATTAAGCACTCCATTATGAACCATACCAAACAAACAAATACACTTACCCTACACACTGACACACACACAAAAGTGAACGCACACACCACAATCAGCATATGAGACTGGTGCAACGGCACAAATCCATTGGTTTTAGGGTGTGCATTGGTTTTACTGCTGTGGTAAGGTTCAGAAGGTGAGACACAAGACAATACATAAGATTATACTTGTTTCCTACTTCCTTAACTCCCAAATCCTTTTAAACAAGAGAGGACCTCGAAATAAGAAAGCCCCAACAGAATGTTCAGATTCCTGTTCATTTCTGCTCTAAAACTTCCTCTTTGATGTTGAGGTTGTTGAAATCCTGTGTTTAATGTTTACTTCCTGTGTGTGGAGGGTTCCCTTCCTGTGGTCACTCACCCAGCACCAGTACCTCCACCTGGCCCTCGTTCTTCCCCTCCAGGTCGTCGGCGATGACGATCTTACAGAAGTACACTCCGCTGTCGCCCCACTGCAGCTTCCCGATCCGCAGGTCCGCCTCTGGACAGGGACAGGACACAGAGACAGAGGTCAGGACAAGGGTCATAGGTGAGAGGTCAAATGATATGAGAGCATGGTCAGTATATCCTATGAAAAAACTAGGAACCTATAAAACCTAAAAAAAATGATACATATGAAACACACTTAACAAATAATCAACAACTGCACACAGTAACAAAATGATATACTGCTAAGCCAGGTGTACACTTCATGATTTTGGCCCCGATTTAGCTGTCCCAAGTTTTTGAAGTCGGAGACAAAATCCCCATGTCGTTGCCTACTCAGGGCGTGCGGCAGTCAATGGCACTCGTTTAATGTGAGCGGGTCAGAGACGCAATCTCAGGGCTACCGATCCCATCTTTGAGCAGTCCCAGACGTCCAGATATTTTCAAACATGTTTGATTTCATCAGCACAAAATCTGCAATGCTCTTGTAGTGTGAGATGTGCAACGACAACTTTTAAGTGATCAGCAATAGCCAATGAGAGCTCGGCAGAAAAGAAGCCAGTGAAATGATGACGTTGTTTCGCATCACACATAATGTGTGTTGGTACTTGCCTTTAACCACAGCCAAAGTGTCAAATCGTTACACCTCTAAAGCTCACAGGCAATGTTACTTAATTCAAAATGTTGGCTAGATATTTCAACTCTGTATGGCAATCGTGAATGTCTGACCGAAAACGTTTGAGGTTGTTTTGAACCACAGCTCGTTCTACAGTAGCTACGTTAACAATCTAATCACATCATTGCTTCATTGTTTTCGAGAGACAAATTGGTGGTATTGAGAATCCTCAAGACCAAGTGAAGAATATTGTTGTATGTGACACCCCATCTGTGCCAAACCTACAAATCTACAGGAAAGTTGGTTGTTTAATGTGAAGAGGCTCAGTGATGTTAAGATTTTGAAAGTCATGTAGTGTACACCCGGCATTGGTCAAACAATACACTGAACAAACCTCAAAGATACATTCCATTTGACTCATTCATACATCCAACAGCTTTCTATATAAGAATTATGACAACAGGAGGGTGTTTTGTTAAAAAAGAGACACAAAAGTAGGTGGGTGCTCTCTATTGAAAGGCAGAAAAAGGTGGGTCATTTGGATAAGAAACTGGATAAGAAACTCAATGGGGGTGGTTTATTGTGACTAGGATAAGAGATAAGAGAGTGCAGTGTGTGAAGAAGACCAATCCATTGTGAACAGGGGTCAGTGTCGTTAACAATGTGTGTGTGTGTGTGTGTGTGTGTGTGTGTGTGTGTGTGTGTGTGTGTGTGTGTGTGTGTGTGTGTGTGTGTGTGTGTGTGTGTGTGTGTGTGTGTGTGTGTGTGTGTGTGTGTGTGTGTGTGTGTGTAGCCTGGCCTATTGTGAAGCAGAGACAGTGAACGACTATTTCAGGAGCAGGAAAAGCAGAGCACAAGCAGCCATGTTTCCTGTTGGGAGATGGATCATAAACAGTAGACTGGGATAATAGACAGGCTATGACGGACAAGACCACCGCCTATAACACTGAAGCACTGACATACAGTAAACAGCATTATAACGTGTCTGCACATGTCGTATGTCTTCCCTGACAACATTTCCACAAGCACAACCTTTCTAGTCATTGAAGCTCATAAAACTACAAAACACCTCCGCACACAACTTCCAATCACAACACAAATCTACTCATTAACCAATCTCCACAGTACTGTTGATGATTGCGATGTCTCGGCCCTTGTAGTGCTCAGCCAGCGTCATGGAGGATCCCTGGCCGGACGCTACGATGCGGACGGTGCGGCTGCTGTCGGAGCACTCCAGGTGGGCTGCGGCACCCAACTCGGGCCCCTGGACCCCAAAGCTTTCAGGAAAAGTGAAGGAGTCTCGTGTGCGGTCGCGGCAGTAGGATTTGTACCACCATTGCACCACAGGGGTCTGAGAGGAAGGCGTATGGTACTGGCACTCGAGCACCACCGACTGGAAGAGCATGGCGAAACGCCTCTTCTCCCGAACCGTCACCTGCACCCCCGCACACACACAGACTGATACACACACAGACAAGGTGTGAGAAAATGAGGGAGAAAATAGACGGGAAGCGGTTATTTAATAATACAATAATCAAAACAATATTTAATGTTATATTATGACAATATAAAGTTAACACAGTCCATTGGATAGAGAAGTAGGTGTCACATTTTAAATATCTAAAGGAAGTGTGTGCTTCCGGTTCCGGTTGGAGCGAGTGGTCGCATCTGCACGTCGCTCCAACGGGTAGTATAACTTTTTCATTATATTTTTTTCATTATATTTCATTATATCACAACGGGTTGATTTGTCTTATCTTAGCAAATTCTTCTCAGCTAGCTACATAGCCGTCTTTGTATCAAAGATAATTGCGTAATTATCGTATTTCGCCGTCCTAACGTAGTCTTCACTAGCCAGCTAGCTAACGTCCACTGATTAGCTGCACTGGAGAAACTATCACACTCAACTGAACGACTTGATTAGTTTAGTGTTAGCTAGCTACATAGCTGTCTTTGCTGTCTTCGTATCATCGTATCCAAGATAATTGTGTTGTTTAGGTTTAGAGTGTGTAGTCTTAGAGTGATTATCTTAATTTACCGAGGTTAGCTAGCCAGCTATTTGTCGTCCTTAACGTAGGTGACTCTGCTAGCTAGCCAACAGCTAGCCAACGCTAGCCAACGTCTTCTGTATAGAACTCAACTACCCGGTCGCACTCACAGGTAGTATCACATTTTCACTTCATTTCATTACAGTACAACGGTTTGATTTGTTTGATCGTAGCTAGCTACATAGCCGTCTTTGTATCAAAGATAATTGTGTAGTCTAGAGCGATTTTCTAGGTTCGCTAGCCATCTATTGTCGTTCTTTTAACGCAACGTAACGTAAACAACACTGCTAGCTAGCCTGCTAGCCCCCGAATAGCAACACTGCAGAAACTATTACACTCAACGGAACGACTTGATTAGTGTAGTGTCAACAACGCACCCACTGCCAGCTGGCCTACTTCAGCAGTACTGTATCATTTGAATCATTTTTAGTCAATAAGATTCTTGCTACGTAGCTTAACTTTCTGAACATTCGAGACGTGTAGTCCACTTGTCATTCCAATCTCCTTTGCATTAGCGTAGCCTCTTCTGTAGCCTGTCAACTATGTGTCTGTTTATCCCTGTTCTCTCCTCTCTGCACAGACCATACAAACGCTCCTCACCGCGTGGCCGCGGCCACCCTACTCTGGTGGTCCCAGCGCGCACGACCCACGTGGAGTTCCAGGTCTCCGGTAGCCTCTGGAACTGCCAATCTGCGGTCAACAAGGCAGTGTTCATCTCAGCCTATGCCTCCCTCCAGTCCCTCGACTTCTTGGCACTGACGGAAACATGGATCACCACAGACAACACTGCTACTCCTACTGCTCTCTCTTCGTCCTCCCACGTGTTCTCGCACACCCCGAGAGCGTCTGGTCAGCGGGGTGGTGGCACCGGGATCCTCATCTCTCCCAAGTGGTCATTCTCTCTTTCTCCCCTTACCCATCTGTCTATCGCCTCCTTTGAATTCCATGCTGTCACAGTTACTAGCCCTTTCAAGCTTAACATCCTTATCATTTATCGCCCTCCAGGTTCCCTCGGAGAGTTCATCAATGAGCTTGATGCCTTGATAAGCTCCTTTCCTGAGGACGGCTCACCTCTCACAGTTCTGGGCGACTTTAACCTCCCCTCGTCTACCTTTGACTCTTTCCTCTCTGCCTCCTTCTTTCCACTCCTCTCCTCTTTTGACCTCACCCTCTCACCTTCCCCCTACTCACAAGGCAGGCAATACGCTCGACCTCATCTTTACTAGATGCTGTTCTTCCACTAACCTCATTGCAACTCCCCTCCAAGTCTCCGACCACTGCCTTGTATCCTTTTCCCTCTCGCTCTCATCCAACACCTCCCACACTGCCCCTACTCGGATGGTATCGCGCCGTCCCAACCTTCGCTCTCTCTCCCCCGCTACTCTCTCCTCTTCCATCCTATCATCTCTTCCCTCCGCTCAAACCTTCTCCCACCTATCTCCTGATTCTGCCTCCTCAACCCTCCTCTCCTCCCTCTCTGCATCCCTTGACTCTCTATGTCCCCTATCCTCCAGGCCGGCTCGGTCCTCCCCTCCCGCTCCGTGGCTCGATGACTCATTGCGAGCTCACAGAACAGGGCTCCGGGCAGCCGAGCGGAAATGGAGGAAAACTCGCCTCCCTGCGGACCTGGCATCCTTTCACTCCCTCCTCTCTACATTTTCCTCCTCTGTCTCTGCTGCTAAAGCCACTTTCTACCACGCTAAATTCCAAGCATCTGCCTCTAACCCTAGGAAGCTCTTTGCCACCTTCTCCTCCCTCTTGAATCCTCCGCCCCCTCCCCCCTCCTCCCTCTCTGCAGATGACTTCGTCAACCATTTTGAAAAGAAGGTCGACGACATCCGATCCTCGTTTGCTAAGTCAAACGACACCGCTGGTTCTGCTCACACTGCCCTACCCTGTGCTCTGACCTCTTTCTCCCCTCTCTCCAGATGAAATCTCGCGTCTTGTGACGGCCGGCCGCCCAACAACCTGCCCGCTTGACCCTATCCCCTCCTCTCTTCTCCAGACCATTTCCGGAGACCTTCTCCCTTACCTCACCTCGCTCATCAACTCATCCCTGACCGTTGGCTACGTCCCTTCCGTCTTCAAGAGAGCGAGAGTTGCACCCCTTCTGAAAAAACCTACACTCGATCCCTCCGATGTCAACAATTACAGACCAGTATCCCTTCTTTCTTTTCTCTCCAAAACTCTTGAACGTGCCGTCCTTGGCCAGCTCTCCCGCTATCTCTCTCTGAATGACCTTCTTGATCCAAATCAGTCAGGTTTCAAGACTAGTCATTCAACTGAGACTGCTCTCCTCTGTATCACGGAGGCGCTCCGCACTGCTAAAGCTAACTCTCTCTCCTCTGCTCTCATCCTTCTAGATCTATCGGCTGCCTTCGATACTGTGAACCATCAGATCCTCCTCTCCACCCTCTCCGAGTTGGGCATCTCCGGCGCGGCCCACGCTTGGTTGCGTCCTACCTGACAGGTCGCTCCTACCAGGTGGCGTGGCGAGAATCTGTCTCCTCACCACGCGCTCTCACCACTGGTGTCCCCAGGGCTCTGTTCTTGGCCCTCTCCTATTCTCGCTATACACCAAGTCACTTGGCTCTGTCATAACCTCACATGGTCTCTCTTATCATTGCTATGCAGACGACACACAATTAATCTTCTCCTTTCCCCCTTCTGATGACCAGGTGGCGAATCGCATCTCTGCATGTCTGGCAGACATATCAGTGTGGATGACGGATCACCACCTCAAGCTGAACCTCGGCAAGACGGAGCTGCTCTTCCTCCCGGGGAAGGACTGCCCGTTCCATGATCTCGCCATCACGGTTGACAACTCCATTGTGTCCTCCTCCCAGAGTGCCAAGAACCTTGGCGTGATCCTGGACAACACCCTGTCGTTCTCAACTAACATCAAGGCGGTGGCCCGTTCCTGTAGGTTCATGCTCTACAACATCCGCAGAGTACGACCCTGCCTCACACAGGAAGCGGCGCAGGTCCTAATCCAGGCACTTGTCATCTCCCGTCTGGATTACTGCAACTCGCTGCTGGCTGGGCTCCCTGCCTGTGCCATTAAACCCCTTCAACTCATCCAGAACGCCGCAGCCCGTCTGGTGTTCAACCTTCCCAAGTTCTCTCACGTCACCCCGCTCCTCCGTTCTCTCTACTGGCTTCCAGTTGAAGCTCGCATCCGCTACAAGACCATGGTGCTTGCCTACGGAGCTGTGAGGGGAACGGCACCTCAGTACCTCCAGGCTCTGATCAGGCCCTACACCCAAACAAGGGCACTGCGTTCATCCACCTCTGGCCTGCTCGCCTCCCTACCACTGAGGAAGTACAGCTCCCGCTCAGCCCAGTCAAAACTGTTCGCTGCCCTGGCCCCCCAATGGTGGAACAAACTCCCTCACGACGCCAGGACAGCGGAGTCAATCACCACCTTCCGGAGACACCTGAAACCCCACCTCTTTAAGGAATACCTAGGATAGGTTAAGTAATCCCTCTCACCCCACCCCCCTAAGTTTTAGATGCACTATTGTTAAGTGACTGTCCCACTGGATGTCATAAGGTGAATGCACCAATTTGTAAGTCGCTCTGGATAAGAGCGTCTGCTAAATGACTTAAATGTAAATGTAATGTAATATAAGGCCTTTAACATACACTACATGACCAGAAGTATATGGACACCTCATCAAACATCTTATTCCAAAATCATGGCCATTAATATGGAGATGGTCCCCACTTTGCTGCTGTAGCAGCCTCCACTCTTGTGGGAAGGCTTGCCACTAGATGTTGGAACATTTCTTCGATGCTTGCTTCCATTCAGCCACAAGAGCATTAGTGAGGTCGGGCACTGATGTTGGGTGATTAGGCCTGGCTTGCAGTCGGCATTCCAATTCACCCCAAAGGTGTTCGATGGGGTTGAGGTCAGGGCTCTGTGCAGGCCAGTCAAGTTCTTCCACACCGATCCCGACAAACCATTCCCTCTCTTTGTGCCTGGGGACATTGTCATGCTGAAACAGGGCCTTCCCCAAACGGTTGCCACAAAGTTGGAAGCCAAGAATCATCTAGAATGTCATTGTATGCTGTAGCGTTCCAGTTCTTCACTGGAACTAAGGGGCCTTGCAAGAACCATGACAAACAACCCCAGACCATTGTTCATCCACCAAACTTTACAGTTGGCACTATGCATTGGTGCAGGTAGTGTTCTCCTGCCATCCCCCAAACCCAGATTCGTCTGTCGGACTGCCAGATGGTGAAGCATGAATCATCACTCCAGAGAGCACGTTTTCACTGCTCCAGAGTTCAATGGCGGCGAGCTTTACACTACTCCAGCCGATGCTTGGCATTGCGCATGGTGATTTTATTGTATGCGGCTGCTCGACCATGGAAACCCATTTCATGGAGCTACCGACGAGCAGTTCTCGTGCTGACTTTGCTTCCAGAGGCAGTTTGGAACTCAGTAACCGAGTACAATTTTTACACGCTTCAGCACAGTTCTGTGAGATTCTGTGGCCTACCACTTCGCGGCTGAGCCGTTGTTGCTCTGAGATGTTTCAACTTTACAATAACAGTACTTACAGTTGACCGGGGCAGCTCTAGCAGGGCAGAAATTTGACAAACTGACTTGTTGGAAAGGTGGCATCCTATGATGGTGCTACACTGAATGTCACTGAGCTTTTCAGTAAGGCCATTCTACTGCCAATGTTTGTCTATGGAGATCGCATGGCTGTGTGCTCGAGTTTATACACCTGTCAGCAATGGGTGTGGCTGAAGTTGCTTAATCCTCTCATTTGAAGAGGTGTCCACATACTTTCGGCCATGTATTGTATCTTTTGAATAGCCAGAGAAACATGCAAATGGTAAGGAGATTAGACTTTACAGCTGAACGCTCTCCAACACCAGCTTTGAGAAGCACCCAGTCCAACACCACTTAGCCTCTACCCATAGTAGAGCCCACAGCAGTCCAACTCTCCCTTTCATACCCTACTCTCCCTTGCACATCCAACAGGTTAAGGGGGATTCCAGAAGGATCCTCTCAGTTAACTAAACCACAAAACTCAGGAGCGGGTCTGTATCTGTTGTGGAAGTGATGACCTGATTTCACCAACGCCTAAAAACATCTGGTCTGACTCTACTGAGAACAGTTTGTGGGGGTGTGTGTATGCGTAATGATGACTCCAACGCAGGTGTCTAAGGCACTGCATCTCAATGCAAGGGGTGACACTACAGTCCCTGGTTCAAATCCAGGTTGAATCACATCTGGCTGTGATTGGGAATCCCATAGGGCGACGCACAATTGGCCCAGCGTCGTCTGGGTTTGCCGGGGTAGGCCGTCATTGTAAATAAGAATTTGTTCTTAACTGACTTCCCTAGTTAAATAAATAAATAAAAATCCCCAACAGGGAGATTTCCAAGTGGTGACTTGCACAGTATCTAGATGGGGAGGGCTCCTCTCTCCAGTACACGGGAGGTCACAGAGGTTACATTCCGCCGTGTGTGGGGGGCAGGGGCAGGACTGTAGTAGGAACGTAGGGGGTTGTCATGATAAATGGGAACAGTGAGGGGGTTGTGGCCAGAGCAGTATACTCTGCAGCCAGTTTAGGTGGGGCATGCAGCAGGAACTCACTCCAAACATTTCCAAGAAAAGAGGAAATCACAGCAAGCGGTTCTACACAGTGGCCCTCTCCTTAGCAGCACTTTCCCAAGTTTTCAGTTTAGTGCAGATGAAGGGAATGAGACAAGGAGGGGATGCAGTTTTACACAGATTGAGATTCCCACTTTGTACTAAAGAGGAGCCAGGGCGATTCATGATTATGGCATTCAAATTTCCTACAGAGCTCCAATTAGAAGTTGCGGCTAACAACAGATCTAGGCTCAAGCTAAATAAATATCTGACCCTGCACCAACGGTTCACCAACTCCTCCTACAGAGTCAGAGGTAGATGTCAGTTACCTCTGGTCAGTGCAAAACAAATGAGAGAGAGAGAAAAGTGGCAGTTCTGTTCTTTATATATATATATTTTTAAATTTTAAATATGAGAGGGTTGGAGAAAAAGAAAGATGGAGGAGAGAGGGGCCGTGCTTCTAAATTCTTCCCGTGGGGTAAATGTGTCCCTCCCTTAGTCCTTTTGTTCATGGTCCAGCGCATTGTTTGGAATTAGTATACAGTGCCTTCAGAGAGTATTCATACCCCTTGACTTATTCCAAATGTTGTTGTGTTACAGCCGGAATTCAAAATGAATTCAATATTTTTTTTCTCACCTGTCTAATCTACACACAATACCCTATAAAAACAAAGTGAAAGGATGTTGCTAGAATTTTTTGCAAATGTATTGAAAATGAAAGACATAAATATTGCATTTACATAAGTATTCACAAATGAGTCAATACATTGTAGAAGCACCTTTGGCTGTGATTGCAGCTTTGAGTCATCTTGGGTATTACTGTATCAGCTTTGCACATCTGGATTTGGGGATTCTCTCCCATTCCTCCTTGTTAAGTTAGATTGGGAGCGACGGTGAACAGCAATCTTCAAGTCTTTCCACAGATTTTCAATTGGATTCAAATCTAAACAAGGACTTTCACATTCTTTTTCTGAAGCCATACAGTTTGGGCTGTATGCTTGGGGTCATTGTCCTGTTGGAATGTACACCTTCGCCCCCCTCAAAGCTCATTTGTACTCTGAACAGGTTCTCATCAAGGATTTGCAAGTATTTGGCTACATTTATTGTTTCCTTCTATCCTTACCAGTTTCCCCGTCCCTGCTGCTGAAAAGCACCCAATAGCATGAAGCTGACATCACCATGCTTCACAGTAGGGATGTTGTTAGACGGATGAGGAGCTGTGTCTGCTTTCTCCAGACATAGCACTTTGCATTCAGGCCAAAGAGTTACATTTTTGTCGCATCAGACCACAGATTCTTTTGCCTAATAATCTGTCTTTCATGTGCCTTTTTGCAAACTCCAGGAGTGCAACCATGTGCCTTTTTCTCAGGAAGGGCTTCAGTCTTGCCACTCTCCCATAAAGCCCAGATTGGTGAAGTGCTGTAGAGACTTTTGTCCTTCTGGCATGTTCTCCTATCTCAGCCAAGGAACTCTGTAGTTCTGTCAGAGTGGTCATTGGGTTCTCACCGACCTGACCAAGGTTCTTCTTGCCCGGTTGCTCAGTTTGGTCGAACGTTCAGCTCTAGGCAGAGTCTGGGTAGTTACATATTTTTTCAATTTCCCAATGATAGAAACTGTGCTCTTGGAAATATTCAACACACTAGAAGTAGTTTTATACCCTTCCACAGATATATGCCTCATCACAATTCTATCTTGGAGATCTACGGATGGTTCCTTGGACTTTATGGTATAGTTTCTGCTCTGACATTCTGAATTGTCAACTGTGGGATCTTATACTGTATAGACAGGTGTTTCTTTCTATATCATGTCCCAAAATGTTTTAATTGGCAACAGGACTCCAATCAAGTTGTAGAAATTGGATGCACCTGAGCTCAATTTGGAGTGTCAAAGCAAAGGGGTGTGAATACTTACAGTACCAGTCAAAAGATTGGACAAACCTACTCATTCAAGGCTTTTTCTTCGTTTTTTACTATTTTCTACATTGTACAATAACTATCAAATCTATGAAATAACACATATGTAATCATGTAGAAAGCATTTCAATTAACAGGTGGACCTTGTTAAAACTTAATTTGTGGAATTTCTTTCCTTCTTAATGCATTTGAGCCAATAAGTTGCGTTGTGTCAAGGTAGGGGTGGTATACAGAAGATAGCACTATTTGATAAAAGACCAAATCTATATTATGGCAAGAACAGCTAATATAAGCAAAGGGAAATGACAGTCCATCATTACTTTAAGACATGAAGGTCAGTCAATGTGGAACATTTCAAGAACTTTTAAAGTTTCTTCAAGTGCAGTCGCAAAAACCCTCAAGCGCTATGATGAAACTGGCTCTCATGAGGACCGCCATATGAATGGAAGACCCAGAGTTACCTCTGCTACAGAGGATAAGTTCATTAGAGTTACCAGCCTCAGAAATTACAGCCCAAATAAATGCTTCACAGAGTTCAAGTAACAGACACATCTCAACATCAACTGTTCAGAGGAGACTGTGTGAATCAGGCCTTCATGGTCGAATTGCTGCAAAAAAAACACTACTAAAACACTAATAAGAAGAAGAGACTTGCTTGGGCCAAGACACACGAGCAATGAACATTAGACTGGTGGAAATCTGTCCTTTGGTCTGATGAGTTCAAATGTGAGATTTTTGGTTCCAACCGCTGTGTCTTTGTGAGATGCAGAGTAGGTGAACGGATGATCTCCAAATGTGTGGTTCCCACCGTGAAGCATGGAGGAGGAGGTGTGATGGTGTGGGGGTGTTTTGCTGGTAACACTGTCTGTAATTTATTTACAATTCAAGGCACACTTAACCAGCATGTTGCTACACACGCCTGGTGCAAAAGAACGGCCAATAGCCAATTGCCCTCTTGATGAGGGGGCGGGGTCAGCTCTCCAATTAATCGTGGAGTCGACCAATCAGCTGCTGGGGGATTTCAGGAAGCTATCTCCTGATACACACTCAATTACACAAACTACAACACAGAAACTGGGGAACGTAACAATGTCTACCACAGCATTCTGCAGTGATACGCCAACCCATCTGGTTTGCACTTATTGGGACTATCATTTGTTTTTCAACAGCACAATGACCCAACACACCTCCAGGCTGTGTAAGGACTATTTGACCAAGAAGGAGAGGGATGGAGTTCTGCATCAAATGACCTGGCCTCCACAATCACCTGACCTCAACCCAATTGAGATGGTTTAGGATGAGTTGGACCGCAGAGTGAATAAAAAGCAGCCAACAAGTGCTCAGCATATTTGGGAACTCCAAGACTGTTGGAAAAGCATTCCAAGTGACTACCCCATGAAGCTGGTTGAGAGAATAACAAGAGTGTGCAAAGCTGTTATCACGGCAAAGGGTGAAGAATCTAAAATCTAAAATATATTTTTGTTTAACACTTTTTTACTACATGATTCCATATGTGTTAGTTCATAGTTGTGATGTTTTCACTATTATTCTACAATGTAGAAAATAGTTTTAAAAAACTTGAATGAGTAGCTGTGTCCAATATTTTGACTGGTACTGAATGTAAATGAGATATTTCAGTTTTTAATTTGCAAAAATTCAGGCTGTAATACAACATAATGTGGAATAAGTCAAGGGGTATTATTAATTTATGAAGGCCCTGTATGTGGACAACAGAATGGAGGAGGGGGATGTGAGGACTCCAACCAATGAGATTATCTCATCAGGCCCAGTGAACAGCCAATTAGCGGTTAGAGATTTGAAGAAGAGTTTATTATATTCTAGCGAGGAGGAAAAACAAAGAGGGACAGAAAGAACAGACAGGGTGGGACACCTTGGTAACCTCATGATTCACACATCAAAAAATATTCTGGGACCTTTGATCCAAGGTGTCAGCCTGTGTCAGCATCTCTCTAACAGAGAACAACACAAAACTGTCCGTGCATGTAACTAGGCACTCCAAATCACATATTTATAAACCTCTAAAAATACTCACAAGTGTGACATAACAAAAATACATTTATACCTACAGTGCATTCAGAAAGTATTCAGGCCCCACATTTTGTGACCTTACATCCTTGTTCAAAAATGGATTAAATAAAAAATGTCCCTCATCAATCTACACACAATACCCCATAATGACAAACGCTAAAACAGGTTTACAGAAATTTGTGCAAATGTATTAAAGATTAAAAACAGAAACACCTTGTTTACATAAGTAATCAGACCCTTTGTTATGAGATTTGAAATTGAGCTCAGGTGCATCTGGTTTCCATTGATCACCCTTGATGTTCCTACAACTTGATTGGAGTCCACCTGTGGTAAATTCATTTGATTGGATATGATTTGGAAGGGCACACACCTGTCTATTTAAGGTCCCACATTTGACAGTGCATGTCAGAGCAAAAACCAAGCCATGAGGTAGAAGGAATTGTCTGTAGAGCTCTGAGACAGGATTGTGTCAAGGCATAGATCTGGGGAAGGGTACCAACAAATTTCTGAAGCTTTGAAGTGACTCCATCACTCTTAAAATGTTAGAAGTTTGGAACCACCAAGACTCTTCCTAGTGCTGGCCGCCCGGCCAAACTGAGCAATTGGGGGAGAAGGACCTTGGTCAGGGAGGTGACCGAGAACACAATGGTCACTCTGAAAGAGCTTCAGAGTACCTCTGTAGAGATGGGAGAACCTTCCAGAAGGACAACCATCCCTACAGCACTCCACCAATCAGGCATTTATGGTAGAGTGGCCAGACAGAAGCCTCTCTTCAGTAAAAGGCACATGACAGCCCACTTTGAGTTTGACAAAAGGCACCTAAAGGACTCTCAGACCATGAGAAACAAGATGATCTGGTCTGATGAAACCAAGTTTGAGCTCTCTGGCCTGAATGCCAAGCGTCACGTCTGGAGAAAACCTGGCACCATCCCTACGGTGAAGAATCTCGAGGCTGTAATCGCTGCCAAAGTTTTTTTTTATATATATACAGTGGGGAGAACAAGTTTTTGATACACTGCCGATTTTGCAGGTTTTCCTACTTACAAAGCATGTAGAGGTCTGTATTTTTTAATCATAGAAAATCACATTGTATTATTTTTAAGTAATTAATTAATTTGCATTTTATTGCATGACATAAGTATTTGATCACCTACCAACCAGTAAGAATTCCGGCACTCACAGACCTGTTAGTTTTTCTTTAAGAAGCCCTCCTGTTCTCCACTCATTACCTGTATTAACTGCACCTGTTTGAACTCGTTACCTGTATAAAAGACACCTGTCCACACACTCAATCAAACAGACTCCAACCTCTCCACAATGGCCAAGACCAGAGAGCTGTGTAAGGACATCAGGGATAAAATTGTAGACCTGCACAAGGCTGGGATGGGCTACAGGACAATAGGCAAGCAGCTTGGTGAGAAAGCAACAACTGTTGGAGCAATTATTAGAAAATGGAAGAAGTTCAAGATGACAGTCAATCACCCTCGGTCTGGGGCTCCATGCAAGATCTCACCTCGAGGGGCATCAATGATCATGAGGAAGGTGAGGGATCAGCCCAGAACTACACGGCAGGACCTGGTCAATGACCTGAAGAGAGCTGGGACCACAGTCTCAAAGAAAACCATTAGTAACACACTACGCCATCATGGATTAAAATCCTGCAGCGCACGCAAGGTCTCCCTGCTCAAGCCTGCGCATGTCCAAGGCCGTCTGAAGTTTGGCAATGACCATCTGGATGATCCAGAGGAATTAATGGGAGAAGGTCATGTGGTCTGATGAGACAAAAATAGAGCTTTTTGGTCTAAACTCCACTCGCCGTGTTTGGAGGAAGAAGAAGGATGAGTACCACCCCAAAAACACCATCCCAACTGTGAAGCATGGAGCTGGAAACATCATTCTTTGGGGAAGCTTTTCTGCAAAGGGGACAGGACAACTGCACCGTATTGAGGGGAGGATGGATGGGGCCATGTATTGCGAGATCTTGGCCAACAACCTCCTTCCCTCAGTAAGAGCATTGAAGATGGGTCGTGGCTGGGTCTTCCAGCATGACCACGACCCGAAACACACAGCCAGGGCAACTAAGGAGTGGCTCCGTAAGAAGCATCTCAAGGTCCTGGAGTGGCCTAGCCAGTCTCCAGACCTGAACCCAATAGAAAATCTTTGGAAGGAGCTGAAAGTCCGTATTGCCCAGCGACAGCCCCGAAACCTGAAGGATCTGGAGAAGGTCTGGGCCAAAATCCCTGCTGCAGTGTGTGCAAACCTGGTCAAGAACTAGAGGAAACGTATGATCTCTGTAATTGCAAACAAAGGTTTCCTTACCAAATATTAAGTTCTGCTTTTCTGATGTATCAAATACTTATGTCACGCAATAAAATGCTAATTAATTACTTAAAAATCATACAATGTGATTTTCTGGAGTTTTGTTTTAGATTCTGTCTCTCACAGTTGAAGTGTACCTATGAAAATAATTACAGACCTCTACATGCTTTGTAAGTAGGAAAACCTGCAAAATAGGCAGTGTATCAAATACTTGTTCTCCCCACTGTATATATAGATACGTTTTTTTGAACTTGGCAAGTAAGTTAACTTATATTTACAATGATGGCCTAGGAACAGGCCATCATTGGGGCGGCAGGGTAGCCTAGTGGTTAGAGCGTTGGACTAGTAACCGGAAGGCTGCGAGTTCAAACCCCTGAGTTGACAATGTACAAATCTGTCGTTCTGCCCCTGAACAGGCTGTTAACCCACTGTTCCTAGGCTGTCATTGAAAATAAGAATTTGTTCTTAACTGACTTGCCTGGTTAAATAAATAAAAATATAAATAAAAATAATAATAATAAAATAGAACAGTCGGTTAACTTCCTTGGTCAGGGGCAGAACGACAGACCTTGTCAGCTCGGGGATTCGATCTAGCAACCTTTCAGTTACTGGCCCAACGCTCTAACCACTTTACCCTTTACTCAACAAAGTATGTGAATAAAGGTACTGAATACTTGTGATATTTATTTTTTTTGCAAAAAAATACCAACCTGTTTTTATTATTATTATTATTATATAAATATTATTATATTATATATTATTATATATTATTATTATCATATATTATTGCTTTTTTGCTTTCTGTAGATTGATTACCGAAAACAACAACATTTGAATCAACATTTGAATCAATGTGTGGCATATCAGGAAGCTGATTAAACAGCATGATCAATACACAGGTGGACCTGTTTGGGACAATAAAAGTAAACTCTAAAATGTGCAGTTTTGTCACACAACACAATGACACAGATGTCTCAAGTTGAGAGCTTGTGCATTTGCCATGCTGACTTGAGGGATTGTCCACCAGAGCTATTGCCAGATAATTTAATGTTCATTTCCCTACCATAAGCTGCCTCCAATGCTTTTTTCGACAACTTGGCCAGTTTGTTCAACCGGCCTCACAATACGCAGACCACACCAGCCCAGGACCTCCACATCTGGCTTCTTCACCTGTGTGACTGTCTGTGACCAGCCACCCGGACAGCTGTTGAAACTGTTGGTTTGCACAACCAAATTGTTTCTGACAGTTTATGCATAAATTGTCTCATGGAAGCTCATCTGCGTGCTCGTCATCCTCACCAGGGTCTTGACCTGACTGCAGTTTGCCATCGTAACCAACTTCAGTGGGCAAATACTCAACTTCGATGGCCACTGGCACGCTGGAGAAGTGTGATCTAAACGGATGAATCCCGGTTTCAACTGTACCGGGCAGATGGCAGACAGTGTGTATGGCGTCACGTGGGCAAACGCTTTGCTGATGTCAATGTTGTGAACAGAGTGACCCATGGTGACGGTGGGGTTATGGTTTGGGCAGGCATAAGCTACGGACAACAAACACAATTGCATTTTATCAATGGCAATTTGAATGCAGCAATACCTTGACAAGATAGTGAGGCCCATTGTTTTGCCATTCATCCGCCGCCATCACGCCATGTTTCAGCATGATAATGCACAGCTCCATTTCGCAAAGATCTGTTCACAATTCCTGGAAGCTGAAACCATCCTAGTTCATCCATGACCTGAACAAGCAAGCGGCACCATGAAGACCAAGGAGCTATCCAAACAGGTCACGGACAAGGTTGTGGAGAAGTACAGATCTGGGTTGGGTTATAAAAAAATATCTGCAACTTTGAACATCCCATGGAGCACCATTAAATCCATTATTAAAATATTTTAATAATATGGCACCACAACAAACCTGCCAAGAGAGGGCTGCCCACCAAGGAGGAAATTAATCAGAGGCAACAAAGAGACCAAAGATAACCCCGAAGGAGCTGCAAAGCTCCACAGTGGAGATTGGAGTATATGTTCATAGGACCAGTTTAAGCTGGACAAACTGTAATTGCTGCAAAAGGTGGCTCTACAAAGTATTGACTTTGAGGAGGGTGAATAGTTATGCACGCTCAAGTTCTGTTTTTTGGTCTTATTTCTTGTTTGTTTCACAAAAAAATATTTTGTATCTTCAGTGGTAGGCATGTTGTGTAAATCAAATGATATGAAAATACATTTTTATTCCAGGTTGTAAGGCAACAAAATAGGAAAAATGCCAAGGGGGTGAATACTTTCGTAAGCAACTGTACCATACACCATCAAATAGTGTTCTTTTTTTACACAATCAAATCATGTTCTCTTTTCTTGAAGAGTAGACAACACAAACTGGTTATAGTTTAACCAGTCTACTAGGCTCTTCTTGGTCAAAGTTCTGAGTCACACCATGCTTCCTGACCACATCAGGCCCTTTCCTTGCAAACAACTGACACGTTTTCTTGCCAGGCATTCCAACACACTGATTTGACTCCCTGTAGGACTTTTTTTGTTCTTGTATAGGTCTACAGAAAAACCTCTTCAAAATACAGAATTAAATAATGGTTACATTTTATATTAATTTACAAAATCAAAAGGTGGGAAATTGGGCTCTCAGAATGACAGTTCTATGTGTGTTATAATAGAGGACCAGCATATCTCTGCCTATTAAATGTGTATGTGAGTCATTGGGGTGCAGGCATAACGGGACCTTCTATTTTCTATTTCACCTTTATTTTGACGGGGAACTCATACTGAGACTAGAGTATTGTTTACAGATAAGCCCTGCACACAAACCAACCCACAATTACAAAATATATTAAGAATAAACGTGTTCACCAGCGTCCTCATTCCACACATTCCTCCTGTAATTTAGGACAAAAAACAATAGAGGAAAAACAAGAGTAGACTACCTAAGGCACATCACTGCACAGGTTCAAAAATAAAGCAAATCAGACTAATCCCCCAACACAACAAGTGGGCAAACAAAAGTATGTTTATAAAAATGAAGGGAATCCAAAAGTCATGTTGACTTTTGAGGTTGTAGCCTACTGTAAAGGTAGACCCGTTAGCTGCTGGAATAAAGTGAAGGGGTCAAACTGTTGCTGGCTGCATCTACGGCTTTCGCAGACAGATGACAAAACAACATGCTGAGTGAGTAAAGAAAAAAACATTTACCTGTTATGCAAAAAATAATCCATCGACCTAACAGCCAACTCATTTTTCGGATAAAAAGTTTCGCATTCAGATAGAATTAATCCAAATGTTCGTCCTGCCCATTGTTCGCCTCATTCTTTGGTCCGTTGAGTGCGCACAAGAATAAACCGGGAGAGCCGAAGTGTCAATCCGAGACCAGGGGGAGTGTACCACTTCACCAGCGGGTGAGTTCCAACTGCACTCCAAAAAATAAATGTTTTTAAATGTTTTACCACCCTTTTACCTAGAATAATCGTACATGCACGCGTTTAAATAGATTTGTGATTAAAAACATTACATCTAAACTGGTCTCCAAAAACGACAATTGAAAATATTTTATTTTTATATAAAATCAGGTCATACTAACTCCGGTGTGATCCTTTAAAATGTAAAAAATGTAAACAAGAATAATCCTTTAGTTCAGTTTTTCCTTCACTTTATTATCAGTAAATGCTCTATAATAAAAACAAAATAAGTTATTAAATTACATAAATATTTTCATTACATTTCCATGAATCATTCATAACAAGACTTAATTTATTGATTGGCATAATGACTAGCAAATATTAAAACAAATTAATTAATAAATCAGTGCTTTATCAAATAAAAAGGATATAGGCCTACTTTCATCACAAACAAATAATTAAAAGATAGCAGAGTCAAAACCATTCCATAATTACACACATACTTTTTTACATTTACATTTAAGTCATTTAGCAGACGCTCTTATCCAGAGCGACTTACAAATTGGTGCATTCACCTTATGACATCCAGTGGAACAGTCACTTTACAATAGTGCATCTAAATCTTAAAGGGGGGGGGAGGGAATACTTATCCTATCCTAGGTATTACTTCTAACAGTTAATGACCACATGGGGTCGCAACCATTGATGTCACGCCTTTGTCATTGTATTTTGTGTTTTTGTTATATGTTTGGGTAGGCCAGGGTGTGACATGGGTTTATATGTTGTATTCGTATTGGGGTTTGTATTATTTGGGATCGCGGCTGATTAGGGGTGTTGTTAGGCTTGGCTGCCTGAGGCGATTCTCAATCAGAGTCAGGTGCTTGTCGTTGTCTCTGATTGGGAACCGTATTTAGACAGCCTGACTTTCGCTTTGTATTTTGTGGGTGTTTGTACCTGTCTCTGTGTTGTAGTCACCAGATAGGCTGTAATTAGTTTCACGTTACGTTCTGTTGTTTTTGTATTTAGTTTCAGTTATTTCATGTACCGCGATATCTTTCATTAAAATCATGAGTAACCTACACGCTGCATTTCGGTCCGACTCCCTTTCTTCAACAGACGAACGCCGTTACAGAAACACCCACCTCTCACGGACCGAGCAGCGTGTAACTGGCAACGACGTAGATAACTGGCAGGAGCTTAAGGAGGATGTTATGGAAGGTAAAGGCATGGAGTATACCACGTGGGAAGAAATCGACAGGTGGGCGGCTGACCCAGAGAGAGTGCAGGCGCCCGCCTGGGATTCACTTCAGCAGTGCGAAGAGGGCTACAGGCTAATGGAGTCAAAAAGAAAAACACGGAGACGCAGAGCGAAAACCGAAAGTAACCCCCAAATATTTATTGGGGGAGAGCGCAGAGAGAGAGTGGCTGAGTCAGGAGTCAGACCTGAGCCTACTCTCCCTGTTAATTGTAAGGAGCAGCAACATAAGGACTTCTGGTCTTGGGAGATGATATTAGACGGAAAAGGACCCTGGGCGCAGCCGGGAGAATATCGCCGTCCCAAGGAAGAAATAGATGCGGCTAAAGCGGAGAGGCACTGGTATGAGGAGGCAGCATGGCGACGCGGTTGCAAGCCGGAAAAAGCAGCCCCAAAAAATTATTGGGGGGGCTAGAAGGGAGAATAGTTATGCCAGGTAGGAGACCTGCGCAAACTCCCTGTGCTCACCGTTGGGCTAGAGAGACCGGGCAGGCACCGTGTTATGCTATGGAGCGCGGCACATACCAGCCCTTCCTATTGGCCGGGCTAGAGTGGGCATCGAGCCAGGTAAGCTTGGGCAGGCTGGGTGCTCAAGAGCTCCAGTGCGCCTGCACGGTCTGGTCTATCCAGAGCCACCTCTACACACCAGTCCTCCGGTAGCAGCTCCCCGCACCAGGCTTCCTGTGCGTGTCCTCGATCCAGTACCACCAGTTCCAGCACCACGCACCAGGCCTCCAGTGCGCCTCGCCTGTTCAGCGCAGCCAGCGCTTTTCTCCTCTCCTGCGCTGTCGGAGTCTCCCGCCTGTTCAGCGCAGCCAGAGCCTTTCTCCTCTCCTGTGCTGCCGGAGTCTCCCGTCTGCCCAGCGCCGCCAGTGCTCCCAGTCTGCCCAGCGCCGCCAGTGCTCCCAGTCTGCCCAGCGCCGCCAGTCTGCCCAGCGCCGCCAGTGCTCCCAGTCTGCCCAGCGCCGCCAGTGCTCCCAGTCTGCCCATCGCCGCCAGTCTGCCCAGCACCGCCAGTCTGCCAGGATCCGCCAGAAGTGCCAGTCTGCCAAGATCCGCCAGAAGTGCCAGTCTGCCAAGATCCGCCAGAAGTGCCAGTCAGCCATGATCTTCTAGATCGGCCAGACAACCAGTCTCTTCCAGTTCCGCCAGCCAGGATTTACCGGAGCCTACTACCTGCCTGAGCTTCCTCTCAGTACTGGGCTTTCTCTCAGTACTGGGCTTCCTCTTAGTACTGGGCTTCCTCTCAGTACTGGGCTTCCTCTCAGTACTGGGCTTCCCCTCAGTACCGGGCTTCCCCTCAGTACCGGGCTTCTCCTCAGTCCCGGGCTGCTTCGGTCCCGAGCTGCCCCTCTGTCCCAAGCTGCCCCTCTGTCCCAGGCTGCCCCTCTGTCCCGGGCTGCCCCTCTGTCCCGAGCTGCCCCTCTGTCCCGAGCTGCCCCTCTGTCCCGAGCTGCCCCTCTGTCCCGAGATGCCCCTCTGTCCCGAGATGCCCCTCTGTCCCGAGATGCCCCTCTGTCCCGAGCTGCCCCTCTGTCACGAGCTGCTCCTCAGTTATGTGGGGATCTGGGTGAGGACTATTAGGCCATGGTCGGCGGAGAAGGTGGATTATCCCAAGACGCGAAGGGGAGAAAATAGGACATTTATGGAGTGGGGTCCACGTCCCGAGCCAGAACCGCCACCATGGACAGACGCCCACCCGGACCCTCCCTAAGCTCTTGAGGTGCGCCCGGGAGTCCACACCTTAGGGGGGGGGGGTTCTGTCACACCTTGGTCATTGTATTTTGTGTTTTTGTTATATGTTTGGGTAGGCCAGGGTGTGACATGGGTTTATATGTTGTATTCGTATTGGGGTTTGTATTATTTGGGATCGCGGCTGATTAGGGGTGTTGTTAGGCTTGGCTGCCTGAGGCGATTCTCAATCAGAGTCAGGTGCTTGTCGTTGTCTCTGATTGGGAACCGTATTTAGACAGCCTGACTTTCGCTTTGTATTTTGTGGGTGTTTGTACCTGTCTCTGTGTTGTAGTCACCAGATAGGCTGTAATTAGTTTCACGTTACGTTCTGTTGTTTTTGTATTTAGTTTCAGTTATTTCATGTACCGCGAAATCTTTCATTAAAATCATGAGTAACCTACACGCTGCATTTCGGTCCGACTCCCTTTCTTCAACAGACGAACGCCGTTACAGAAACACCCACCTCTCACGGACCGAGCAGCGTGTAACTGGCAACGACGTAGATAACTGGCAGGAGCTTAAGGAGGATGTTATGGAAGGTAAAGGCATGGAGTATACCACGTGGGAAGAAATCGACAGGTGGGCGGCCGACCCAGAGAGAGTGCAGGCGCCCGCCTGGGATTCGCTTCAGCAGTGCAAAGAGGGCTACAGGCTAATGGAGTCAAAAAGGAAAACACGGAGACGCAGAGCGAAAACCGAAAGTAACCCCCAAATATTTATTGGGGGAGAGCGCAGAGAGAGAGTGGCTGAGTCAGGAGTCAGACCTGAGCCTACTCTCCCTGTTAATTGTAAGGAGCAGCAATATAAGGACTTCTGGTCTTGGGAGATGATATTAGACGGAAAAGGACCCTGGGCGCAGCCGGGAGAATATCGCCGTCCCAAGGAAGAAATAGATGCGGCTAAAGCGGAGAGGCACTGGTATGAGGAGGCAGCATGGCGACGCGGTTGCAAGCCGGAAAAAGCAGCCCCAAAAAATTATTGGGGGGGCTAGAAGGGAGAATAGTTATGCCAGGTAGGAGACCTGCGCAAACTCCCTGTGCTCACCGTTGGGCTAGAGAGACCGGGCAGGCACCGTGTTATGCTATGGAGCGCGGCACATACCAGCCCTTCCTATTGGCCGGGCTAGAGTGGGCATCGAGCCAGGTAAGCTTGGGCAGGCTGGGTGCTCAAGAGCTCCAGTGCGCCTGCACGGTCTGGTCTATCCAGAGCCACCTCTACACACCAGTCCTCCGGTAGCAGCTCCCCGCACCAGGCTTCCTGTGCGTGTCCTCGATCCAGTACCACCAGTTCCAGCACCACGCACCAGGCCTCCAGTGCGCCTCGCCTGTTCAGCGCAGCCAGCGCTTTTCTCCTCTCCTGCGCTTTCGGAGTCTCCCGCCTGTTCAGCGCAGCCAGAGCCTTTCTCCTCTCCTGTGCTGCCGGAGTCTCCCGTCTGCCCAGCGCCGCCAGTGCTCCCAGTCTGCCCAGCGCCGCCAGTGCTCCCAGTCTGCCCAGCGCCGCCAGTCTGCCCAGCGCCGCCAGTGCTCCCAGTCTGCCCAGCGCCGCCAGTGCTCCCAGTCTGCCCAGCGCCGCCAGTCTGCCCAGCGCTGCCAGTCTGCCAGGATCCGCCAGAAGTGCCAGTCTGCCAAGATCCGCCAGAAGTGCCAGTCTGCCAAGATCCGCCAGAAGTGCCAGTCAGCCATGATCTTCTAGATCGGCCAGACAACCAGTCTCTTCCAGTTCCGCCAGCCAGGATTTACCGGAGCCTACTACCTGCCTGAGCTTCCTCTCAGTACTGGGCTTTCTCTCAGTACTGGGCTTCCTCTTAGTACTGGGCTTCCTCTCAGTACTGGGCTTCCTCTCAGTACTGGGCTTCCCCTCAGTACCGGGCTTCCCCTCAGTACCGGGCTTCTCCTCAGTCCCGGGCTGCTTCGGTCCCGAGCTGCCCCTCTGTCCCAAGCTGCCCCTCTGTCCCGGGCTGCCCCTCTGTCCCGGGCTGCCCCTCTGTCCCGAGCTGCCCCTCTGTCCCGAGCTGCCCCTCTGTCCCGAGCTGCCCCTCTGTCCCGAGATGCCCCTCTGTCCCGACGACAAAGAACCTGGTACCATCCGCTCCGCCGAGATCCAGATGCCCCTCTGTCCCGAGATGCCCCTCTGTCCCGAGCTGCCCCTCTGTCACAAGCTGCTCCTCAGTTATGTGGGGATCTGGGTGAGGACTATTAGGCCATGGTCGGCGGAGAAGGTGGATTATCCCAAGACGCGAAGGGGAGAAAATAGGACATTTATGGAGTGGGGTCCACGTCCCGAGCCAGAACCGCCACCATGGACAGACGCCCACCCGGACCCTCCCTAAGCTCTTGAGGTGCGCCCGGGAGTCCACAGCTTAGGGGGGGGGGGGTTCTGTCACACCTTGGTCATTGTATTTTGTGTTTTTGTTATATGTTTGGGTAGGCCAGGGTGTGACATGGGTTTATATGTTGTATTCGTATTGGGGTTTGTATTATTTGGGATCGCGGCTGATTAGGGGTGTTGTTAGGCTTGGCTGCCTGAGGCGATTCTCAATCAGAGTCAGGTGCTTGTCGTTGTCTCTGATTGGGAACCGTATTTAGACAGCCTGACTTTCGCTTTGTATTTTGTGGGTGTTTGTTCCTGTCTCTGTGTTGTAGTCACCAGATAGGCTGTAATTAGTTTCGTTCTGTTGTTTTTGTATTTAGTTTCAGTTATTTCATGTACCGCGATATCTTTCATTAAAGTCATGAGTAACCTACACGCTGCATTTCGGTCCGACTCTCTTTCTTCAACAGACAAACGCTGTTACAATTGAGATATATATATATATATATATATATATATATATATATATATATATATATATATATATATACACACACATATATCTATCTATATATATATATATAGATAGGGGGCTCTGTTTTGAAGCCACAGCTCCTCCATCTTGGCTTGGCACTACCCCACCATTGTCAAAATATATATAGATATATATATATTAACTGTCTACATTTGTTTTTGCCACGTTTATTCTGTAACAGACACCTTAATAAATACTTTTAAATTATATTATGTGAGCTAAACAACTATTTTTTTTAAATCCTTAAAGTATAATTTTTTGAAAGTTCTAATGTTACTGTCCACACTACAACAAAAAATACATAAATACATGTAATTTTGTCCTTGAAATATTTAATTGAAATTACTGTAGAATTCCAGTCATTGCTATGGAGGACTCCTTCTACTGATTGCCGACCAATGGCTACAGTGGAATACTCGTTTCTGATTGGCTTGAAGAGCATTCTAGAGCGTACATTATGTAAAGGATAATCAACGAGGGGCAATGCGTTCTATGGAAAATAATGAACGACGTGGATGGTGTGTTCCAGAGAAGGCATAGAGCTCCAAGTTGATTATCCCTTTTATACCATGGTTATAAATGTGTTCATTTGCTGGTAGAAATTTGTTCAACATCCACTGAAGTAGCTAGAAAGTTTACACTACATAGCTACAGTAGTTGCCATGGTAACCAAGCAAACATACTTCCTAGTCTAGCTAACCTAATCATCAGTCCTAGTTTGCCAGTTCGATTGGGCACAGCAAGAGTTCAGTACGTTTCCACCAATAGCAAGCCTGAGGGGGAGAAGACCGGGCTAGTTTTGAAGTTAAAGTAGGTAACTGTGATTCTAGGGTGATTTTGATCCCTGGTTAATGGCGAACAGTGAAGAGACCAGATAGTAACTCTAGATACCGGCAATTCTAGAGTTTCCTCTGGGTTTCTGAAGATACGTGACGCTACTAGCTAGCTTCTATTAATGTTAGCCGCTAGTTAGCCAACTCAAGTTAGCTAGTGTCGTGGAAATATTGGTCCAAATATTTCTCAGATACCGGAACTCGTGAATTCAAATAGACTTTATTACAAAAGTAACAGAAGCCGAGCAATTCCACGGAACAACTGACATCTCCAGTCTCAGCACTCTGCTTTTATACAGTTTTGCCCTTACATAACATATATGGACACTCCTCTCTTTGTAAATGATTAACACCCCTTGGCATTTCACCACTATTATCTTCCTGTCCCGCTTCTGGCTTGTTCACTCACTTCTGACTTATTTATGCTCATCTTAGATTTTATTGGTGGCGTCACCATGGTACTAATACAAAAAAAAACATGTATTACATACACTTATGCTGGGAACATGTATGTGTCAAATATTATTTGATTAGTACAAACCTATTCTTATTGCAGATACATGGCTTGTGGTGCCTATACCAATTTCTGTTGATCCAGCCCTGTACAATCCCATGGATTCTGCTTACATTTTGTTTTTAAATGTCAAATTTCTGTTGATCCAGCTCTGTACATTCACCTGGGCTCAGCCCTTATTCTGCTTACACATGTCTGCTAATTAACCCTATGTTGATTATGTTCACTACTTCTGGGAGAACAGTCTAGGTACTGGGAAATCTGGAAATTCTCCAACACTAGTAGCCAGCAGATCTTGCACTTTCTGACAGCTGCACTACAGGGTCGGACAGGCCGTTAGCTTAAAGGGGAAATCTGCAATTGCACATATATTTTTTGACTTCTAAATTAATGATATTTGATTCTTAAAGAATATAAAGTATAAATGCCTAATTTCACCTTTATTTAACCAGGTAAGCTAGTTGAGAACAAGTTCTAATTTGCAACTGCCACCTGGCCAAGATAAAGCAAAGCAGTTCGTAGCAAAATCTATATATAGCATGTGCAAATGAGGTAGGATAAGAGAGGTAAGGCAATAAATAGGCTACGGTGGCAAATTATATACAATATAGCAATTAAACACTGGAATGGTTGAATGTGCAAGTTGCGATACTGGGGTGCAAAGGAGCAAGATAAATAAATCAATAAATACAGTATGGAGATGAGGTAGATTGGATGGGCTATTTACAGATGAGCTATGTACAGTAAATAGCAAGTAAAACACTGGAATGGTGGATTTGCAGTGGAAGAATGTGCAAAGTAGAAATAAAAAATAATGGGGTGCAAAGGAGCAAAATAAATAAATAAATAAAATAAATACAGTAGGGAAAGAGGTAGTTGTTTGGGCTAAATTATAGGTGGGCTATGTACAGGTGCAGTGATCTGTGAGCTGCTCTGAGAGCTGGTGCTTAAAGCTAGTGAGGGAAGTAAGAGTCTCCAGCTTCAGAGATTTTTGCAGTTCGTTCCAGAGAACTGGAAGGAGAGGCGGCCAAAAGAAGAATTGGCTTTCGGGGTGACCAGTGAGATACACCTGCTGGAGCACATGCTACGGGTGGGTGCTGAGAAGATGTGGCTTTACCTAGCAGAGACTTGTAGATGACCTGGAGCCAGTGGATTTGGCGACGAGTATGAAGCAAGGGCCAGCCAACGAGAGAATATAGGTTGCAGTGATGGGTAGTATATGGGGCTTTGGTGACAAAACGGATGGCACTGTGATAGACTGCATCCAATTTGTTGAGTAGAGTGTTGGAGGATATTTTGTAAATGACATCACCGAAGTCGAGGATCGGTAGGATAGTCAGTTAAAAAAATATATATATATATTTTAAATTTTACTCCACTTTCTCCCCAATTTCATAGTATCCAATTGTTAGTAGTTTCTATCTTGTCTCATCGATACAACTCCCGTACGGGCTCAGAAGAGACGAAGGTCGAAAGTTATGTGTCCTCCGAAACACAACCCGCACTGCTTCTTAACACAGTGAGCAACCAACCCGGAAGCCAGCCGCACCAACTATGATTTTGATATCATGGACAGCCAGTCCTTGCATCCATAGCCCTGTCTATTAATTTGAGAGGTTACATTTCTCCAGCCCCATCCCTCAGCTTTTAAGTGAAACAGAGCAGCTTTATTGCTTCAACTGCTGATTTTTTGTTTTTTATTTAACCAAGCAAGTCAGTTAAGAACAAATTCTTATTTACAATGACAGCCTAGAAACAGTGGGTTAACTGCCTTGTTTGGGGGGAGAATGGACAGATATTTAGCTGGTCAGCTCAGGGATTCAGTCTGGCAACCTTTCAGTTACTGGCCCAACACTCTAAACACTAGGGTACAATTGGAGTTGGAAGTTTACATACACTAGGTCGGAGTCATTAAAACTCGTTTTGTAGACCTCCACAACTCTGGTTCGTCATTGGGAGCAATTTTGAAATGCCTGAAGGTACCACGTTCATCTGTACAAACAATAGTACACAAATATAAACACCATGGGACCACACAGCCGTCATACTGCTACGTACTTTGATGTGAAAAGTGCATCTCAATCCCAGAACAACAGCAAAGGACCTTGTGAAGATGCTGGAGAAAACGGATACAAAAGTATCTATATCCACAGTAAAACGAGACCTATATCGACATAACCTGAAGGGCTGCTCAGCAAGGAAGAAGCCACTGCTCCAAAACCGCCATAAAAAAAGTTGAACTACGGTTTGCAACTACACATGGGGACAACGATCGTAATTTTGGGAGAAATGTCCTCTGGTCTGATGAAACAAAAATAGAACTGTTTGGCCATAATGACCATTGTTATGTTTGGAGGATAAAGGGGGATGCTTGCAAGCCGAAGAACACCATCCCAACCATGAAGCATGGGGGTGGCAGCATCATGTTGTGGGGGTGCTTTGCTGCAGGAGGGACTGGTGCACTTCACAAAATAGATGGCATCATGAGGCAGTACAATTATGTGGATATATTGACGCAACATCTCAAGACATCAGTCAGGAAGTTAAAGCTTGGTCGCAAATGGGTCTTGCAAATGGACAATGACCCCAAGCATACTTCCAAAGTAGTGGCAAAATGGCTTAAGGACAACAAAGTCAAGGTATTGGAGTGGCCATCACAAAGCCCTAACCTCAATCTCATAGAAGATTTGTGTGCAGAACTGAAAAAGAGTGTGCGAGCAAGGAGGCCTACAAACCTGACTCAGTTACACCAGCTCTGTCAGGAGGAATGGGCCAAAATTCACCCAACTTATTGTGGGAAGCTTGTGGAAGGCTACACCAAACATTTGACCCAAGTTAAACAATTTTAAAGGCAATGCTACCAAATACTAATTGAGTTTATGTAAACTTCTGACCCACTGGAACGGGATGAAAGAAAGAAAAGCTGAAATAAATCATTCTCTACTATTATTCTGACATTTCACATTCTTAAAATAAAGTGGTGATCCTAACTGACCTAAGACAGGGAATTTTTACTAGGATTAAATGTCAGGAATTGTGGAAAACTGAGTTTAAATGTATTTGGCTAAGGTGTACGTAAACTTCCAACCTCAACTGTGTGTTCCCCCCTTATATCTTAATGTAATGCCATAAACATTTTATGCAGATTAGTATCAATGATTTATCAACAGCTGTGACAAGTTGTCCAGCATAGGGAATCCTCACTGGTACCCTAGTTTATAGAAAGACACATATATACACTGAGTGTACAAAACATTAGGAACACCCACTCTTTCCATGACATAGACTATCCAGGTGAAAGCTACAGTATGATCCCTTATTGATGCCACCTGTTAAATCCACTTAAATCAGTGTAGATTTAGGGGAGGAGACAGGTTAAAGAAGGATTTGTAAGCCTTGAGACATGGATTGTGTATGTGTGCCATTCAGGGTGAATGGGCAAGACAAAAGATTGAAGTGTCTTTGAAGGGGTATGATAGTAGGTGACAGGCACACTGGTTTGAGTGTGTCAAGAACTGTAACACTGCTGGGTTTTTCATGCTCAAAAGTTTCCTGTGTTTATCAAGAATGGTCCACCACCCAAAGGACATCCAATTTGTGGGAAGGAAGCATTGGAGTCAACATGTATGGAGAACCAAATCTGCCAGAATTAGAATTATGTGAATGCAAACAAATAGATAAATACATGGATTAATTATTGCACACATAAATAATGAATCCCACCTTTTCATTTTATTTCTGTATTTCTTCCTCCAATATGATAATGGGGGGGTGTCAAACAAACTTATGTGGGTGGTATCTAACTCACCATTGGTTGATCAATGCCACGGCACAATGATCGATTGTATTTGTCTGGTCTGCGTTAAGACCAGAAGTTTAAAGGCCATGTTTCACATTTTCGTCTGTAAAACAGTCACTTTTTGGGGGAAATTGGAAGTAAAATATATTATATGCCGCACGTGCACCATAATAACACACACAAATAAAATGTTCCTTGCTTGACGTAGAAACCGGTGAATAGTTATGGAACACTGAGCCGTTGACTGCACCAGGTGGCTGTGTTATGAATCAGTTGCTTTGGCAATAAGGCACCAGACTACAGCCATAGTTTTGAACCTAGAATACCAAGAGACGAGAGTAGGCAAGGAGTCGAACGAGAGGGGCGAGAGGAATGTCAAGTTGTCCAGAAAGTATGGTAAGCTAACGTTACTGAGTATCAAGCTAGTTAGCTTGGCTAAAATTGATAAAGTCGAGTTTGCTAGCTAGCTGCATTTTACAGCAAGACTCAGTTTTTCCACTTAAAGCTAGCTAGCTAGCTAGATAATGAACTAAACCATTATCTAGGTAGCAAAAATATTTGTCAGATGTAAAGCAGGATCATGGCAGGTCAGAAGCAATGCATTTTGGTTAGCTCACATTAACTATACTGAACAAAAATATAAACACAACATGTAAAAGTGTTGGTATCGTGAGCTGAAATAAAAGATCCCAGAAATGTGTCACTCACAAAAAGCTTATTTCGATCAAATGTTGTGCACACATTTGTTTACATCCCTGTTAGTGAGCATTTCTCCTTTGCCAAAATAATCTATCCATCTGACAGTTGTGGCATATTAAGAAGCTGATTAAACAGCATCATTACATGGCGCACCTTGTGCAGGGGACAATAAAAGGCCACTCTAAAATGTGCAGTTTTGTCACACAACACAATGCCACAGATGTCTCAAATTGAGGCAGCGTGCAATTGGCATGCTGGCTGGAGGGAGCTTACAGGACTCTAAACCTGTGTGGAACCACAGGGTATGGGAAAGCAGGTCCTCCGGCATCCTGGTACCCAGGCAATGATTTTCAGGATTACTTTGTGTATGAAGAAGGGAAGGCTTTCCTGGTGTATGGGTTCCACGGTGAGGGTGAGTGGTGCTGTAATGTGCTTGATTGTGCTGGATTCCAATGGTTGCTTATCCAGGGCTTGGACCGGAAAAGTATAGGAGAGAAGGTATGAAGGAATGTTCAGGGAGGAGGCAAGGGCCTTGTCAATGAAATTCCCCACGGCACCGAAGTCCACGAGCTGGAGAGACAACACGAGGGACAGCCAGTCAGTGAAATTGAAACGAGAAAGGATTTGGCGGAAAGAGATGATGAAATACTCATGCCAACCCCGGGAGACGGATGATAACAGGGCGGTCCCTCTGCCCTTGTGGATCCCTGGTTAGGACGCACCAGACACTGTTGAATCTGGTGCCCCTCCTGACCACAATCGGGATAGAGCCTCAGCTGTCGCCGATGGCGTCGCTCCGCCGCGAGGAGGTGTGTGGACCCTATCTCAGTTGGTTCAGGCTCTGTCTCAGGATGGCCAAAGGAGGAGGGCGAGAGGCGATGGAGGTGCCGATGCTCCTGAAGAAGGTTACCCAGACGGATGGCCATCGCAATGAGTGTGTCCAAGGAGAGATTGTTGTCTCGGAACGCCAGCTTCGTCTGGACCTCTTCGTGCAGTCCTCTTCTGAATAGATGTAACCGATGTGAAGTGGTTAGTAGGGTGAGCGCTAATAGCGTGATGTGATGTGATGTCACTCACTCTGAGACCTTGAAGTGGTTGTTCCCTGTGACTTTTGTGGAGCGATGGGTAATGATGCTTCGTGGGAGGCAGTTGTAGATGTGTGCAGAGGGTCCCTGGTTTGAGCCCAGGTAGGGGTGAGGAGAGGGACGGAAGCTATACTATTACACAGAGCGCCGGCTCATTCCATCTGCTGGAGGCTGCCACGGTCTGGAAGGTGAGGGCACACTCTGCAGCAGTCTGGGCACCCTGCAAGAGTCAGGGTAGGTGCTCACCTCCCTCTCTGCCCTCCGGTAGCTGATCGAAGACCGCCCTGAACAGAGCCATCAACCTCTCATAGAAACCCAGCACCTCATCTCTTCTCTCCCAGATGGCCGTGACCCACTCCAATGCCTCTCCGGTCAGCAAGGAAATGATCGTGGCAACCTCTGACCTCTCAGTGGTAAGGGCTCCCATCTGATGGGCGATTTAATTAGGGCCGATTTCAAGTTTTCATAGCAATCGGTAATCAGCCTTTTTGGACACCGATTATGGCCAATTACATTGCAATCCACGAGGAAACTGTGGCAAGCTGACCACCTGTTACGCAAGTGCAGTGTCAAAATAATCTTGTGGCTGCAAGGAGCCAAGGTAAGTTGCTAGCTAGCATTAAACTTATCTTATAAAAACAATCAATCAAGTTGCCCTGGATAAGCGAGCCTCTGCAAAATGTATATCGTTGTATAGGCCTATTCGTTTTTTAAATATTACATTTTGGCATAAATAATTAATTACATGCACTAAACAAGGATATACTGAACTCACAAAATATGACATGATAAACTGTTTGAAACCACCAAGGGGCCAGGGTTCGGGTGCATAGATTGTTGTACTGGTCCTCCATGGGAATCGATCCCACAGCTCTGGCGTTGCAAGCACCATGCTCTACCAACCAAACCACACAGAACCAGGCAACACATTTGAAAGTGATTTGTGATGAAGAGAATGACTCTTTTCCATTTCAGCATTATCATCTGCTTGGGACCTACAGGTGACAATTCCACAACCTGAACAAAAATATAAACGCGACAATTTCAAAGATGTTACAGTTAATATAAGGATATCAGTCAACTGAGAGAAATTCACTAGGCCCTAATCTCTGGATTTCACATGACTGGGAATACAGACATGCATCTGTTGGTCACAGATACAGTGCCTTGCGAAAGCATTCGGCCCCCTTGAACTTTGCGACCTTTTGCCACATTTCAGGCTTCAAACATAAAGATATAAAACTGTATTTTTTTGTGAAGAATCAACAACAAGTGGGACACAATCATGAAGTGGAACGACATTTATTGGATATTTCTAACTTTTTTAACAAATCAAAAACTGAAAAATTGGGCGTGCAAAATTATTCAGCCCCTTTACTTTCAGTGCAGCAAACTCTCTCCAGAAGTTCAGTGAGGATCTCTGAATGATCCAATGTTGACCTAAATGACTAATGATGATAAATACAATCCACCTGTGTGTAATCAAGTCTCCGTATAAATGCACCTGCACTGATAGTCTCAGAGGTCCGTTAAAAGCGCAGAGAGCATCATGAAGAACAAGGAACACACCAGGCAGGTCCGAGATACTGTTGTGAAGAAGTTTAAAGCCGGATTTGGATACAAAAAGATTTCCCAAGCTTTAAACATCCCAAGGAGCACTGTGCAAGTGATAATATTGAAATCGAAGGAGTATCAGACCACTGCAAATCTACCAAGACCTGGCCGTCCCTCTAAACTTTCAGCTCATACAAGGAGAAGACTGATCAGAGATGCAGCCAAGAGGCCCATGATCACTCTGGATGAACTGCAGAGATCTACAGCTGAGGTGGGAGACTCTGTCCATAGGACAACAATCAGTGGTATATTGCACAAATCTGGCCTTTATGGAAGAGTGGCAAGAAGAAAGCCATTTCTGTAACGCCGTTCTTCGTTTGTTGAAAGAGAGTCGGACCGAAATGCAGCGTGGTTGTTACTCATGTTCTTTAATGAATGAAATGACGATACATGAAAATAACGTAATATACAAAATACAAAACAACAAACGGAGCGTGAAACCTATCTGGTGAACACGACACAGAGACAGGAACAATCACCCACGAAATACAAAGCGAAACGAGGCTACCTAAATACGGTTCCCAATCAGAGACAACGAGAGTCACCTGATTCTGATTGAGAACCGCCTCAGGCAGCCAAGCCCATACAACACCCCTACTCAGCCGCAATCCCAATAATACAAAAAACCCAATACGAAATATAACAACATAAACCCATGTCACACCCTGGCCTGACCAAATAATTAAAGAAAACACAAAATACTAAGACCAAGGCATGACAGAACCCCCCCCCCCCCCACACCTAAGGTGCGGACTCCCGGACGCACTTCAAAACCATAGGGAGGGTCCGGGTGGGCGTCTGTCCATGGTGGCGGTTCCGGCTCGGGACGTGGACCCCACTCCATTAATGTCCTAGTTCCTCCCCTTCGCGTCCTGGGATAATCCACCCTCGCCGCCGACCATGGCCTAATAGTCCTCACCCAGAACCCTACAGAACTGAGGAACAGCTCGTGACTGAGGGGCATCTCGGGACTGAGGGACAGCTCGGGACTGAGGGGCAGCTCGGGACTGAGGCAGCTCAGGACTGAGGGGAAGCTCGGGACTGAGGGGAAGCTCGGGACTGAGGGGCAGCTCGGGACTGAGGGGCAGCTCGAGACTGAGGGGCAGCCTGGAACTGAGGGGCAGCCCGGAACTGAGGAACAGCCCGGAACTGAGGGGAAGCCCAGTACTGAGAGAAAGCCCAGTACTGAGAGGAAGCCCAGTACTGAGAGGAAGCCCAGTACTGAGATGAAGCTCAGGCAGGTAGTAGGCTCCGGTAGATCCTGGCTGGCTGGCTGGCGGATCTGGAAGATTCTGGTTGACTAGCAGATCTGGAAGAGACTGGTTGACTGGCAGATCTGGAAGAGACTGGTTGACTGGCAGATCTGGAAGAGACTGGTTGACTGGCAAATCTGGAAGAGACTGGTTGACTGGCAGATCTGGAAGAGACTGGTTGACTGGCAGATCTGGAAGAATCTGGTTGACTGGCAGATCTAGAAGATCATGGCTGACTGGCGGATCTAGCTGCTCTATGCAGACTGACAGCTCCTGCAGACTGGCTGCTTCATGCAGACTGACAGCTCTGGCTGCTTCGAACAGACTGACAGCTTTGACTGCTCCATGCAGACTGACAGCTCTGGCTGCGTCATGCAGACTGACAGCTCTGACTGCGCCATGCAGGCTGACAGCACCCTGCAGACTGGCAGCTCTTTGCAGACTGACAGCTCTTTGCAGACTGACAGCTCTGGCTGCTTCATGTAGACTGACAGCACCTTGCAGACTGACAGCTCCCTGCAGACTGGCAGCTCAGGCTGCTCCGAACAGGCAGGAGGCTCCGGCAGCGATCAGAACAGGCGGGAGACTCCGACAGCGCAGGAGGGAAGGAAGGCACTGATAGCACTGAACAGACAGGAGACTCCAGTAGCGCAGGAGGGAAGGAAGGCTCTGGCTGTGCTGAACAGGCGAGAGACTCCGACAGCGCAGGAGGGAAGGAAGGCTCTGGCTGTGCTGAACAGGCGAGGCGCACAGAAGGCCTGGTGCGTGGTGCTGGAACTGGTGCTACAGGATTGAGGACACGCACAGGAAGCCTGGTGCGGGGAGCTGCTACCGGAGGACTGGTGTGTGGAGGTGGCTCTGGATAGACCGGACCGTGCAGGCGCACTGGAGCTCTTGAGCACCGAGCCTGCCCAAGCTTACCTGGCTCGATGCCCACTCTAGCCCGGCCAATAGGAAGGGCTGGTATGAACTGCACCGGGCTATGCACCCGCACTGGAAACACCGTGCGCTCCATAGCATAACACGGTGTCTGCCCGGTCTCTCTAGCCCACCGGTGAGCACAGGGAGTTTGCGCAGGTCTCCTAACTGGCATAGCCATAATCCCATTAAGCCCCCCCCCCAATAATTTTTTGGGTCTGCTTTTCAGGCTTCCATCCGAGTCGCCGTGCTGCCTCCTCATACCAGCGCCTCTCCGCTTTAGCTGCCTCTAGTTCTTCCTTGGGACGGCGATATTCTCTCGGCTGCGCCCAGGGTCCTTTTCCGTCTAATATCATCTCCCAAGACCAGAAGTCCTTATATTGCTGCTCCTCACAATTAACAGGGAGAGTAGGCTCAGGTCTGACTCCTGACTCAGCCACTCTCTCTCTGCGCCCTCCCCAATAAATATTTGGGGGTTACTTTCGGTTTTCGCTCTGCGCCGCCGTGTCTTTCTTTTTCGACTCCATTCGCCTATAGCCCTCTTCGCACTGCTCTAGCGAATCCCAGGCGGGCTCCTGCACTCTCTCTGGGTCGGCCGCCCACCTGTCTATTTCTTCCCACGTTGTATACTCCATGCCATTGCTGTCCATAACGTCCTCCTTTTTCTGCTCCTGCTGTCGCTGCCTGTAACCACGCCACTCGGTCCGTGTGTGGTGGGTGATTCTGTAGTGTCGTTCTTCGTTTGTCAAAAGAGAGTCGGACCGAAATGCAGCGTTGTTGTTACTCATGTTCTTTAATGAATGAAATGACGATACATGAAAATAACGTAGTATACAAAATACAAAACAAAAAACGGAACGTGAAACCTATTACAGCCTATCTGGTGAACACTACACAGAGACAGGAACAATCACCCACAAAATACAAAGCGAAACCAGGCTACCTAAATACGGTTCCCAATCAGAGACAACGAGAATCACCTGACTCTGATTGAGAACCGCCTCACGCAGCCAAGCCCATACAACACCCCTACTCAGCCGCAATCCCAATAATACAAAAACCCCCATACGAAATATAACAACATAAACCCATGTCACACCCTGGCCTGACCAAATAATTAAAGAAAACACAAAATACTAAGACCAAGGCGTGACAATTTCTTAAATATATCCATAAAAAGTGTCGTTTAAAGTTTGCCACAAGCCACCTGGGGACACACCAAACATGTGGAAGAAGGTGCTCTGATCAGATGAAACCAAAATTTAACGTTTTGGCAACAATGCAAAACGTTATGTTTGGCGTAAAAGCAACACAGCTCATCACCCTGAACACACCATCCCCACTGTCAAACATGGTGGTGGCAGAGTCATGGTTTGGGCCTGCTTTTCTTCAGCAGGGACAGAGAAGATGGTTAAAATTGATGGGAAGATGGACGGAGCCAAATACAGGACCATTCTGGAAGAAAACCTGATGGAGTCTGCAAAAGACCTGAGACTGGGACGGAGATTTGTCTTCCAACAAGACAATGATCCAAAACATAAAGCAAAATCTACAATGGAATGGTTCAAAAATAAACATATCCAGGTGTTAGAATGGCCAAGTCAAAGTCCAGACCTGAATCCAATCGAGAATCTGTGGAAAGAGCTGAAAACTGCTGTTCACAAATGCTCTCCATCCAACCTCACTGAGCTCGAGCTGTTTTGCAAGGAGGAATGGGAAAAAAATTCTGTCTCTCGATGTGCAAAACTGATAGAGACATAACCCAAGCGACTTACAGCTGTAATCGCAGTAAAAGGTGGCGCTACAAAGTATTAACTTAAGGGGGCTGAATAATTTTCCACGCCCAATTTTTCAGTTTTTGATTTGTTAAAAAAGTTAGAAATATCCAATAAATGTCGTTCCACTTCATGATTGTTTCCCACTTGTTGTTGATTCTTCACAAAAAAATACAGTTTTATATCTTTATGTTTGAAGCCTGAAATGTGGCAAAAGGTCGCAAAGTTCAAGGGGGCCGAATACTTTTGCAAGGCACTTTACCTTAAAAAAAATGTAGGGGCGTGAATGAGAAAACCTGTCAGTATCTGGTGTGACCACCATTTGCCTCATGCAGCGCGACACATTCTCATCCTCTATCCTTCACATAAAGTTGATCCGGCTGTTGATTGTCGCCTGTGGAATGTTGTCCCACTACTCTTCCATGGCTGTGCGAAGTGGCTGGATATTGGCAGGAACTAGAACACACTGTCATACACGTCAATCCAGAGCATTCCAAACATGATCAATGGGTGACATGGCTGGTGAGTATGCAGGCCATGGAAGAACTGGGACATTTTCAGCTTCCAGGAATTGTGTACAGATCCTTGCTACATGGGGTTGAGCATTAACAGGTTGAAACATGACGTGATAGCGGCGGATGAATGGCACGAAAATGGGCCTCAGGATCTCATCACGGTATCTCTGTGCAATCAAATTGCCATTGATAAAATGCAATTGTGTTCGTTGTGCGTTGCTTATGCCTGCCCATGCCATAACCCCACCGGCACCATGGGACAGGGATGTAAACAGAAATAGAGAAATAAGCTTTTTGTGAGTATGAAAAATGTCTGGGATCTTTTATTTCAGCTCATGAAACGTGGGACCAACACTTTACATGTTGTGTTTATATTTTTGTTGGGTGTAAATACGAAGCTGTGTGAGGCGATGATCAGTGGTGGAGAAAGTACGTAATTGTCAAAATTGAGTAAAAGTAAAGATACCTTAATAGAAAATGACTCAAGTAAAACTGAGTAAAAGTCTAAAAGTATCTAGTTTAAAAGGAACTTAAATGCAGTGGTAGAAAAAATAATCAATTGTCATACTTGAGTAAAAGTATATGTTGTACATCAAATTCCTAAAAAAATATATACGGACAGACGGGCACACTCCAACACTCGGGAATCATGGGAAAATGTAATGGAGTAAAAAGTACATACTTTCTTGAGGAATGTAGTGGAGTAAAAGTTGTCAGAAATATAAATTGTAAAGTACAGATACCCCAAAAGACTACTACTTCAAAGTAGTTTTACTTAAGTACTACACACCACTGGCAATGATGTCACCCTGACATGTAGTTTCATACCTGCCAGACAACTCAATTGGTCACCACCTCATGGTCCACGGAGGCTGATTACTCTGATGTTGATCCAAAGGTCAGTCAGAAGACGAGAGAAGGGATTGCACAATTTGCTTAATGTCAAAATGGAAATTAAGATCAACAGAAGGAGTACAGTTGGATCAAGTGAAGATAATTTCTCTTAATTTAATTAAAAAAATATATATTCTCCCAGTTGGACATGCTAAGGCTTAATTACTAAGAGCACTAGATGCAGTGTACTTTTTTCACCACTGAGTGTGTGCACTGTAGTGTGTGTATAGGCAGAATGTGTATTATTTTGTCTCCCTGGTTCATGCAGATCATTATTGCCTCGTTGTACTTTAACAACGGTCAACTGGACATCAAGCCCTCCTATGAGGGCTGAGCAGAGTTGAACCATGACGTCCCTGGAGGGCAGAACACCCTGCGCCAGGTGACCATACATGAGAACCAGCTGTGGCAGTGCAGGGTCCAGATCCCTGGAGACGACAAGGGGAGGCTGTCCGCCATATCCAACTGGTGGTCCTGGGTGAGAACAGTAGCCATGTAGGGAAATAGTATGAAAATGTTAAATCTGTTTTAAAGATGGAATAGATACTTCAATTTGGTCTTGTCATGTAAAGGGAGGAGTAAAATACCTGCCACTGGTTAGGTCAGAGTTTCCCAAACTCGGTCCTGGGGACCACAAGCGGTGCACGTTTGGATTTTTTCCATAGGACTACACAGCTGATTCAAATGATGAAACAATCATCAAGCTTTGATTATTTGAATCAGCTGCGTAGTGCTTGCGTAAAAACCTAAATGTGCACTCCTTGGGGTCCCCAGGACCGAATTTGGGAAACGCTGGTTTAGCTGTTCTCAAAGTTTACTTCAGCAAAATGGTTCTAATAGGATATTCAATAGGACTCCACTGCCCTCTTCTGGACTACTTATCAAATGACATTATATGATGTGACGTTTCCTTCCCTTCCCAGTGGCTCCCTTTGTAAATGTAGGACAGTGCATGGTGAAGCAGAGTACTGGACCAACAACACCCCCAGAGCAATCCCACCTAGGACCACTGAGAGTATGTACTGTGTGTGTTCAGATTTACTTTTAACAAGCAATAGAATAATGGCGGAGTTTTGTATGTAAAACATCCATTTGTTTATCAGTGTGTACTTGCAGCAGTGGAAGCTGCTGAGAGGAGAACGGCTCATAATAATGGCTGGAGTGGAGTGTAATGGCTGGAATGGAGTGTAATGGCTGGAATGGAGTGAATGAAATCAAACATGTTTGACACCATTTCATTTACTCCATTCCAGCCATTATGAGTTGTCCTCCCCTCAGCAGTCTCCACTGACGTGCAGCTATCCTCTCTGAATTTTGACTTCCTAATTTCCTTGTTGTTCTTTCAGAGGTTTCCATGCAGTTCTCTTTGCAATTTCTCCATGGCGACTTCTGGTTTCTACATCTGCATGGCAACCAATCAGATCCACTCTGCCAGCTCAAACTTTACTGTCATGCCCCATGAGTATTCAGTATACTCTTTTTTAAATATTTTTTTAAATCAAATATTTGTATTATTTTTAATAAGGTACACAAAACAGGTACACATGGACAGAAAGAGGTGATAAGACCAAGAGAAGACAAACAGTTCCTGTCCCACGCCCCACCTACAGGACTTCCCCAACCCAAATGTAGATTAGTGGTTCACAATAGCAGTCTTTTTACAGTCATTCAAATCAAATCAAATGTTATTTGTCACATACGCCTTACTGTGAAATGCCTACTTACAAGCCCTTAACCAACAATGCAGTTTTGAGAAAATATCCCCCCAAAAAGTATGAGATAAGAAAAACAAATGATTAGTGATGCAACCAGACAGTGATGCAACCCAGGATGTTCTCGATGGTGCAACAGTAAAACCTTTTGAGGATCTGAGGAACCATGTCAAATCTTTTCAGTCTCCTGAGGGGGAATAAGTTTGGTGGTGCCCACTTCATGACTGTCTTGGTGTGCTTGGACCATGTTAGTTTCTTGGTAATGTGGACACCAAGCAACTTGATGCTCTGCTCCACTACAGTCCTGTCGATGAGAATGGTGGTGTGCTCGGTCCTCCTTTTCCTGTAGTCAACAATCATCTTCGTCTTGATCACGTCGAGGAAGAGATTGTTGTCCTTGCACCACACGGTCAGGTCTCTGACCCCCTCCCTATAGGCTGTCTCATCGTTGTCGGTGATCAGGCCTACCACTGTTGTGTCATCAGCAATTTGTTTATTTCCATATTTATAATGTCCTTGAATGATAGCAGCCACTGCTGTCTGCTTAAAAAACGAGGAACCTGCCAATGTGGGGCTATCATCGTTTTGGGCTGCTGTTAATCCAGCAAGCCAAATACCTTGCTGTTTGACAGATAGAAAATAGTGTAATCATTTAACAACAAAATGTGAACATGGTACATTTCTACCTATTATGACAGAAAGACAGGATGAAACACAACTCCAGAAACGTAAAACCCCTCAAACCATATGAAAATAATGATTGTCTAGCTTTCATTTGAAATAGTTTGCATGTTGTGCAGTAAGTTCTATGGGCCAAATTGAAATGTATCATTTGGTGGTTGGGGTTTCTTGATGAAATTGATATGTTGGACCCAACTCTGGTTCAATTAGTTACAGTACTACATACGGAAATGTCTTTCTTCCATGATGCGTGGGAAGGGATTGGATTATGAGTAATTTTACGTAGCAGAGAATGTAATTTAGAGACCAGTCCCTGTGTACTACTATGCATAAATAATTTGTGGATAGGAAGGATAGACCATTCTTGCACCCAAGGGACTCCATAAGCTTCCAAAGCAGAACGGATAAAAAAGGAAGTTAAATTGCTTCTGTGAGTATTGCAGTTGCTATTTGTTTTGGAGGTGTAAGGGGAGAGGGGGGTTGGATGCAGTTTTAGGTTAGGATTGGTATCGTGATGACTGCATCAAGGCATCTGCAACTCAGGCACCAAGTCCCATTTATCAACGAGACTCGGTCTTGCCATTAAACTTATTTTCTTATCCCTCTCTTCTTCTCCTCATTCTATCACTCTACCTATTCCCTCTTCAGCCCTCATGATGAACTTGTCTACCGCAACCATAGCTACCATTGGAGGGGCCCTAGTTTGGGTCCTGGTCCTGATAATTGTCATCTACTAATGCTGGAAAAAGAGGAACAAAGCTAAGCAGGAGAATGTTCAAGGGTAACTAGCTGTTCTGCTCTCCGCTCTGGGTCAGGATGTTGTGGTGGACAATTGGGTGAGGAGTGTGTTGGAGTGGTGTGGGTGATAGAATGAGGTTGGCCTGTTCTTGTTTCTATCTTTTTGTTGTTGTGCGTTTCTTTGTCTCCCTGTCTCTCAGCTCCAGATGCAGTGGAGTTCCATGACACACCCACTCTCAAAGTTGGGGTAGGTTACCGGGATGACATACCGTAGCGATGGTTGGACCTCTAGGCGTAATGGTTAAGGTGGTAATCTGTAGCTCAGTTGGTAGTGCATGGCTCTTGCAATGCCAGTATAGTGGTTTTGATTCCTAGGAACACCCGTACTTAAAATGTAAGTCTCTTTGGATAGAAATGTCTGCTAAATGGCATACAGTGCATTAAACTATTCCGACCCCTTGACTTTTTGCACCTTTTGTTATGTTACAGCCTTATTCTAAAATCAATTATATTGTTTTTCCCCCTCACCAATCTACACACAATACCCCATAATGACAAAGCAAAAACAGGTTTTTAGAAATGTTTGCAAACGCTACAAGCTTGGCAGTCCTGTATTTGGTGAGTGTCTCCCATTCTTCTCTGCAGATCCTCTCAAGCTCTGTCAGGTTGGATGGGGAGAGTCGCTGCACAGCTATTTTCAGGTCTCTCCATGGATGTTCGATCGGGTTCAAGTAGGGGCTCTGGCTGGGCCACTCAAAGACATTCAGAGACTTGTCCCAAAGCCACTCCTGCGTTGTCTTGACTGTGTGTTTGGGTCGTTGCCCTGTTGGAAGGTGAACCTTTGCCCCACTCCGAGGTCCAGAGCACTCTGGAGCAGGTTTTCATCAAAGATCGCTCTGTACTTTACTTCGTTCATCTTTCCTTCGATCCTGACTAGTCTTCCAGTCCCTACCGCTGAAAAACATCCCCACAGCATGATGCTGCCACCATAATGCTTCACAGTAGGGCTGGTGCCAAGTTTCCTCCAGACGTGACGCTCGGCATTCAGGCTAAAGAGCTTAATTTTGTTTCTCATGGTCTGAAAGTCCTTTAGGGGCCTTTTGGCAACCTGTCAAGTGGGCTGTCATGCCTTTTTACTGAGGAGTGGCTTCCATCTGGCCACTCTACCATAAGGGCCTGGTTGATGGAGTTCTGCAGAGATGGTTGTCCTTCTGGAAGTTTCTCCCATCTCCACAGAGGAACTCTGGAGCTCTGTCAGAGTGACCATTGGGCTCTTTGTCACCTCCCTGACCAAGGCCCTTCTCCCCTGATTGCTCAGTTTGGCCGGCCGGTCATCTCTATTAAGAGTCTTGGTGGTTCCAAACTTCTTCCATTTAAGAATGATGGAGGCCACTGTGTTCTTGGGGACCTTCAATGCTGCAGAAATGTTTTGGTTCCCTTCCCCAAATCTGTGCCTTGACATACTTCTGTCTTGGAGCTCTACGGACAATTCCATCAACCTCATGGCTTGGTTTTTGCTCTGACATGCACTGTCAACTGTGGGACCTTATATAGACAAGAGTTGGCCTTTCCAAATCATGTCCAATCAATTGAATTTACCACAGGGGACTCCAATCAAGTTGTAGAATCATCGCAAGGATGATCAATGGAAACAGGATGCACCTCAGCTCAATTTCGAGTCTCATAGCAAAGAGTCTGAATACTTACGTAAATAAAGTATTTCTGTTTTAAAATGTTATACGTTGTCATTATGGGGTATTATGTGTAGATTGATGAGGAAATGTTTATATTTAATACATTTTAGAATATGTCTAACATAACAAATTGTGGAAAAAGTCAAAGGGTCTGAATACTTTCCGAATGCACTGTATATTATATTAGGTGTTGGCTTGACCATCACCGTCCTGAGTTCGAGTCTCGGTCGGGGCTCCCCCACAAATTTTCTACAATATACTTCCATGGTTGGTTTCATTGACCTTTTCCTTTAACTGCTAGTTTGAGCAAAGTGAGGTGTAGAATTGCTGATCTACAAATAGTATTTCTTGACAAATAATAGGTTTCGTGCTATTTAAGATTCGCAGAGCTAAGCTTCCCCTTGCTCAGGTAATACCTCTGTCAAATACACACGCACAACCAGCAAGACAAAGGAGCTGATCACGCACTACAGGAAATGGAGGGCCGAGCACGCCCTCCACATCGACAGGGATGTAGTGGAGTGAGTTGAGAGCTTCAAGTTCCTCGGTGTCCACTTCAGTAAGGAATTAACATGAACCACACACACCAACACAGTTGTGAAGAAAGCATGACAACGTCTCTTCCCCCTCAGGAGTCTGAAAAGATTTGGCATGGGCCCTCAAATCCACAAAAAGTTCTACAGCAGCGCCATTGAGAGCATATTGACTGGCTACATCACGGCCTGGTATGGCAACTGCTTGGAATCCAACTGCAAGGCACTCAGAGGGTAGTGCATACGACCCAGTACGTCACTGGGGCCAAACTCCCTGCCATCCAGGACCTTATACCAGGCAGTGTCAGAGGAAGGACCTAAATATTGTCAAAGACTCCAGCCACCCAGGTCAATAACTGTTTCTCTGCTACCACACGACAAGCGGTAACGATGCACTAAGTTTGGAACTGACAGGACCCTGAACGGCTTCTACCCCCAAGCCATAAGACTACTAAATAGTTAACCAAATAGCCACCTGGACTATTTGCGTTGACCCTCTTTGCACTAACTCTTTTGACTCATCACATATGCTGCTGATACTGTTTATTATCTATCTTGTTGCCTAACCCTACCTAAATTGTATGTATTGTACATACAGTATCTACCTCAATTACCTTGTATCGCTGCACATCGACTTGATACTGCTCCCCTGTGTATGCAGTGGTGTAAAGTACTTAAGTAGTGCTTTAAAGTGTTTTTACTCAAGTCATTTTGGGGTTATCTGTACTTTAGAATGTATATTTTTAGCAACTAGCTTTTTAGTTTAGTTGTTAGTTACTTCACTATATTCCTAAAGAAAATAATGTACTTTTTACTTATTTGTTATGTTTATAATTTGTTCAATAATTTTTTCTTGCATTGTTGGGAAGGGGCCGTAAGTAAGCATTTCACTGTGGGTCTACACCTGTTATTTTTACAAAGCGTGTGACAAATAAAATATTATTTGATTGTTTGGTTGGATACAGCTTGTGTCTATTATAGAACATTTTTAAGGATTTCTACCTTTAGAAACTGTGAGGACAGATGCTTGGAGACGAAAAGCAAATACAGGGAGTGAACATTTTAATGAATAAATTGTCATGTAACAAGACAGGACAGCGTCTGGACATGAAAAATATAATGACATTAATGCTAACACGGAGATGAAACAGAGGAACAGACCGATATAGGGAAGGCAATCAAAATGTGAAGGAGTACAGGTGAAGCCAATGAAGTGCTGATGCGCGTAACGAAGGTGACAGTTGTGCGTAATGATGGGCATCCTGGCGCCCTCAAGCGCTAGGGAGGGGGAGTGGGAGCAGGCGTGACAGAAATACTAGTGGATAATTCTAGAAATAATGATAAAAGCACAATTTCTGCTCCAAATAGCATGGCCCTAGTAACCTACTTATAACATATACCTACAGTTAAGGTGAGAAATGACTATCTTACTCAACTTCAATTCGTCATTACAGAGTTCTGTCAATAGGATCCTTAGATGTTTCAACATGATTGCCTGAATGTAACGGATGTGAAACGGCTAGCTTAGTTAGCGGTGTGCGCTAAATAGCGTTTCAATCGGTTACGTCACTTGCTCTGAGACCTTGAAGTAGTGTTTCCCCTTGCTCTGCAAGGGCCGCGGCTTTTGTGGAGCGATGGGTAACGATGCTTCGAGGGTGACTGTTGTTGATGTGTGCAGAAGGTCCCTGGTTCGCGCCCGGGTATGGGCGAGGGGACGGTTTAAAATTATACTGTTACATGAAGATCAAAATAAAGTTCAAAGGGAGATGGAGTTTAGAGGAAAACCTCAGGATACCACGCTTGCTGTTATTCTATTGATATAAAAAAAACAATCTGAACACACATATAGGCTAGGCTATTACAGTATGCTACTGCAGCCTGCAGGCCTATGTACTACGCGGGCACAAAAGCACAGGTTAGAACAAGACTATGCAAATTCACATACACGTAAAGACACAAACAAAGCATTATGGATAATACTATTCAAGTAAGGTGTAATCAATGAGTGGCTATGCTTTCTATGGAAAATAAAGAACGACGTGGAAGGTGTGCACCATAACCTGCTTGTGGAGTGAAATTGGCTATAAATTAACACAGAATTTAACACACTTGCCCTGGCTATAATTTAGCTTTAGATTTAGCTGGTGGTAACTTGAGGAATAGACACACCTGCTGGAATGCGGTTTTAACCAATCAGCATCCAGGATTAGACCCACCTGTTGTATAATGAAGCAATAAGGCCTGAGGGGGTGTGGTATATGGCCAATATACCAAGGCTAAGAGCTGTTCTTAAGCACGACGCAACACGGAGTGCCTGGATACAGCCCTTAGGTGTGGTATGTTGGCCATATACCACAAACCCCAGAGGTGACTTATTGCTATTATTTAATTTTAATTTTATTTAACTAGGCAATTCAGTTAAGAACAAATTCTTATTTTCAATGACGGCCTAGGAACAGTGGGTTAACTGCCTGTTCAGGGGCAGAACAACAGATTTGTACCTTGTCAGCTCAGGGGTTTGAACTTGTAACCTTCTGGTTACTAGTCCAACACTCTAACCACTAGGCTACTGGTAAACTGGTTACCAACGTAAATGGAGCAGTAAAAAAGAATTGCATACCTTCGGTATATGGTCTAATATACCACCGCTGTCAGCCAATCAGAATTCAGGGCTTGACACACACATTTGATAATTCCCTATAAAACACCGTATATAGGCATGGTAGAATTCAATGGCTATAGTTAATTCTTACATGTTTTGTTTAAGCTTCTTTTAAATGCAAAAGTCTAATTGAAAAAATTATTGGCATTGTTGAATTCGAGTTTCATAATAGCAATCTAGGACTAATGGTTTGATTACTGGATGTTGAACCCATTTCAAGTGGCAAATGTGTTAAATTATAGCCATGGTCAGTGGCGATTTTAGCATGTAAATCTTGGTGGGACAGAAAAAATGTTTTGCATGCCAGCAAAGCCACTACACAACACAACAAAACAACACTAAACAATACATTAATTGCACTATAACAGTGACAAACGGTACCCACAAAATGTTAAGGCCTACATAAAGCTGTCCCAACAGCAGTCCTAACACTGCTACACCTGGCTGTCAGCAGAGCCTTGTCTGGCAGCGAAACAGATCATTCAGCCTCATTTACTGCCTTAAAAAACATAGCTGATATGGCTGACTTGTTTTAACAGATGTGGTTTCTAATGACAATTGAGATGTACAAACTAGGGCATAAGGGGACGACAAGCAGATAAGATGCAATCCGTAATTTCGATTAAGACATTAATGAGCGAGCTAGGACGGACGTAGTCAATAGAACTATTTGTTTAGCACTTTTAAAATGTACACCGACAGAATTTAGAACATGGACCGTTCTTACAGTGTTCTCCCTGTACACCAAGTCAGAACCGTAGGAACCACACTCTACTGAAAAGCAGGATAGTGATTGCTTTGCGATGCTTGCAGTCACTGATTCCTTCCAAACTACTCATTGTTGAATTTGCGATTTCTAACTTGTGTAATGTCTATGTCCAATGGCCAATGAGCACCGATACGTTTTAGCTATAATTTCTTTCATTATTTCTCTTCATATGACAAAGATTAAAAAGGATTTGCCAGTAGATTGTCGACTTGATTCATGATGACTGCTAGCTAAGTTTTTGAAAGTATGATGTTGACATGATCATTCCAATAAACGTGATTTGACATAATTTTATCTGTGGCCAACGACCTTCTAATGTAACTCTATGGTAGCACCCAAGGGGCTTGAATTTTCGAGGTCTACCCATAGACTTGGCGGTGACGTACTGTCCCCACGAGTGACAGAACACTGAGATAATCAAGGGGCAACTAGAGAACATTACCAACACTTACACTCTGTATTTTCCGTTGGCTGACCGACCACCACAGAAAGCACTGAGCTAGGCTGAAACACCTGCATTTTTGAGCTGCCTTACTCAAGAAAGCAAAAAAAATACCATGTTTGTATGCGGCTTTATTAACTCAATGAATTCTCAATTTATGTATGTATTTACATTGTTTGCAAACTGATATGTGACACAGGTACCCCCCCTAAAAAAACATGGATTTTAGCTAAATGCCCAGAATGATGGGTCCCCACGGCCATGGTCTAAAATGAAAAATCAACTAGGGGCTCTATGCGTTTTCTGGAAAACAATGCATCTCCCTGGAAGGTCAGTTACGCTAGCGCGTCGTGGGACATACCTTCCACGTCGTTCATTATTTTCCATAGAACACCTTAATAGCCCCCCATTAATGATTCCTTAAATATTATACCGTATTTGCAGCAGACAACATTAAGGATATTTGAAGATGAATTTAGTTCCAATTTAACATAGTAGGATAATATGAATATTACTAACATGGGTTACATAAACACATGCAAACATAATACAATTATTAAAAAAACAAACATAATTTATGCATACTTTCTCCAACTGTATTTATCAAGTAAATACAGTGCACTTGCACATGAGTCGCGCAGGGTGTGTAGTTTTCTCTCTTTCCTCCTACCAGGGATGGGATTTCGGGTTAAATATTCAAAATGGCGGATGGAGGAGCAGCGAGTCAAGATGAGAGTTCAGGACCAGGTAATCATTACAGAATTTTACATATTCATACTCATATTCAAACACTCTTTCTCTCAACCCATGTAGCACAGAAGAAACGCGACAACAAAATGAGTTAGCCCAATGTTGCTGTTGTACGCGTAATTTTAGTTCATTCACAGCTAGCGGATATTTGACAGAGGGGTAAACGGGCTATTGCAGTGCGATGACAAATTAAAGGCAAAAAACATGCCTCCCTTCTTTGTGTGATTAGAGCACTGTACGCCGCTACATATTCATACCCCTGTCTACAAATGCGATTTAGCATATTTTATTAGTAATTGGCGACGTGTCTGTGGTTTTTATACATGCCATATTCAGATATTGCTCAAATACTGTACTGTAGCTGTACTAGCTTGATAAGATGGCTAGCTTGGCTGCTAAAACTAGGCAGATCGGCTTTGTGTTTATGCTTATTGTGGCGTTAACCTATCTGCTTCTTGGAGGAGGTTTGCATATTCATTTTTCCAACAACAGCCAGCGGCTGTGCATATTACATTATAATCATATTTACAGTAGCATAATAGAAAGCCGAGAAGCTAACTTGCTTGATGTCGGAGGGCCGCAGCGTGTTTTTATATCTTCCCAGCCTTTGTGCTCGATACAGACGTTGTAGCCTGTTTTGTGTTATTCATGTGGGCCTGTCCGAGCATAATAACGTAGTCATAGAGAATGCGGGGTTCAGCATATACCATGAACTATTCGACATTATCTCTCGTTCGCCGCAAAATATGTCAAAACCTTTAGTTTGGCGGTTATAGACCATGCCGATTGTCTCCACTAAGTTTATATCCCTATTGATCATGTTTTTAGATTAACAGTAGGCTAACCCATCTTTTTTCCATCCATTGTGGCAGCTACAATCTGCCCATTTTCAGCACCTAGCCCGTGAGCTAGTGTATTTTCCAGAAGCGTGATATCAACAATAGTACTGCTCTCTTTAGCAGATAAAAGCCTAAACGCTTTAAGAAATGTATAGCCTAACTAGTATTGTTTAGTATTGTTTAGGACGTATTGGTGCTGCCTACCTCCTGGATATGTTTTAAGAAATAAACGATTTTCAATTGATTTTATTTCGATTATTTAATTTGACCACATTCCCCAAAATATAGCAATGACAGTTATATAAATGTTGCTCCTGCCGCCATAAATCCACTAAAAACATTCACGGTCGAAAGGGAAAAAATAGTTGCCGCCATTGTCTCGCCATTCGCTAGTCTGAGTTTGGATGAGAGCTTTGAAGTTTCGCCCCACACAACCGAGTCCCTCTTGTCTTGAGTTCTGTGTGTGCGTCGGTATCGGTGGCGTTTGTTTACGCAGGCTGAATATATGAAACACTTCAGTAGAATGCCTAATTTGGGGACGTTTCCGATATTTAAAAACGATGCCTTGGATTTCGCCACCTCTTGTGGAGAGCGATTCCCGTGTTCAGCATCAGTTTTGAATGCCGTTTCTTTACAATCCATGTCGGCGAGGCCCATTCTACCTGTGCCATTTTTTTCCCGGGGAGGGGTGATGCGTACTTCCGTGACAGCCAGGGGCACAAGAGAGGCCCACATCCAATGAATGTCTTCGGTCTCAGTTTGATGAAAGGGCAGACAAGGGCTCCCACCCATTTTCTTTTCTGGTGACACTGTTTTCACCATGATAATAAACACTTAAGATTTGCTGAAGTAGTTCAAATCTTTTTGCTCTGATGTGATGTCATATTATAGGTCTATTGTCGCCCTTCTTCAACTTTTATGAACATTCTAGCCAGCAAGCACATTTTCCAAAAGATATGACAACTACACAATTTGCTTGCCTGATGACGCAAACTGAATTCTTCCTCTGCCCTATGTTCACTACATACTGTACTTCAGTCTAAGACTGCTATTGTTGAAGTAATTTCTGGTTATGTTATACAAAACAAAGTCATTAGCGATTTGATCATCACTAACCAATCAGATTATCAAAGCCGATGACACATTTTTTAAACGCTGCGTTACCCAGGTGTGTTATGGCTCTGGCCCAACCCATCGGTTAATGGGACCAAACAGAACAGTTAGAGTGTGTATGCGTTCTAGAAATCAGTGGGGAGGTACTCAGATCCAGACTTATGAACTAACGTCCGTGGGCGTGGCGTAGCGTTTGGCCGGAGTAAGGAGTTTGGGTAGCCAGGCAAACTATTTGCTGCTTAGGCTAGGCGTTTGTGTGTGTTTGTGTCCATATTTTAGTTGTAGGCTACATCCCTGTTACTTATTAAAGATAATCTTATTCATGTTGCTGTGTTGTGTCTTGTGCTTTTTTGCAAAGTGTGAAATCAGGTTATCCTTGTCACTGTAGCACAGCATTCACTTATTTTGTTGGGTTCCTGTCTTGTTGTGGGAAGCATTCAGTAAGTCCTTTGTAAAAAAAAGGGGGGGGGGCTTTCAGAACAAAATTGGGTCGATTATGAACTAAGCTACTTTGTGGTGATAAATTATTTTCTAATTTTCACACTCACCCTCCTCACTTCCTCACAGTTTTATATTTTCATCCCATTCCATCCCGAGAGTTCCGTCTATGAATATTCATAGTTGTAAACATGGTTTTCATGAATAATGCATTATGTTCCGTAATAGATGCAAGGCATCTGAAAAGTATGCATGAAGTACGTACAGACAAGCTGTTCTATAGTGGGAGTTTGAGAGGAGTATGTCATGTGCACATAGTGATATACTATACAGTATGTGACTAGATGGATAGTAGGTAGGCTTGGTACTAGATTACCATGGTAAAGTTAACCTGGTAAAATAAGGGACCAGACAGCTGTGTGGGATGTAGCCTAGGATAGGACAAGAGGAAGGCCAAAAAGATTCTCAAACGGGCAAAAGACAAATGAAAATATATAGTGTTGTTCAGGTATAATTTTTTGGAATATACTATAGGCCTAATCCGGTTTGCCAGTAGCCCTGCTAACACTGGGCTAGGCCATTCACATAGGATTCACAGTATTTTGCCTTTAAAAACAATTGGGAAATGTTTATATTATCCCCTTTCAAACAGCTCGTCTTTACCTCTTTCTTGTAGGCATTCACCTTTTATATAGCCATTACTTAGGGTTGTGACTAGAGGGAGTACAGCTATGACCGGAAGTTACATTTTGTAGCAGGTTAGGAGAGCATTTTAATGAACTCTAACCCTTTACCTAACCTTAACCTAAGTCTCCTAACCTGCCACGTTAATTATCCTAACCTGATGCGTAAGTTCTCCTAACTCCTAACTTCCGGTTGAAGCTGTACTCCCTCTAGCCAGAGCCACTACTTTGGCGGGAACTGAGCAAAGAGACATTCAACTTTGACCCTGTTGCTGCAACAGTTGTCATGCTAACCTGAAGCAGCAAACAGCATTGATCAAATTCTATATTTCTCAGATAGGACAAAATGCAATTAACTGCTTTAATTTCTTCACATTCACAAACAGTAAGTTAGCAGTTTGCCATACTTGTAAATCTTTTCTAAATAATTACCTTCTACTGTGTTAATTTTCCTGTTATGGTGAATAAAAATGTGGTCAAAACTTTACAGTTAGCATTATGCGTTCGTGCAGGTAGTGTTCTCCTTGCATCTGCCAAACCCAGATTCGTCCGTCGGACTGCCAGATGGCGAAGCGTGATTCATCACTCTAGAGAATGCGTTTCCACTGCTCCAGAGTCTATTGGCGGCAAGCTTTACACCACTCAAGCCAGCTCTTGGCGTTGCGCATGGCGATCTTAGGCCTGTGTGCGGCTGCTCTGCCATTTCATAAAGCTCCCCACAAGCAGTTATTGTGCTGAAGTTGCTTCCAGAGGCAGTTCGGAACTCGGTAGTGAGTGTTGCAACCCGAGGACAGACAATTTTTATGCGCTTCAGCACTCGGCGGTCCCGTTCCCGTGAGCTTGTCTGGCCTAACAAACCATTTAAAAGGTATTGCCAGCAGGTATCTCACTGGTCATCCCCAAAGCCAACACCTCCTTTGGCCGCCTTTCCTCCCAGTTCTCTGCTGCCAATGACTGGAACGAATTGCAAAAATCGCTGAAGTTGGAGACTTATATTCCCCTCACTAACTTTAAACATCAGCTATCTGAGCAGATAACCGATCGTTGCAGCTGTACATAGCCCATCTGTAAATAGCCCTTCCAATCTACCTACCTCATCCCCATATTCTTTTTAAATGTACTTTTCTGCTCTTTTGCGCACCAGTATTTCTACTTGCACATCATCATATGCTCATCTATCACTCCAGTGTTAATTTGCTAAATTGTAATTACTTCGCTACTATGGCCTATTTATTGCCTTACCTCCTCACGCCATTTGCACACACTGTATATAGACTTCATTTTTTTCTATTGTGTTATTGACTGTACACTTTTTTATTCCATGTGTAACTCTGTTGTTGTTTGTTTCGCACTGCTTTGCTTTATCTTGGCCAGGTCGCAGTTGTAAATGAGAACTTGTTCTCAACTGGCCTACCTGGTTAAATGAAGGTGAAATTTAAAAAAAATACAGATTAGTTGAAAAATCTATTGCGGTGGTTTGTATGGGGCTTTCCTGTAACGACCAGTAATAGACAAAAAGGACATCCAGACATCTTGACACAACTGCAGGAAGCATTGGCGTCAACATAGGCCAGCATCCCTGTGGAACACTTTCGACACCTTCTAGAGTTCATGCCCCAACGAATTGAGGCTGTTCCTAGGGCAAAGGGGGGTGCAACTCAATATTAGGAAGGTGTTCCTAATATTTTGTATACTCAGTGTATATGAGCTGGCTAGCTAGATAGCTGTTAGCTAAATATAAAAAAACTGCAACAACCCAAAACATTGTATAGAAAGTGTCTTTTAGTTGCCTGGCTTACTAAATTTACATATCCTAAATACAATTTAAAACTAATGTTTTTTTTTGTGCAAAAAAATGTAGCAGGTAATGCTGCTATTTGGACTCGGCTGCTTCAATGTCAAGCAGACTGCCGTTTTTGTGTTTATACCAGGTTTATACTTTTTCTTAATAACAAGAACAAGTTTTTCTGTCAGAGAACAACACTAGAATGTTCATAATTGAAAGCGTGCCACGCCGCTACATGATGATAGGGGACATTTATACTGAGGGTCTGGCGGGACATTTTACACATATTACCACAATCATGACTAGGTTGGTTGGTGGAAAATAAAAGTACAGGCTATGTTGCCGGCAATACCTTTCAGATATAAATGCAAGTTGCCAAAAAGTGTTAAAGTTGGTGGCAAAACGTCTTGTTTTAAAAGGTCTATAAAAGTAGGAGAGAGACATGCATGATCAATAGGACTAATGGAAAAAGATTTGGTCACCATAATTGTAGAACAGTGAAATGCCTTATGCACACACAGTTACATGCTAAGTACTGTATTAACAAACTCGTTTAGGCCTATAGGCTTAACTCAGCTACATGATATTAATGGGAACTTAGTTTGAAGTGTTGCCGTGACTTACATACCATGGGTGAAGTTAAATGTCAGTGGAATTTGAATATGCTTATTATTCTACACTCGCTATGCCTCACGTTGAATGTCTCCCTTTCACATTAGCTGTTCCTCTATATTCACTCAGCCTTTCTATAAAAAAGTGCTAATGACTTACCTATTAAATATTCTCTGCTAAAATATTTGCATAATGAATTGTTCGATCCACAGTTGGATTTTGCAGCCACCCTAGCAAGTGTGGTTTAAATAAAGTGCCTTTCTCCTTACTTCTCTTTGCCTCTGAACCCTTCTGTTTTCTCTTTTTGTTTTGCATTAAGAGGGTATAGTGGGTGGTTGTGGTTTGTAAGGAAGAAATATGGGGTGTCTGTTTTTTGGGTATCTCTGTCCTTGTTTCATGGGAGGGAACCTTGTTTTTTTCCATCAACAAATTCACACTTGGAGAGTTAGTGGTTGAAACATTTGCTGTGGCTTTGAGAACGTGAGTTTAAGTGTCCATAAGGGCTCATGGCCAGACCCAGATGCAGACACGAGAGGCAGATGGTTTGCGTGTTTGATATATATTAGTTCCAAAAGGGGTAAACAAGAGAATGGTCATGGACAGGCAAAAGGTCAAAACCAGATCAGAGTCCAGGAGGTACAGAGTGGCAGGCAGGTTCAAGGTCAGGGCAGGCAGACTGGTCAGGCAGGTGGGTACAGAGTTCAGAAAACAGGCAAGGGACAAAATCAGGAGGACTAGCAAAAGAGAATAGCAAAAGCAGGAGCATGGGAAAAACACGCTGGTTGACTTGAAACAGACGAGACGAACTGGCACAGAGAGACAGGAAACACAGGGATAAATCCACCGGGGAAAATAAGTTACACCTGGGGGGGGTGGAGACAATCACAAGGACAGGTGAAACAGATCAGGGCGTGACAGTGTCGTAAACTGGCCTAAATCAGCCTTCTGAAGAAAATGGTTAGCCGTTAGCTTCCTTGGCTGAAAAAGTACTACAAACTAGTCTAATAATAGCCCACACTGCAACTGCAAAAACGCTGTTTTTAGGCTATTGTTTGATTACTGTCCATACTGTTGATTACTGTCCCTACTGCTTTGTTATGCCCTTTCTTCAGTCTCTGTTTGTCTTGGTCACTAGTGTGATAAGGGAGCCAAGAAAAGAGACAAATTCGGTTTAGTTTTTTATTGAGGATTTTTTGAGCAAGGCAAAACCACACATTCATCCCCCTATTTTTCAGAGGTCTACCCCACAAAACAGTCAGATTTAATTTTAACATTGCTTTGACACCCCACTCTGTCAGTCGGCGCCTGCCTGCTCGCTACATTAACTTCCAAGGCATGTTCTACTACACTAGATTAAAAAGAGTGAAATGGGAAAAAAGCCGTCTGAATGAGAACAACTAGCCTAATGGAATTTAAAGCTAATCTAAATATGCTAATCTTCACACGCTTCATAAACATAGCTGATAATACCCCCCCCCCTTTCTGTTTCTCTCTCTCTGTCTCAGTAGTTGTGCAGAGTGGAATGCCATAGCCACAGGGGGTCTGGTAGTAATGACAGGCTCGTGGTGGAGTTATTTATTCCCCCCCACCTCCAAGCCCTCATTAATTACCAGGCCTGGTCTCTGTGACTCCTGGCGGACTTTGGGACCAGCAGTCCGAGACATTCTATTAGTTCTATTAGCACCTTTCCACGCCAACGTGCCCAGACCACTGCCGACAGGCCTCGCACTGAATTCTGGGCAGTTGTTTGCCCTGTTTTTTTACCTGGCTCTCTCAGCTAATTACTCTGCTGCCTGCATTCTGCCGGTAATTGGGCTTAGTTTGAGCCCGGACATCTTAAAAAAAAAAAATATTCCCCTGTTTTTTATTGTTCTCCAAAAAAGCCATCCAATTAATATGCTAATGAAATGATACATATTTATGGTTTTTAAATTATGCAGAAAGCTTTCAGAGCCCGGTGTGAAATGAATTGCTTACAGGACTTCAAAGCCTTGAATCGCTAACGAGGTAGGGCCTGATTTGCATACAGCTTTAATCAGTTGAATACTGATTATACTCCATTATAGAATGGGGTGGGTGGAGGGAGAGAGAGAGGAGCCAGCTGCACTAGTTGTTTCTGTTTTCTTCCAGAAAGAGAGGGAGAGATAGAACTTTTTCAGTAGTTGCGACAATCCTGCCACGCATTGGAGAGAGGGAGGGAAACTGTTGAGAAGAAAGGAAAGGTAGAGAAAGATCGATTGAGAGTGAGGGAGAGCTGTTAGTCTAAAACCCATTGGCTTAAGTGGAGTGCTGAGGCTGTGTCTCAGTGTTGTTCAGTGGAGCGTTCAGTGGACTATGCCAGTCTGTCTGTGTCTTGTGTGTGTAGCTGTAGTTTGACTGGACTCTGCACTGACCAGTGGATAGTGAAGAGAGGGAGTAGGGAGAGGAGGGGCAGTGTGCAGTCCGGCGGAACCAAGCCTATCTGCCGCCGCCAGCTTTTGCAAGCATGCTGGAAAATACAGGTTCTACAGAAGTGGGTGAGTCATGTGGTCCGGTGTTGTGTGTTTGTGATGTTGATGATGATGGGGTACCAAATACACCAGATATTGTTGTTGTGGGGGGAGGCCAGGGAGAGCTGCTCATTTTGGAAGTGGGCTACTCATTTGCCGAGAAGGTGCTTAAGTACCAGCTCCTGGTGGCAGGCTTGGACATCCACGGGTAGAGGTGCAAGCTGGTGGCGCGGATATTTGGCACAGCCTTGCAGTGCGTGTCCTCCAGATTGCAGGCCTGATAAAAACTAGGGCAAAGCAATTGGCTAGGTACTGCTTTGTTTCAGCTATCGTGGGCAGCCTAGCTGTTTGGAGAGGGAGGTGCTTTCTGTACCCTTACATGCCATGCATAAAGGGACCTTTTGAAATCTACCGATTTGATTGGTAGATTCAAATAAAGTATTTCAAATGTGAGTGTGAGAGAGAGAGCGAGATCGTCAAGGAACAAGTCAAAAGGGGATGAAACATTGTCCTGCTGGGCTTTTATGCATGTAAAGGCATGCTTCAAAGTGTATCCCCTAATTGCCATTGTTGAAGATGTTGATTTCCACTGTATTAAATGGGGCGTTTTCTAATTGTAAAATTTTCACCTGGCGCAATTTTTTAAACCTGTTTTTTTTATGGAAACAATACTCTGCATGTAGGCTAGAGGTAGTTGTGGGTGTGTAGCACATCAGAAAACATTATTATCAGACTCTGTTGGAAGGAGTGGGAGTTGTCTAGTGTTATTGTATTAACTGCGGCATACGACATCAGATATTTAAAAGATGTGGGCTTTAGGCGCTGATTTGGGATGGGATGGTGGGGCGTTACTTTTAGATGACAGTTGAGTGAAAGTCTCTCTCTGTCTGTCTGTTTTGTCTGTCTGCCTCTTTCAGATTCTAGAATGAGTAATCCATCAGAAACTAGTAAATGTGCAATGGAGAGTCAGAGTGGGGACGGAAACACAGGTGAGTTACCTGCTGTGACCTGCTGCTGCATTGCTCTGGCTGCCCGCACCTGGAGTGTCGTTCAGGAGGCACAAACGGTTTCAAATAGTCACAAACGGACAGAGAAAATGTCCTTGGTTGTTAGACTCTTAAGTTCAGGTAATGGTCTTCTGTTTAAAAACCTGTGGTCCTGTTTGGTGCCCTCTGAACACCCCCCCGGGTCTGCACTCTGCTCACTTCAATGTCCTACAGAGTGTGTGTTTTTATTGTGTTGATTGAGAAACCTATTAGAGAGAGAGGTTCAGTGAAAGTTAATTGGGTTGTTGTGCTGTTGCTGTAATTAGAGGCTACTGTGTGAGTATTATGTTCACACGTGTCGATTTGTGTGTGCGTATGTGAAAGTGTGTGTGTGTGTGTATGTGAAAGTGTGTGTATGTGAAAGTAATTAATTGCTTTTCTGTTCTCAGGAGTCCAAACGAATGGACTGGACTTTCAGAGGCAGACAGTGCAGGCCACAAATGCAATCACCAATGCACATGCACAGGCTCTGCTCCAACAGGTAACTCACTCACTCACTCAGACCAAAACGCACACAGGTTTGATGTTTTTACCAGAGAGTGTGTGTCTGTGTGATCTGAGTATATGTGGGCGTATTTTTTGCACGTGCCCAGGCTGGCAGAAGTGTAGTTGAAATGAGGAGAGGGGACAGAGACATGCCAACAGAACAGAGCCACACACACTAGAGCCGGACGATATGGACAGAAAATCCATATCGTGATAAATCTAACCATTTTACTCGTAAACAGTAAATATGAAACGTTTATTTTTATTACTTTACATTAGCGGCAGGGCACTATAATTTTTTATTTTCAGTGCGAAGTAAGAAAACTGAGATGGTAGCCATGATTCAAAAAGTCAGCTATTCGATCTAACATATCCAGGGAATGCATGGTTGATATGTTGATGTGCGACCTGTCAAATAGGATCCAGAAGGATCAGATTTATTTTTGGTTCTTTAGAGAATCTGCCGACATCTTTGTGCATATTGGACTTTAAGCTGTATTATTCACAACCTGAGGAAGTGGGAACTCAAAACACTTGGCTGGATTGCTTACTCTAAATATGATGTTGTTGCTATATAGCCATGTAGGCTAATTGATTAAGCTATCAGTGAATGTAGGCTAATGTCCTACAAAAACCTTTCAGGACTAGGTCTAGGCTAATTTATATAAATGGCACACTCTGCTTTGCGCACCATACTAACTAGAGTCTACTCTGGTTGTAAAGTTGTGCCATGAATTCAAGAGGTGAGAAATACATGATATACTCTCAGAAAGCTGTGACTCTCCTCTGTAACTACAACAACAGTAGTTGCTTTGAAAACTGTATGTTTCCCGCAATTACATTTGGAGCAACTGTCATATGCTTGTGCTTCACAGTAGGATGAGGGAGTGAGAGTGGCTCGCTCACACAAAATACGACAGCGAAATGGGGCAGATACTTTCATAGCAGGAATCAACATAATGCATAGGCTATTACTGTTGACCAAATATTGGTTTTACAACAATCTACAGGAATGTCGTGTAGCAAAATCACAGAAAATTACCTTCGTAGGTAAAATGTTTCGGTAAGAGGAAGGCAATATCCGTCATTTTCGGTTTACCATCCCAGCTCTCACACACACACACACACACACACACACACACACACACACACACACACACACACACACACACACACACACACACACACACACACACACACACACACACACACACACACACACACACACACACTACATGTAAATGAGCCAGGCTCTCTCGGTATCGCCTGGCAACAAGGCAGATTAATCAACCCTGTATGCTAATTAGCTACTCTGCGGTTGCTCGGAAACAGATGGCGAAGAATATGCAAATCTCTGCAGAATTTACATGCACCGCATAACAGTTTTTTAAATTAACTTCTCCACTCACCCCTCCCTCTTTCCTCTCTGTTCTCTGTGGGCTGCAGTACATTCCTCTCCTGCTTTCCTTATGTCGATCATTTTCTATTTAGAGAATACCTTCAGTGTGCTACCTATTATTGAAACCCTGTTTTTGTGTTTATGTGGCAGTGTGTGTGGGATTGTGTTTTGTCTTGCTGTGTATATGTTTTTTCTCTTCTTCTCCACTCCAATGTTGAACATTAAACATTTTGGTCTTTGCTCATTATCTCTAGTCAAGACTCTGACAGATATAGTTGCAAGAATTAGGGCATCTGAGTACAATAAGTATCAGTCAACATCATTATTCAAAAACAGATCGACATAATGTACAGACGACTCGTGATAAATGCAATGGCTTGAGACTGGACTTAACAGGAACATGTCGTTATCAGGAGCAATGTAAAATAATGCAGTTGAACTGAGACTGGAAAACTGTATTGCACTCATCGAGTTTACAGTTATCAGGAGTCGCCTGTGTCTATATGACATGTATCTGGGAAGGTTATTCTATATAAGGTTATCCTATGTACTCTGCTCCTAGTCCAAGTCTGAAGACTCGGGTGCAATTCCGACCTCCGTCCAGCAGGGGGTGCTGCCTCAGGCCCAGCTCATGCTGGCTGGGGGACAGATAGCTGGAGTAAGTGTCATGCTGTCTGCCTGCCTGCTTGTCGGTTCATCTGTCTGTCTGTAATGTGCTGGTTCTCTATGGCTTCCTCATCTGCACTGATCTAAAAGAACAGCAAATACTCAGGAGGTATCGTCGGTATATTGGTTTCACTGTTCTCAGATCAGTGCATATGAACGGAAGGAGACTATTGAGATACACCCAGAGAGAGGGTGGGGTTATGTCCAAATACTATTTTCCTTGTTTCCTCTCCTTAGTGACCGGTGATTCGATATAAAGATTGAATGGGAATTGATCTACCTACCTTATTCATTCTACCAATTCCTGCTATGATCAGTGTTGGTGGGAGGAACTGAGAGAAGAGTATTGGGACGTAGCCTGTGTGGGCTTGTGCACATGTGCAATCATGCCAACCCCACGACAAACATCACCCTGGTACCATCTTTTGGTTTGTGTGTGAGCGACCGGGAGCCCAGGCGTCATACTCATTCATGATCATTCTGTCGCATGGCCAGAAAGCCCTCACATGTGATAGAGTCATGTGACCTAAAGATCAGACAGCCAGTGGCTGCGATGAGAAACCTCTCCAAACACCAACATCATCTCCCGTCCAAATGCATGAGTCCTCTCCTCTCTCCGTCTGTTGGGCCCTAAGGCACTCAGTCACTGCATCACATGTACTGCTAGTTTTGTAGTCCTTTGCAACTTGAAAGACCTTTGACATTTTGAAATGAATGGTGAGGGGCATTTGTCTTGACATACTATTGTTTCTCTTCCAACCGCTCACTCCATTTACATTATTCTCTCTCTTTATCTCTGCGCCCCCCTCTACCTTTCTCTCTGCCCTCTCCACAATATCTGTCATCTCTGCCTTTCTATCTCCCTCTTTCTCTCTGCCCCCCCTCTCGCTGTCTCCCCGTCTCTTTCGCTTTGACCCCCCCCGTCTCGCTTTCTCTCTCCAGTTGACCCTGTCTCCAGCGCAGCAGCAGATGTTTTTGCAGCAGGCCCAGGCCCAGCTCTTGGCAGCAGCCATGCAGCAGCAATCAGCCAGCCAGCAGAGCAGCACCACGGGGGCCAGCATCTCTGCCTCTGCAGCCACCCCCATCACACAGCTGCCCCTGTCCCAGCCCGTCCAGATCACCTCTGTAAGAGAAAAACACACACATCAAATATATGAGAATGTGTACACACACACACACACACACACACACACACACACACACACACACACACACACACACACACACACACACACACACACACACACACACACACACACACACACACACACACACACACACACACACACACACACACACACACACACACACACACAACCCCATCACTGGGGCTAGACGGAATCTGCAGGGGGCAGAGTATCCTGCTACCTGCTCTAGAAAGGGGTGTAAAATAAAATCCTGAAGTCAAACCCAATACTGTCTCAAAACATATAACAGCCACAGTGTCATCAATTGAATATGCAGGAAACACAGAGCTGTAATGTTCACATCATTCCCCCTCAGATTCCCTCTGTCTCTACTCATCTCCCAGGCCAGCTAAGCCAGCTGGGATACCCGTATGAGATGGCGACCTTCAGCAGTTACCTACCTGTAGTACACCTTTATATCACTGTTATATGAATGACTGGACCTGTAAAATCTACCTAGTAGTACTCATGTATAACACTGCTATATGAATGATTATAAGTATGCTGTTACCTGTAGTACGTTGTAACCTTTTCTCCCTGTGGAAGCTTAATGAAAACTTTCCTCTGTTGATCTCTGTTGTATGAATGAGTGCACCTGTAGAATGAAGCTAGAATAAAGGCCAGCAGGCAGCAGCTACAGTATCACCTCTAGTTGACCTGTACCCCCCTTACCTGTAGGACTAGACTAAATACTGGCTTCCCTGTAGTTACGAGGGTTCCTCACTTCCTGTGTTTGTGTGTGTGTGTGTGTGTGTGTGTGTGTGTGTGTGTGTGTGTGTGTGTGTGTGTGTGTGTGTGTGTGTGTGTGTGTGTGTGTGTGTGTGTGTGTGTGTGTGTGTGAGATGACCAACATCAGCATGAGTGGTGTGTGACTATACGTGTCTGTGTGTGCCTGTAGTAATGTGTGCTCCTTTCTCCCGGTGGGTGTGTGCGTGAGGACTTTCAGCAGTTACAGCAGCTGCAGCAGCAGAACCTAACCATGCCCCAGTTTGTCCTGGTTCAACCTGGCCACCACATCGCCACCCAGCTGCAGCCTGGTCAATTCATCATCTCACAGACGCCGCAGAGCCAGCAGAGTATGTACACAACGCAGAGTATGTACTACACACACTCACACACACACACACAAACACACACACACATGGACACAGGCACGCACACACACGTGCACAAACATACACACTCGCCCGTCCTCGCTCACCCTCCTTTCTTACCTCTTAAATGGTCTCCATAATTCTCTCAACAGGTTTCCTGCAAGCCCATAATCTTCTAACTCAACTACCTCAAAGCCAAGCCAACCTCCTGCAGACTCAGCCAAGTATCAACCTTGCCTCACAGGTCAGACACTACAACTACAACTATCACTACCATGTTTAGTTTGTCATTTCCTTTCAGCCCTAACCCTATACTTCCGTCCTGTAGCCAGCAACTCCGTCCCACACGATAGCAGCCACGCCCATCCAGCCCCTGTCTCACAGTCAGACCCCGCCCAAACGCCTGGACACACCCAGTCTGGAGGAGCCCAGCGACCTGGAGGAGCTGGAACAGTTCGCTAAGACCTTCAAACAGAGACGCATCAAACTGGGCTTCACACAGGTGGGTGTATGGTTGGTGTTGTGAGGGAGCTGTATGAAGGTGTGTGTACGTGTGTACATTCTGTGTGTGTGGTTTGGGGTATTAGCGAACTGCAGGAAGGTGTGTGTGTGTGTGTGTGTGTGTGTGTGTGTGTGTGTGTGTGTGTGTGTGTGTGTGTGTGTGTGTGTGTGTGTGTGTGTGTGTGTGTGTGTGTGTGTGTGTGTGTGTGTGTGTGTGTGTGTGTGTGTGTGTGTGTGTGTGTGTGTGTGTGTGTGTGTGTGTGTGTATACTTGCATGAGTGTGCATACGTGTGTTTGTGTTAACAGCAGAGCTCTACCTAACCCTCTCTGTCTCCCCCAGGGGGATGTTGGCCTGGCCATGGGCAAGCTGTATGGTAACGACTTCAGCCAGACCACCATTTCCCGCTTCGAGGCCTTGAACCTCAGCTTTAAGAACATGTGCAAGCTGAAGCCACTTCTGGAGAAGTGGCTCAACGATGCAGGTATGTCTCTGAGCTGACCGACAGCTGTGTGTGTTTGTACTCTATTGTGTACCGTATTATGCACTGCAGAGTACCTGGTCTTTACTTCCATCCCTGTCCCTTGTCGCGGTGCTGTTTGTGCAGAGAATCTGTCGTCTGACCTGGCCCTGTCCAGCCCTTGCGGCCTGGGGTCCCCCGGTCTGGGCATGGAGGGGCTCAACCGCCGACGCAAGAAGAGGACCAGCATCGAGACCAACATCCGCGTGGCCTTAGAAAAGAGCTTTCTGGAGGTGAGTGAAGTGTTACAGTCTAGATTAGCGCTCACTTGTCTTCACTAACTTACCTCATCAACCAATTTTAGCACTTAAACCATTAGGAAGGGAATCAATTAAATGGAAAAGACTTCATTCAGCATGTCTGGTAAACTGCCCTACTGAAAATAACTGGCCCATGCTGAAAATAACTACCCCATGCTGAAAATAACTGCCCCATGATGAAAATAACTACCCCATGCTGAAAATAACTACCCCATACTGAAAATAAATGCCCCATGCTGAAAATAACTGCCCCATGATGAAAATAACTACCCCATGATGAAAATAACTACCCCATGATGAAAATAACTGCCCTATGCTGAAAATAACTGCCCCATGATGAAAATAACTACCCCATGCTGAAAATAACTGCCCCATGCTGAAAGGAGCAGCCCCATACTGAAAGTAACTGCCCCATACTGAAAGGAACTGCCCCATACTGAAAGGAACTGCCCCATACTGAAAGGAACTACCCCATACTGAAAGTAACTGCCCCATACTGAAAGTAACTGCCCCATACTGAAAGGAACTGCCCCATACTGAAAGGAACTGCCCCATACTGAAAGGAACTGCCCCATACTGAAAGGAACTGCCCCATACTGAAATGGAATACCTGGTCTTTTGCCCTCTTCAAGCAGAACCAAAAACCTACCTCTGAGGAGATCACCATAATTGCTGACCAGCTCAACATGGAGAAGGAGGTGATCCGGGTGTGGTTCTGTAACCGTCGGCAAAAAGAGAAGCGGATCAACCCCCCCAGCAGCGGACACAGCATCACAGGGACAGGCAGCACCCCCATCAAAACCATCTTCACCCCCAATAGCCCCTTGGTATTGACAAAACACACTGGCATGTACATGTACCACACACACTTGCACTTGCATGCATGGACACATACACAGTGTAAGCATGCATTACACACACACACACACACACACACACACACACACACACACACACACACACACACACACACACACACACACACACACACACACACACACACACACACACACACACACACACACACGTAAAGTGTATTTTTTTCTATTCCATGTTCAAGCCTTTTTCTTCTCCTTCCCTGGTGCAGGTGGCCAGTACGGCGAGCCTTGTGACCAGTAACACACCAACCACACTCACTTTAAACCCAGTGATGCCTCTCACCAGCACCAGCGTCTCCGGTCTGACCTTGACAGGTACACGGGGAAAGGGGAGGGACAGGATCATATTTGAAGAAAGAAATCTCAAATTAGGATTCAGGCATAATTCCCTTCCCGTTTCCCACCTGGTACTTAAAAACTAAACACCACCCTCCGGGTTCCGTCTCAGGCACGACGATCGGAGCGACCACAAACACGGCATCTGTCATCTCTACGGCACCCATGGTTACCGCGGTGACCAGCTCCACCTCGCTAAGCCCCTCCCCCACGGCCCTCCAGGCCACGGCAGCGGAGACGGATGGAACCCAGGAGCACACGGTGGTCATGCAGGCACCATCGTCACTAGCAACCAATCTGGGGACAGGTCAGGTGATGGTGGCTGGACCGGGGCTGTCAGCGGCCCTGCAAGGAGCTGCCCAGTTACCCACCAGTTCTAGTTACGCCTCCATGGCTGGCCTTAACCCAGGACTGATGGCATCCTCACAGTTCACTCCTGGGTGAGTAGGACGGGAAAGGGTTTCAGAGCAGGATCACAACACACGTCAAACTACATGAATATATTTCCAGTGCCCATGTATATCTAAAATATGATATAAGCCATGTTGAAACTATTTTGAATAGTCATAGTAGTAATAGTTGCAGTTGAACGCTCATTGCTATGATCATCATAATCTCAGGGATTGAGGGAGGAATAAGGAATTCAGGGTAATCTCTACTGGAATCACTGTGTCTCTGTCTGTCTGACTATACTTGTCTCTGTGTGTAGGGGGGCCTTGCTGAGCTTAGCTCCGGGTGGGCTTGGAGGGGCTATAAACCCCGCCATGTTGAGCAACAGCACCCTGGCCACCATCCAAGGTCTATGGAGCGGCAAGTACACCTGTTTAATTACTCTGCATCTCACACATATGCAGTGTCTTCAGAAAGTATTCCTGGACCTTTTCCATTTTCTTGTTACAAAATTGGTTGTCATTTTTTGCCATCAATCTATACAAAGTGGAAGATAAAAAAATATATATATATATATTTTTTTTTAAATGGAAAATAGTACACAGGTACGTACAGTGGGGCAAAAAAGTATTTAGTCAGCCACCAATTGTGCAAGTTCTCCCACTTAAAAAGATGAGAGAGGCCTGTAATTTTCATCATAGGTACACTTCAACTATGACAGACAAAATGAGAGAAAAAAAAATCCAGAAAATCACTGCTCTAGAGGAGATCTGCATGAAGGAATGGGCCAAAATACCAGCAACAGTGTGTGAAAACCTTGTGAAGACTTACAGAAAACGTTTGACCTCTGTCATTGCCAACAAAGGCTATATAACAAAATATTGAGATAAACTTTTGTTATTGACCAAATACTTATTTGGTTATTTTCATAGTTGAAGTGTACCTATGATGAAAATTACAGGCATCTCTCATCTTTTTAAGTGGGAGAACATGCACAATTGGTGGCTGACTAAATACTTTTTTGCCCCACTGTATATTGTGATTATATAAGTATTCGACCCCCGGAGAACAATACAGCAGCAATTACAGCTGTGAGTCTTTCTTTTTTTTACCCCATTTTCTCCCCAATTTCGTGGTATCCAATTGTTAGTAGTTACTATCTTGTTTCATCGCTACAACTCCCGTACGGGCTCGGGAGAGACGAAGGTCGAAAGCCACGCGTCCTCCGAAACACAACCCAACCAAGCCTCACTGCTTCTTAACACAGCGTTGCTCCAACACGGAAGCCAGCCGCACCAATAACACATTGGTGCGGCTGGCTTCCGAGTTGGAGGAAAAGCCGTGCACCTAGCGACCTGGTTAGCGTGCACTGCACCCGGGCCTGCTAGTGCGCGATGAGACAAGGATATCCCTACCTGCCAAACCCTCCCTAACCCGGACAACGCGAGTCCAGAAAACAGGCAAGGGTCAAAACGGGGAGGACTAGTAAAAGAGAATAGAAACGGCAGGAGCATAGGAAAAAACACACTGGTTGACTTGGAACATACAAGACAAACAGGCACAGGGAGACAGGAAACACAGTGATATAAACACCAGGGATAACAAGCGACACCTGGAGGGGGTGGAGACAATAACAAGGACAGGTGAAACTGATCAGTGTGTGACAGATACAGCTACCACCATTCTTGAAAATACAAAGAATGGTACTCATTGTGTTGTGTTGGATTTGCCCCAAACAAAACGCTTTGTCGTCAGGACAAAAAGTACATTTCTTTGCCACATTTTTGGCAGTATTACTTTAGTGCCTTACTGCAAACAGGATGCATTTTTTGAATATTTTTATTCTGTACAGGCTTCCTTGTGGTTGAATCTGCTTGAAATTGTGAAGTGAATTTCACTGCTCGACTAAGGGACCTTCCAGATAATTGTATGTGTGGTGACAGGTAGTCATTTAAAAAATCCTGTTAAACACTATTATTGCACACAGAGTCCATGCAGCTTATGTGCCTTTTTATGCACATTTTTACTCCTGAACTTATTTAGGCCATAACAAAAGGGCTGAATACTTTTGAAGACATTTCAGCTTTTCATTTTTAATTAATTTGTAAACATAATTCAGGCTATAACACAACAAAATTTTGAACAGTCAAAGGGTTTGAATACTTTCTGAAAGTACTGTATATACATATGCTATTTTCATGTTATATAGCTGGAACTTATACTGTATATCCAACCTCAATATATATAAGTACTTTTCTCTTTGCTCGGTACCTTACAGCAGCGGTTCCCAACCTATTCAGTAAAAAATGTGAAAAACACTGCCTTACATTTATTTACCTGTATAACTAGTCTATACCTGACACTCGTGCACCTGTCCTCCTGTTCTTCACCACATGTTGGTCTCGTCACTGACATCCAAACTCTTCACAGCTCCGGCAGCTAGCTAGCTACACTACCCATCCCCATTAATCCACAGTTACTGTAACTCTCCTCCAACTGACGATGGCTAAATGGCTAGCTAACCCCCTCTGTCCCTCCTTTCTTCCTCCTGTAGCTCTGGCATCGGGTGGCACTCTCCCCATCACCTCGCTGGACGGGAGTGGTAACCTGCTGTTCGCTAACACCTCGGCCGGCAGCACCCCCAACCTGGTGCAGCCCCTCTTCCTGAACCCCCAGAACCTGTCCCTGCTCACCAGCAACCCCGTCAGCCTGGTGTCGGCCGGAGCAGCCGGGGGAGGGGCCCTGCAGGTCACAGCCAACCACCAGGTCACCACGGCGACCGTCCCAGTGCCCGCCTCCACTATCACCACTGCCTCCAAGGCCCAGTGAAGCTGAAGGCTCAAATTGCCTCGAATGACACCCTATGCTCTATTTAGTGCACTACTTTTGGTTAAATGTTGCGTACGATATGGATGGCTTTGGCCATAGTAAGACACTACATGGGGAATAGGGCTGTTGTTTAAGATTTGCCCATAGGCTATTTGCTCAAAACACTTCTTCATCCTCTTCCTCCTTGTCCTTCTGCCTGTCATCTATCATTATTTAATCCTTTTGCTGCCACCAAAAAGAAACCCTCTGTGAAGAGGGTTGGAATTTATATTTTACGTTTTTATTTCATTATTCATTCTCTCTTTTCCCTTGTACTCCAAAAACGATGTGCGACTCCCTGGATGTTTTTGTCGGTGTACGCAGCGGGTCACACAGGAGGACTGGGGCGGCCATTTTCTGAGGCAGGATCATCTTGAACTCTATGGTCTGTGCTCCTTGTGACCCCTGAGGGACCACCTAGCTTTCCCTCTTTCTTCCCTGTCACCTTTTTCAAAAGTATATATCTTCCTCTTCCCTGTTCAGAACATCTTCTGAAATACTTCTAACCAAAAATTTTATTTAACTTTTTTTACGTTTTTTTTCTTCTAACAAAAAATGATTTACTACTAAAGTTCACAATCTACATCATCACTAAAAGGGGGGTTTGCGTGTTTCCCCGTCTATAGTTTGAATTTATTTTGTGTCGGGCTCTGTTGGACAGGTCTCAGCACAAATCATATCAAAATTATATTTTAGAGGCGCTTAGTTTGTTTTCTCTTATTTTAGTGTGTCTGTGAGTGGACATTTTCAGAACTTTGTACGTCTAACATTAATTTAAGCATTAACTCTGATATACAGTACCAGTCAAAAGTTTGGACACACCTTCTCATTCAACAGTTTTTCTTTATTATTACTATTTTCTACATTGTAGTAAAATAGTAAAGACATCAACACTATGAAATAACACATATGGAAACATGTAGTAACCAAAAACGTGTTAAACAAATCAAAATACATTTTATATTTTAGGTTCTTCAAAGTAGCCACCCTTTGCCAGGCTGCATCACATCCGGCCGTGATTGGGAGTCCCATAGGGCGACGCACTGGGCGATTGGCCCAGCGTCGTCCGGGTTTGGCCGGGGGAGGCCGTCATTGTAAATAAGAATTTGTTCTTAACTGACTTGCCTAGATAAATAAAGGTTAAATACTTTAAAAAAAAAAATCCTTGATGACAGCTTTGCACACTCTTGGCATTCTCTCAACCTGTTTCACCTGGAATGCTTTTCCAACAGTCTTGATGCTGAGTACTTGTTGGCTGTTTTTCCTTCACTCTGCGGTCTAACTCATCCCAAACCATCTCAATTGGGTTAAGGTCGGGTGACTGTGGGGGCCAGGTCATCTGATGCAGCACTCCATCACTCTCCTTTTGGTCAAATAGCCCTGACACAGCTCGGACGTGTGTTTGGGGTCATTGTCCTGTTGAAAAACAAATGATAGTCCCACTAAGCGCAAACCAGATGGGATGGCGTATCGCTGCAGAATGCTGTGGTAGCCATGCGTGTTAAGTGTGCTTTGAATTCTAAATAAATCATTGACTGTGTCACCAGCAAAGCACCCCCACAACATCACACCTCCTCCATGCTTCACGGTGGTAACCACCAATGCGGAGATCATCCGTTCACCTACTCTGCGTCTCACAAAGACACGGCGGTTGGAAACCAAAATCTCAAATTTGGACTCATCTGACCAAAGGACAGATTTCCACTGTTCTAATGTCCATTGCTCGTGTTTTTTGGCCCAAGCAAGTCTCTTCTTCTTGTTGGTGTCCTTTAGTGGTTTCTTTGCAGCAATTCGATTATGAAGGCCTGATTCACACAGTCTCCTCTGAGCAGTTGATGTTGAGATGTGTCTGTTACTTGAACTCTGTGAAGCATTTATTTGGGCTGCAATCTGAGGTGCAGTTAATGGCTGATTTCTGAGGCTGGTAACTGTAATGAACTTTTCCTCTGCAGTAGAGGTAACTCTGGGTCTTCCTTTCCTGTAGCGGTCCTCATGAGAGCCAGTTTCATCAGAGTGCTGTATGGTTTTTGCGACTGCACTTGATAAACTTTCAAAGTCCTTGAAATGTTCCACATTGACTTACCTTCATGTCTTAAAGTAATGATGGGCTGTCATTTCTCTTTGCTTATTTGAGCTGTTCTTACCGTAATATGGACTTGGTCTTTTACCAAATAGGTCTATCTTCTGTATACCACCCCTACCTTGTCACAACACAACTGATAAAAGTAAGAAATTCCACAAATGAACTTTTAACAAGGAACACCTGTTAATTGAAATGCATTCCAGGTGACTAGCTCATGATGCTGGTTGAGAGAATGCCAAGAGTGGCAAAGCTGTTATCAAGGCAAAGGGTGGCTACTTTGAAGAATCTCAAATATAAAATATATTTCGATTTGTTTAACACTTTTTTGGGGTTACTACATGATTCCCCATGTGTTATTTCATAGTTTTGATGTCTTCACTATTATTTTACAATGTAGAAAATAGTAGAAAATTAAGACAAACCCTGGAATGAGGAGGTGTGTCCAAAGTTTTGACTGGTACTGTATATCAATTTCTAATCGTGGTTATAAGGCTTTAAAACCGAGTAATAATAAATGGCCGATATAACGGTTATCGTTGCTTTAAGGAGCGGGGTTGACCATGTGTTCTCTCTCCGGTCTTCTGTCTGGTAACACTGAGTTTGTTTATATAAAAAATATATATTTTGCCTGCCACTATTTTGTAAACCGTAGTCTAGGTGTGGACCGTAGACACTGATATGAAATGACTGAAATGACAACGCTCAGAGCTTTAACTGGTTTGGGGGCAGGGGGTTAGCTGTATGATCCATGGAGTTCTATGCCTGAGTGTTCTCTGACTGCTATGTCAGATGGTGTCTATGGTTTTCATGCCAACTGGATGGAGTTGGTGTGAGGTAGATGGGGGTCGTTGTCTGTTTTTGCTCTGATAGATTTTTTAATGCCGCTTTATCTACTTGTGCACAGTATCTGTACCAAAAAAAACTGGATTTATGAACTGTAGTCTGCCTGTTTTAGAGAAGTTAAACATTCTGTCCCAACATTCTGTCCTTTATTTCTGCAGTCTTTTGACTGGCTTACTTCAAGTTGTACCAAAAATATTTGTTGCTGTGTATTGTCAGTGTAGCTTAGCCTAGTCCAATATTTGAGTACAAGCTCTCCCTCTAGACAACAGGAGATAAAAATGCAATATTTTAATGATCACTTTCCAAAGACAAACTTATTTTTTAATTTGACTAAGGCTCTCCCTGCTCAGCTTTAAAGTGACAGCGCAAATATCCAAATAGAAAGGGATGGGAAGAAGGGAGATCAGGGGTATTGTCCCCCTGTATAAAGTTAATATATTTGAGTGGTGTTTAGGTTTGAATGGTAGTGGTTATATGATATCAGTGGGTGCTTGCCCTCAATAATCTTTCCTGTTTCTCTACGTTTCCCCCTATGATGATATGGCGGACTGTGTTGTGATCCTTTCTAGACTGGTGTATCTGCTTTGGCAGCAGTTTGGGCTGTAGTCAGGCATTCAGTAGTCGGGTAGGGGCTGTCCGTTTTAGTTTTTCTACCAATCTTTAGCCATGAAATAAAAAGCTTGAACCAAAGTTGTTTTCTCACTAGCTGCTGTGCCTGTGTGCTCGCGCAAGTTGCTGTTCACACGATCACTATCCTACACATTACTACTGACACGTTTTCTTCTCTTATACCCACCTATTTGAATCCTTTTGGCATCCCCCACCTCTAACCCACTTCTAAGGAACAAGGACCTGCACGTTTTCTTCTTCTAGCTTTCTAACCACATCCTGTTAGCAGCTCTCAGGTCACGTGGTTGAAGCCCTCTCTCCTTCCTCTCATCGCCCTACTAACTTTACTATGGGGGCTCATCCCCTGTCAGCACCAGTAAAGATGTTAGCCCTGTGCCGCCCTTATCGAGCTGCCCCTTTCGTAAACAACAACCCCACACAACAATAGTGTTCTATCGGCCCAAACGTAACCAGATGAATGACTGCCTAGTTTGAAAAAGCAGAGACATCTCTCTACGCTAATACATTTTTATGTGATCCTTTTCTAATCGTGAATTACTTTGACGGAATACCTCAGCATCACTTAAACATTAGGTTCACTTTAAGAAATCTCACACCCGTAGAATATTGTAGAATGTACAAGTCAGTGGAGGCTGGTGGGGAGAGCTATAGGAGGATGGGTTCATTGTAATGTCTGGAATGGAATCAATGAAACGGTATCAAACATATAAATAATATGGAAACCGCGTGTTTTACTCCGTTCCATCGAATCCATTCCAGCCATTCCAATGAGGCCGTCCTCCTATAGCTCCGCCCACCAGCCTCCACTGGTACAAGTACTGAATGGCTTTGCCATTTAAAAATAAACAAAAGAGTAAACGTTATCTAAAACTAGGACAAACTACTACTGCTATTTTCTAGTACTACTACTTATGGGGTATTTCCAGGTTTGAACAGGTTTGACATTATTTTGTGATCCTTGCCAAAGCAAAGCAAAAGCCTTTCTCTCTGTGGCTGGGTTGATGTCTCGATGCTGCTCACTTCACTGGTTTTCTGTCCTTGAGGTCATGGCAGACCGAATGGGACTTGTAGTCCTATTTGTAGTGCTGTTTGTAGTCGTGAACCATTGGCCATCGGCAACATGGGAAGTTCCTGAAATATTTATCTGAGGAACGACTAAAGGATTAGAGATAAATATATATATACAACTTATGTAAGATATTCATATTTTATATTTGAACTAGTATGTTATCAAGACTGAATGTAATGTTTTGTCATGCTTATAAAAAAAAAACTAAAAAAAAACAAACATTTTTATTCATGTCAAGACCAAAAACTTTGACCCTTGGTGCGTGATTTGCGGACACCTGTGCCCATTACATGTGTGGGCGTGGTCTCTTGAGTGAGAGAGGCTTGCTGTGGTGCTTCAATCGGACAGTCCCTGCTTGTGCAGTTGCTAGGGGAACAAACAGACTGATGCGCCTGATCTTAATCTTTATTTTTTTTTTGTCTGGTTGTTTGGTTTACTATGGATTTGATTTGATGTGCTGTTTTTAACAATCATTTGAATGTTTTTTTTTTATTACTTATGCCTTTAATTGTTTTGTATAGCATGAGAGGGCAAGATCACTGTCTTTCTAGGTTTGACAAAAGATTAACATTGACATTTATGCCTTATTGTTATTTAGAAGACGAGCATTGTAGCATATTGTTGTTTGTTCGACAGTGTATGAGAGTAATCTAGTGAGAGAGGCTACCTCCTCGCTAGCTTTTGTGTTTAGCTAGCTCACTCAGTGCATAGGTCTTTGCTGAATATCTACAGTGTATTTTAGGCATCATTTGGGAGAGTGCTGTTCTGTCGCGGTTATGTTGCTACCTATGATTTTAGGGGTGACTCATACAGGTCGGAATACCTATAGAAAAGCTTTACTAATAACTGAACTCCGGCAGAGGTGTGTGCGTGTGTGTGTGCGTGAGTGTGTGTGTGATTGAGAGAAGGGAGTGCTGACTGCAGACCATGGTGGTGTGTTTGTTTTCAGTTTACAGAGAAAGATGAGATTATGATAAAAATCATTCAAGGGAAGAATGATAATATTGAGTAGGTTCCTCTGAGTTGTGGATCTCTCTGGTTCGTCTGATGCTCTAGAAGTGGATCTGTGTTGATGCATGTGGTCTACCCCCCTGTGTGGTGGGTGTAAAGGGAAAGTGCAGAACGGCACCAGTAAGTCTGGGGTAACTAACTGGGTTAAGGGAGCTGTTGTATACCTCATTTTTAACTCGAGACTAAGTGAAACCTGCTTTAATCTACTTTAGAAATAAACAAATGTAAAGCTGAATATTATAATAAACATAAACATCAAGGTCCTGTCAGAGAAGCCTACAGATGTCCGTTTTTAGTGTCCAGTGTCCGTTGCAGCCACCGGGGGGAGACACGCACGTACCAGAATGTCTGCTTATTTTTTATAATATTTTTTTTCAAGAGCATAACCATCAGTCTCCCTAAACACACTGGCCTCTCAGACCTCAACCTCCAATTGTCTCATAAGGCTGAAAGTATTATCCACATTTTTATTTGGTTTTACCTCTGAAATATTTACCACTAGTATGTACTTGATTTACCCCTCCATTCTGTTTTCTATGATTTGACAATCCTGCCCTATTTTATTCTAATTTAGATTCTGAATGTAGATGTTGGTGTGTGTGTGTCTGTTCACCTGGTGGCATTCTGTCTCGATGTGCTCTCTTTCTTTCCTGTGGGAACGTTAACCAAAGACTTCTAAAGTGATTGTATATGGACCACACCATCTCTCACCCCTCTGCCTCACTATCCCATGAGACACACATTCAGCTGTGCACACCTGTAAAGTCAATACACCTATATGGCAGAGCTGTGTGTGCACCGTGGACACAACTGGTACCTGTAGCAGTGCCTGTGGATGGGGATAGGTTGAGTGTGGAGGGGCAAAGTGGGCTTCTCTGATGGACAGGTCAATTAACCAATCCCGTGGTGGCTGGGTGATGTTTGTTAATACACACTGGGGGTTGATCCTGTGCACACTGTTTATGCTCAGGACTCACTGTCTCGGTCTGTCCTGTCTGTCCTGTCTGTCCTGTCTGTCTGTCTGTCTGTCTGTCTGTCTGTCTGTCTGTCTGTCTGTCTGTCTGTCTGTCTGTCTGTCTGTCTGTCTGTCTGTCTGTCTGTCTGTCTGTCTGTCTGTCTGTCTGTCTGTCTGTCTGTCTGTCTGTCTGTCTGTCTGTCTGTCTGTCTGTCTGTCTGTCTGTCTGTCTGTCTGTCTGTCTGTCTGTCTGTCTGTCTGTCTGTCTGTCTGTCTGTCTGTCTGTCTGTCTGTCTGTCTGTCTGTCTGTCTGTCTGTCTGTCTGTCTGTCTGTCTGTCTGTCTGTCTGTCTGTCTGTCTGTCTGTCTGTCTGTCTGTCTGTCTGTCTGTCTGAAGAACTGTTGCTAGGACACACATGTTCAAAGACTGTCACGAAAATACACTGTTTCTGCCTCTTGGGTACAGTGTGTCTGTTTGGCTCCAAGTCAGTGCATTGTAGTTGCCAGGACACATTGTCTCTAGGATACACATTCTCTGGTTCTAGGGTACTGTTTCTGTCTCTCTGTCTCATCACCGTTTTCTTTCTTACATTCCCTCCCTCATTTCTTATTATGTTTCTCGATTCTCTCCATTCAGCTTTGACACTATGCATCATGGTCCTTCACTCTGCATGGCCTGTGTCCGATTGGCTAAACTCTTTGGCCAATGGGGTCCCAGGGAAGCTTTGTTTGATGCTTTATTCCAAGTGGGGAGTTGTAGGATCTCACAAGCATTATCCCAATGCAAAAATATCCAAATATTTAATGTTTTACAAACGCAGATACCAAAGATAACTCTCTGTCCTGTCACTCGCTCTCTCTCCCTTCCTCTCACCCTGCAGCTTGTGTATTAAGAGACAACCCCAGCACTGGCTTTAGTTCTAGCCTCAGTAATTCCAAAGCATAGATGTATATTTTGGTATATTTCTGAGAAACCTAAATGAAAAACTTCTTGTTTGGTGTATCGCTCTTTTTCTGTCACAGCATGGAACTAATTGTAGAACTGTCTTACACTTGGTAGGTTAAAGATATAGTATTTTTGTATGTTTTGGGTGTGTCAAATTATGTGTGTGATCATATCAGTCAACACGGCCCAAGTGACCATGGTTTAAAAAATATATATAAAAAACAAAATAAGGTAAACCTGTACATATTACTTCTGTTTGTGGATTTTTGAGAAATGCATTCTGTAAAATAAGTTTGGGCTAAACTAAAGGAATGTGTCCACTGTATCGTCCCAGACTGTAGTCTTTCCTCTGAATAATCTCCGTCTTGTCACTCTAGAACTCTGGGAGCCACGCTGTTGTTGTGACGCGCGGTTCTACCGTTCCAGTTTGGACTAGAACACTGCTCACTATTGACACATTCCTCAGATCTGACTACGAAACGCCCCCCTCCAGACATGGCGGGTGGTGGCATATAGAACTGAAAGATTGTGTAGAACATTTTAAAGTATGTGAATCAGGACACATGGTAGATTTGATGCATTTGTCTGCTGTATTTTATTTGTTTATATATATATATAAACAATATTTTACTGTAACTGTACAGTTCTCTTTAGTTGTAAACATCATTAAACCATTTTCCAAGTGTTTTAACATTGGAACGTGTACTGTGTCTTTTATTATGTTCAAAATATCAACATTACCACATACAGCCATAAAGGGCACAGAAAGCAGTCAATAAAGTTAACAAATGACATGATAATACACATAGATAAGATAAGCACACGTTTCTGCTGATTTGTAACATGCAATAACAGAGCAGGGAGTTGAGCTCAGGAGTAGTAAACAGCTGCCTCTGTGCCGAGGGCTGACTGGGTCAGATCAGTTTGGAGGTGGTGGCAGGGCGGAGGGCCGGGTCTGAGTCTGGGTGTTTGCACTGAGAGGCTGGGAGACCTTGGCTTTCTTGTCCTTCTTGCGAGTCTGTGAGAAGAGAGAACCCACAGGAAGAATGTGTAGGTTTATAGCCTTCAGGAGCTTTTCTACAGATTAAGTTGGACAACAACATTTCACTTGTGTTGCCCTAGTTTTGTCATGTAAGTTTGATAGCAGTTTTATGACATGCTGATGACTATCCACAGTATAGGATATGGATATTAGAGATTTCATCTTTCCATCTCTCAAATGTACATAACCTATAGATTTTCAATGTTCTATGTCACAATACCAGTAAATGCAGATATGTAGTTCACATGACTCAGCACAGGGGGCTGAGTCATGTGTTTTGTTCACTACATGTGACTCTTACCCTCCCCTTGGACTCGATCACCTGGTAGGCCTCACTCCCATCATCCTTTATCTGGAGGGCCTAGAAAACAAAACACGTTTTATGGTATTGGTCAATGAATGAGTAAAGCGCCCCTGGAATGGAAGGCTTGCAGAAGTGGATGAACCTGCATTTAGGATCACAGTGTTCTGCAACATCTCAGAATTGGAACACGGTTATAAGCCTGTGGTATATAAGGAGTAGTCCTTACCTGGTATGTGTCGCTACTAGCTTCCTGTCTGCGCTTCTAAGAGGGACAACCACAAACATGAACGCATTAAAAAGACTGTGCTCAGAATTATAACACGGCCTTTCACACGCTAGTCATAATAGCCCTCTCACTCACCCGTCTAGTAGCTGCAGTCTGGTCAGTCCTTAGATCCTCATAGTCGTCAGCAATAGTACCCGTCAGGAGTTCCTTTACAAAAACATACAGTACCAGTCAAACTTTGGACATACCTACTCGTTCAAGGGTTTAATTTATTTTTTATATTTTCTACATTGCAGAATAATAGTGAAGACATCAAAACTATGAAATAACACATGGAATCATGTAGTAACCAAAAAAGTGTTAAACAAATCAAAATATATTTTATATTTGAGATTCTTCAAAGTAGCCACCCTTTGCCTTGATGACAGCTTTGCACACTCTCATTTCAAGAACTTCGAAAGTTTCTCAAGTGCAGTCGCAAAAACCATCAAGCACTGATGAATCTGGCTCTCATGAGGACCGCCACAGGAAAGGAAGACCCAGAGTTACCTCTGCTGCAGAGGATAAGTTCATTAGAGGTACCAGCCTCAGAAATTGCAGGCCAAATAAATGCTTCAGAGTTCAAGTAACAGACACATCAACTGTTCAGAGGAGACTGTGAATCAGGCCTTCATGGTCGAATTGCTGCATTAGAAACCACTACTAAAGGACACCAATAATAATAAGAGATTTGCTTGGGCCAAGAAACACAAGCAATGGACATTAGAATGGTGGAAATCTGTCCTTTGGTCTGATGAGTCCAAATTTGAGATTTTTGGCTCCAACCACCGTGTCTTTGTGAAACGCAGAGTAGGCGAATAGATGATCTCTGCATGTGTGGTTCCCACCGTGAAACATGGAGGTGGTGTGGGGGTGCTTTGCTGGTGACACTGTCAGTGATTTATTTAGAATTCAAGGCACAACAGCGATACGCCATCCCATCTGGTTTGTGCTTAGGGGACTATCATTTGTTTTTCAACAGGATAATGACCAAACACACCACCAGGCTATGTAAGGGCTATTTGACCAAGGAGGAGAGTGATGGAGTGTTGCATCAGATGACCTGGCCTCCACAATCACCCGATCTCTACCCAATTGAGATGGTTTTGGATGAGTTGGGCCGCAGAGTGAAGGAAATCCAGTCAATAAGTGCTCAGCATATGTGGGAACTCCTTCAAGACTGTTGGAAAAGCATTCCAGGTGAATCTGGTTGAGAGAATACTATGGAGAGAGTCTGCAAAGCTGTCATCAAGGCAAAGGGTGGCTACTTTGAAGAATCTAAAATATAAACTATATTTAGATTTGTTTAACACGTTTTTGATTACTACATGATTCCATGTGTTATTTCATAGTTTTGATGTCTTCACTATTATTCTACAAAGTAGAAACAGTAAAAATAAAGAAAAACCCTTGAATGAGAAGGTATGTCCAAACTTTTGACCGGTACTGTACATTCAGAATGTCAGTACCATGTCCATGATGCCACTACACACACACACACACACACACACACACACACACACACACACACACACACACACACACACACACACACACACACACACACACACACACACACACACACACACACACACACACACACACACACACACACACACACACACACACACACAGTATGGGGCATTGTAGCTCACTGCATATGTGGAGTCCTCCACAGGTGCAGTTACAGACTTGCCCCACTGTAGACAGAGAGAAGAGGGGAGGAGCAGAAACAAGGAGTGGATAACACTGTTCTACATCCATTTCTATGTATTCAATTGAACGATAACACGCCTCTGTAACATGTGCACTAACTCATCCTCACTGTATACACTTAAATAACTAGTACCTCATCATTGGTAGACAATGGAAGGCATTACCCACCTGTATTGTGACTCACCTTCACTTTGAAGAATAGAACGGTGGTGATGATGGAGTAGAGAATCAGGACTCCGTCCAGTATGTAGCAGATGACCGGTTCATTCAATGAAGCCTCTACAGGGCACACAGAAGATGAAGAGTCTTTAAAACACAGTCAGGTCACACACACAAGCGCAGAGAAGGGGGAGGTATAATAATACAGTTGAAGTCGGAAGTTTACATACACCTCAGCCAAATACATTTAAACTCAGTTGTTGACAATTCCTGACATTTAATCCTAGTAAAAATTCCCTGTCTTAGGTCAGTTAGAATCACCACTTTATTTTAAGTATGAAATGTATTTAATGTGAAATGTCAGAATAATAGTAGAGCGAATTATTTATTTCAGCTGTTATTCATTTCATCACATTCAAAGTGGGTCAGAAGTTAACATACACTCAATTAGTATTTGGTAGCATTGCCTTTAAATTGTTTAATTTGGGTCAAATGTTTTAGGGTAGCCTTTCACAAGCTTCCCACAATAAGTTGCGTGAATTTTGGCCAATTCCTCCTGGCAGAGCTGGTGTAACTGAGTCAGGTTTGTAGGCCTCCTTGCTAGCACACGCTTTTTCACTTCTGCCCGCAAATTTTCTATAGGACTGAGGTCAGGGCTTTGTGAAGGCCACTCCAATACCTTGACTTTGTTGTCCTTAAGCCATTTTTACACAACTTTGGAAGTATGCTTGGGGTCATTGTCCATTTGGAATACCTCATTTCAACCAAGCTTTAACTTCCTGACTGATGTCTTGAGATGTTGCTTCAATATATCCACATAATTGTCCTCCCTCATGACGCCATCTATTTTGTGAAGTGCACCAGTCCCTCCTGCAGCAAAGCACCCCGACAACATGATGCTGCCACCCCCATGCTTCACGGTTGGGATGGTGTTCTTCGGCTTGCAAGCATCCCCCTTTATCCTCCAAACATAACAATGGTCATTATGGCCAAACAGTTCTATTTTTGTTTCATCAGACCAGAGGACATTTCTCCAAAAAGTATGATCTTTGTCCCCATGTGCAGTTGCAAACCGTGTTCTGGCTTTTTTATGGCGGTTTTGGAGCAGTGGCTTCTTTCTTGATGAGCGGCCTTTCAGGTTTTGTCGATATAGGACATGTTTACAAGCGTGGTAATAAGCGTGGTACCTTCAGGCATTTGTAAATTGCTCCCAAGGATGAACCAGACTTGTGGTCTACAATTGTTTTTCTGATGTCTTGGCTGATTTCTTTTGATTTTCCCATGATGTCAAGCAAAGAGGCACTGAGTTTGAAGGTGGGCCTTGAAATACATCCACAGGTACACCTCCAATTGACTCAAATTGTGTCAATTAGCCTATAATAAGCTTCTAAAGCCATGACATAATTTTCTGGAATTTTCTAAGCTGTTTAAAGGCACAGTCAACATAGTGTATGTAAACCTCTGACCCACTGGAATTGTGATACAGTGAATTATAAGTGAAATAAGCTGTCAGTAAACAATTGTTGGAAAAATGACTTGTCATGCACAAAGTAGATGTCCTAACCGACTTGCCAAAACTATAGTTTGTTAACAAGACATTTGTGGAGTGGTTGACGAACGACTTTTAATGACTTCAACCTAAGCGTATGTTAACTTCTGACTATAAGCAAACTAGCCATTGTGGAATAGATGGAATTAGATTATGATAGTACCGATGAATGAATGTGCTTATTTCATCAGGAATATTTGATGTGTATGAAATTTTTGGGTGAAATTTGCATTAAAAAACAGAATAATTGCCCATAATTCTGCACCGTTGGATAGTTGTTCTTCCAATTTTGATCATCATGATTTAGTGACGGCAAAGAAAATGTTTTGATCAACTGGAATTTTTTAACTTTCTGTTTGTGTGCTTGGACTCAAGATACAGTATAAGTGTATGAGGTTGGATTAATCTTTTGCAGGCAGTACTGTTCTTTTGATGGATGTATTTGCAATTTGCATGGTATAATATAGTTCTGATGAATGTATTTATGTTTTGAGAAGACAACTACATTTTGAAAACATATTTACTGTTTTGCAAAATGCCACAGAATTGTGTGTCTTGTGGACCCTGTTTTTGAAAATCAACATTGTTACAAAAAAAAATGCTTGTACTTGATTGAGAAAAACTGTAAAAAGGTGAATGGATACTTAACTAGAAAGGAGAATGGGGTAGTACTGAGCACAGAGCTGTACCTATATTTACATAGGTGGAAATTGGAGACATTTTACTACAGTACACTAATGTTAGAGAAAGTCTGCATGTAATCGGAAATATAGATAACAGTCTCCCTGTCACTAAAAAGGGGGAGTGCTATATCTCTCTCAATCTTTCTGTGGTTTGCCTCCACACTATGTAGTTCAGTGGTTTCTAGAGAAGCTGTTGCTTGGGCAATTTCTAGCACTTATTAGTGTAAGAAAGGTGTGGGGGGAAATGCCTGAGACCATTTAGCTGGGGCCAGCTGGTGATCATCTACATTTCTACAAGATGTAGGATCTTAATCAGAGACAGTTTGCTACAGCAAGAAAATAATCCAGCAGCAACAGGAAATGTGAATTATTATGTGGGTTATAATAAATACATTTTTTTAGGGGTTGATTAATTTTTCGTTCAGGCAAATCAAGTCTGTTTATTTCCCACTTCTTTAAAACTCAAATACACTACAAGTTTGATTTTCCTTCTTTGCAGGGAAATTCTCAGCAACAAAATAGTGATCAATTAAGATCCTACATCTGTACAGGTGCACGCATGCAGACACACACACACACACACACACACACACACACACACACACACACACACACACACACACACACACACACACACACACACACACACACACACACACACACACACACACACACACACACACACACCTAATTGAGGATATTGACCTGCACACGTGAATGTATGGTATGTTAGAATTACTTTATTGGAAAGATTCACTTTTTGGAGTTTTGATTTTGCATCAAGGACTTTATTTCAAATTCACTATTGAGTCACCCTCTTTATTCAGCAGCAACATTGTCTCTGAATAATCACTCTCTAGTTTTCAGTTATCAAACACCAACAGGTGCTACTCTTTCGCATATGTGTATGTCTGTGACTTTGCCATTCTGGTAATGCGGAAACAAACAAGGCCACGTCTAAGCTTTCATGTTCTTCGCAGACTCTAAAAATAGATGCGTAGAAAGGTAGCCGCTCAATCACAAACATGAACATATAGGTAGGGTACAGAGCACTAAATCTCCTGGAGCCTGCCTCTCTCCTGACCAGGGGGAGGACACTCTCCATACTCAGGATAGAACACCTCTGGGTGGGTAAGGAGGTGAAGGCGGTGAGGGTGGGAGAGGAACGCCATCGAAGGGCTTTGGACAGAGCATATACACAGTAGCACAGGAAACGTACTATCTAGCCACACTAGAAAGCATTAAAGTCCATTTCTAACCAAACAAACAACTTTAATGTATCATTTTCCTAACCTTAGCCCTCACACATAAATTCAGAACCAACAGCTCATATACTTGCTGAACAGTTTTGATGGTATCGCCACTTCTGTGCAGTCTACCATGGCTATTTAGTGACTATCGTAATACATCTAGGTTGGCACTTACCTGCAGAAGAAAAAAACATCAGCATCAGCATGACACCTGTCCTCCATATAATGGTCATCCTCTTTTCTCTATTTCTCTGCAAGGACACGGGTGATGATCCCTCTCTTTTGGTCCTGGGCTGAATGATGGGCGCTAGCTCTAGAGGGCTCTCTCTCTCTCTCTGATCACAGGAAGTGGCTGCACTGACACCAATGTATTTGCTCCCCCTCGCTCTTCTACATTCTCTCCATCTATCTAAAGTTCTTATTTTTACCTCCCTAAGCATATATACTTGTCTTTTTCTGTCTTAGTTCTCGCTGTCTCTTCCTCTCTCTAACCACCACTCTTTCTCTATTTTACACCCTTATCCCTTTCTCTTAGCATTTGTTTTTCCGTAGTGCATGTTCAGCTCCTCAGTATCTCCATTTGTAACAGATTTCAGGCTTTATCAACAGACAGCCTATGAATGTAAAAATCAACTTCATTTCCTAAAGGTACTGTGTGCTTCCTCCTGTCAAATAAAGCAATAATAAACAAGAGGGTAAATATTACTGTGATTATTGGCACGGCTGGATTGTTAAACCTGCAAGAGCCTAAATTTGGTTGCTGTTGTTACAGCCCACAGGGACACATCACAAAAATGTGCAATCTACCCCACCATGGCAAGGTGGCAGCTCCAGTATTGTACACAGCGAGCAAGGATATCAAATTATCAAAACATTTCAAAGCTAAGGTACAGAATAACTTGATCTCTAATGGTGTACCATTGATATCAACAGGTGAGTTTTTATTTTTTTGTGCTTATATAAACTCAGCAAAAAAAAGAAACGGCCCCTTTTCAGGACACTGTCTTTCAAAGATACTTCGTAAAAATCCAAATAACTTCACAGATCTTCATTGTAAAGGGTTTAAACACGGTTTCCCATGCTTGTTCAATGAACCATAAACAATTCATGAGCATGCACCTGTGGAACGGTCGTTAAGATACTAACAGCTTACAGACGGTAGGTCAGTTAGGTCCTCACCAGACATCACCGGCAACAACGTTGCCTATGGGCACGAACCCACCGTTCCCACCGGACCAGGCAGGACTGGCAAAAAGTGCTCTTCACTGGCGAGTTGCGGTTTTGTCTCACCAGGGGTGATGGTCGGATTCGCGTTTATTGTCGAAGGAATGAGTGTTACACCGAACCCTGTACTCTGGAGCGGGATCGATTTGGAGGTGAAGGGTCCGTCATGGTCTGGGGCGGTGTGTCACAGCATCATCGGATGGAGCTTGTTGTCATTGCAGGCAATCTCAACGCTGTGAGTTGCAGGGAAGACATCCTCCTCCCTCACGTGGTACCCTTCCCGCAGGCTCACCCTGACATGACCCTCCAGCATGACAATGCCATCAGCCATACTGTTTGTTTTGTGCGTGAGTTCCTGCAAGACAGGAATGTCAGTGTTCTGCCCTGGCCAGCGAAGAGCCTGGACCTCAATCCCAATGAGCACGTCTGGGACCTGTTGGATCGGAGGGTGAGCGCTAGGGCCATTCCCCCAGAGATGTCTGGGAATTTGCATGTGCCTTGGTGGAAGAGTGGGGTAACATCTCACAGCAAGAACTTGCAAATCTGTTGCAGTCCATGTGGAGGAGATGCACTGCTGTACTTAATGCAGCTGGTGGCCACACCAGATACTGACTTAAACTTTTGATTTTGACTCCCCCTTTGTTCAGGGACACATTATTCCATTTCTGTTAGTCACATGTCTGTGGAACTTGTTCAGTTTATGTCTCAGTTGTTAAATCTTATGTTAATACAAATATTTACATATGTTAAGTTTGCTGCAAATTTACGCAGTTGACAGTGAGAGGATTTCTTTTTTTGCTGAGTTTATGTTGTAGCTTAGACCCTATTTTTTTAAATCTTCGGAAGTTGTAGTTGAGGACTTGGTGGACTGGATATTCTTTAGGGTTAGGTTTTACTTAGCACTGTGTTCTCTTCCAGGTGCTGGTAAGGGCACAGATGACAGACCGGTAGGATTCCAGTTGAGGTTGTTTAATGACGCTGATTCACATAGGCACAGAACAGCGTATTGCTTGACAATTGTGTTTTAACCAAGAGTGTGTACGGTTCTGAAAAGGGGGAAATTAAGTGTCATGCAGGTGAAAGAGGACCCAAAAGCGACTTAACAGAAACAGAGTTTATTTAAATCCAAACAGGGAATAACAAAAATCCTCTAGTCTGTAGAGGGGAATAACTAGAGAAGCGGCCACAGACTGCAGGTCGCTTCGGGTAGGCGCAGGCCGTAGTTGATAGAGCCACCTGCTCACGAACCGACGGGACAGGAACGGATCACAAAGGAATAAATAGGGACTCTAATCAGGGAAAGGATCGGGAACAGGTGTGGGAAGACTAAATGATGATTAGGGGAATAGGAACAGCTGGGAGCAGGAACGGAACGATAGAGAGAAGAGAGAGCGAGAGAGTGAGAGAGGGAGGGGGAGAGAGAGGGATAGAAGGAGGGAAAGAACCAAATAAGACCAGCAGAGGGAAACGAATAGCATGGGGAGCACAGGGACAAGACATGATAATAAATGACAAACATGACAGTACCCCCCACTCACCGAGCGCCTCCTGGCGCACTCGAGGAGGAATCCTGGCGGCAACGGAGGAAATCATCGATGAGTGAACGGTCCAGCACGTCCCGAGACGGAACCCAACTCCTCTCCTCAGGACCGTAACCCTCCCAATCCACTAGGTATTGGTGACCCCGTCCCCGAGAACGCATGTCCATGATCTTATGTACCTTGTAAATAGGTGCGCTCTCGACAAGGACGGGAGGGGGAGGGAAGACGAACGGGGGTGCGAAGAAAGGGCTTAACACAGGAGACATGGAAGACAGGATGGACGCGACGAAGATGTCGCGGAAGAAGCAGTCGCACAGCGACAGGATTGACGACCTGGGAGACACGGAACGGACCAATGAACCGCGGAGTCAACTTACGAGAAGCTGTCGTAAGAGGAAGGTTGCGAGTGGAAAGCCACACTCTCTGGCCGCAACAATACCTTGGACTCTTAATCCTGCGTTTATTGGCGGCTCTCACCGTCTGTGCCCTGTAACGGCAAAGTGCAGACCTCACCCTCCTCCAGGTGCGCTCACAACGTTGGACAAACGCTTGAGCGGAGGGAACGCTGGACTCGGCAAGCTGGGATGAGAACAGAGGAGGCTGGTAACCCAGACTACTCTGAAACGGAGATAACCCGGTAGCAGACGAAGGAAGCGAATTGTGAGCGTATTCTGCCCAGGGGAGCTGTTCTGCCCAAGACGCAGGGTTTCTGAAAGAAAGGCTGCGTAGTATGCGACCAATCGTCTGATTGGCCCTCTCTGCTTGACCGTTAGACTGGGGATGAAACCCGGAAGAGAGACTGACGGACGCACCAATCAAACGACAGAACTCCCTCCAAAACTGTGACGTGAATTGCGGGCCTCTGTCTGAAACGGCGTCTAACGGAGGCCATGAATTCTGAATATATTCTCAATAATGATTTGTGCCGTCTCCTTAGCGGAAGGAAGTTTAGCGAGGGGAATGAAATGTGCCGCCTTAGAGAACCTATCGACAACCGTCAGAATCACAGTCTTCCCCGCAGACAAAGGCAGACCGGTAATGAAGTCTAAGGCAATGTGAGACCATGTTCGAGAAGGAATGGGGAGCGGTCTGAGACGACCGGCAGGAGGAGAGTTACCCGACTTAGTCTGCGCGCAGTCCGAACAAGCAGCCACGAAACGGCGCGTGTCACGCTCCTGAGTCGGCCACCAAAAGCGCTGGCGAATAGACGCAAGAGTGCCTCGAACACCGGGATGACCAGCTAACTTGGCAGAGTGAGCCCACTGAAGAACAGCCAGACGAGTGGAAACAGGAACGAAAAGGAGGTTACTAGGACAAGCGCGCGCGTACGCAGTGTGCGTGAGTGCTTGCTTAACCTGTCTTTCAATTCCCCAGACTGTTAACCCGACAACACGCCCATAAGGAAGAATCCCCTCGGGATCAGTAGAAGCCACAGAAGAACTAAACAGACGGGATAAGGCATCAGGCTTGGTGTTCTTGCTACCCGGACGGTAAGAAATCACAAACTCGAAACGAGCGAAAAACAACGCCCAACGAGCTTGACGGGCATTAAGTCGTTTGGCAGAACGGATGTACTCAAGGTTCTTATGGTCTGTCCAAACGACAAAAGAACGGTCGCCCCTCCAACCACTGTCGCCATTCGCCTAGGGCTAAGCGGATGGCGAGCAGTTCACGGTTACCCACATCATAGTTGCGCTCAGATGGCGACAGGCGATGAGAAAAATAAGCGCAAGGATGAACCTTATCGTCAGACTGGAAGCGCTGGGATAGAATGGCTCCCACGCCTACCTCTGAAGCGCCAACCTCGACAATGAATTGTCTAGTGACGTCAGGAGTAACGAGGATAGGAGCGGACGTAAAACGTTCTTTTAGAAGATCAAAAGCTCCCTGGGCGGAACCGGACCACTTAAAACACGTCTTGACAGAAGTAAGAGCTGTGAGAGGGGCAGCAACTTGACCGAAATTACGAATGAAACGCCGATAGAAATTAGCGAAACCTAAAAGCGCTGCAACTCGACACGTGACCTTGGAACGGGCCAATCACTGACAGCTTGGACCTTAGCGGAATCCATCTGAATGCCTTCAGCGGAAATAACGGAACCGAGAAAAGTAACGGAGGAGACATGAAAAGAGCACTTCTCAGCCTTTACGTAGAGACAATTCTCTAAAAGGCGCTGTAGAACACGTCGAACGTGCTGAACATGAATCTCGAGTGACGGAGAAAAAATCAGGATATCGTCAAGATAGACAAAAACAAAAATGTTCAGCATGTCTCTCAGAACATCATTAACTAATGCCTGAAAAACAGCTGGCGCATTGGCGAGACCGAACGGCAGAACCCGGTACTCAAAATGCCCTAACGGAGTGTTAAACGCCGTTTTCCACTCGTCCCCTCTCTGATGCGCACGAGATGGTAAGCGTTACGAAGGTCCAACTTAGTAAAGCACCTGGCTCCCTGCAGAATCTCGAAGGCTGATGACATAAGGGGAAGCGGATAACGATTCTTAACCGTTATGTCATTCAGCCCTCGATAATCCACGCAGGGCGCAGAGTACCGTCCTTCTTCTTAACAAAAGAACCCCGCCCCGGCCGGAGAAGAAGAAGGCACTATGGTACCGGCGTCAAGAGACACAGACAAATAATCCTCGAGAGCCTTACGTTCGGGAGCCGACAGAGAGTATAGTCTACCTCGAGGAGGAGTGGTCCCCCGAAGGAGATCAATACTACAATCATACGACCGGTGAGGAGGAAGGGAGTTGGCTCGGGACCGACTGAAGACCGTGCGCAGATCATGATATTCCTCCGGCACTCCTGTCAAATCGCCAGGTTCCTCCTGAGAAGTAGGGACAGAAGAAACGGGAGGGATGGCAGACATTAAACACTTCACATGACAAGAAACGTTCCAGGATAGGATAGAATTACTAGACCAATTAATAGAAGGATTATGACATACTAGCCAGGGATGACCCAAAACAACAGGTGTAAACGGTGAACGGAAAATCAAAAAAGAAATAGTCTCACTGTGGTTACCAGATACTGTGAGGGTTAAAGGTAGTGTCTCAAATCTGATACTGGGAAGATGACTACCATCTAAGGCGAACATGGGCGTAGGCTTATCTAACTCTCTGAAAGGAATGTCATGTTTCCGAACCCATGCTTCGTCCATGAAACAACCCTCAGCCCCAGAGTCTATCAAGGCACTACATGTAGCACCCGAACCGGTCCAGCGTAGGTGGACCGACAAAGTAGTACAGGACCTTGATGGAGAGACTTGAGTAGTTGCGCTCACCTGTAGCCCTCCGCTTACAGATGAGCTCTGGCTTTTACTGGACATGAATTAACAAAATGTCCAGCAACTCCGCAATAGAGGCACAGGCGGTTGGTGATCCTCCGTTCCCTCTCCTTATTCGAGATGCGAATCCCTCCCAGCTGCATGGGCTCAGTCTCAAAGCCAGAGGAGGGAGATGGTTGCGATGCGGAGCAGGGAAACACCGTGATGCGAGCTCTCTTCCACGAGCCCGGTGACGAAGATCTACCCGTCGTTCTATGCGGATGGCGAGAGCAATCAAAGAGTCCACATCTGAAGGAACCTCCCGGGAGAGAATCTCATCCTTAACCACTGCGTGGAGTCCCTCCAGAAAACGAGCGAGCAGCGCCGGCTCGTTCCACTCACTAGAGGCAGCAAGAGTGCGAAACTCAATGGAATAATCCGTTATGGACCGTTCACCTTGGCATAAGGAAGCCAGGGCCCTAGAAGCCTCCCCACCAAAAACTGAACGGTCAAAAACCCGAATCATCTCCTCTTTAAAGTTCTGGAATTTGTTAGAGCAATCAGCCCTTGCCTCCCAGATAGCTGTGCCCCATTCTCGAGCCCGGCCAGTAAGGAGTGAAATGACGTAAGCAACCCGAGCTCTCTCTCTAGAGTATGTGTTGGGTTGGAGAGAGAACACAATCTCACACTGCGTGAGAAAGGAGCGGCACTCAGTGGGCTGCCCGGAGTAGCAAGGTGGGTTATTAACCCTAGGTTCTGGAGGCTCGGCAGGCCAGGAAGTAACAGGTGGCACGAGACGTAGACTCTGGAACTGTCCAGAGAGGTCGGAAACCTGAGCGGCCAGGTTCTCCACGGCATGGCGAGCAGCAGACAATTCCTGCTCGTGTCTGCCGAGCATGGCTCCTTGGATCTCGACGGCAGTGTAACGAGCGTCTGAAGTCGCTGGGTCCATTCCTTGGTCGGTTCCTTCTGTCATGCAGGTGAAAGAGGACCCAAAAGCGACTTAACAGAAACAGAGTTTATTTAAATCCAAACAGGGAATAACAAAAATCCTCTAGTCTGTAGAGGGGAATAACTAGAGAAGCGGCCACAGACTGCAGGTCGCTTCGGGTAGGCGCAGGCCGTAGTTGATAGAGCCACCTGCTCACACGCAGCATCTGATGAAGGCAAAAAACACGACAGGACAGGGCGAAACACAATCACAGCATGGTGAATACAAAACAAGGAACCGACGGGACAGGAACGGATCACAAAGGAATAAATAGGGACTCTAATCAGGGGAAAGGATCGGGAACAGGTGTGGGAAGACTAAATGATGATTAGGGGAATAGGAACAGCTGGGAGCAGGAACGGAACGATAGAGAGAAGAGAGAGCGAGAGAGTGAGAGGGAGGGGGAGAGAGAGGGATAGAAGGAGGGAAAGAACCAAATAAGACCAGCAGAGGGAAACGAATAGCATGGGGAGCACAGGGACAAGACATGATAATAAATGACAAACATGACATTAAGTACAATAGTAAATGGCAGGTATAGGCTTACTACAACCTCCAATTACATTACATATTGTAGCAATATTATTTATAGCTTATCTGCTGCACATGCCAATACAACCTAATGACATGGCTGTGACTTCACAAATGAATGATCCGAGGTGTGCAACTACAGTACACAGTACTACTGAGCAGCACCATCTTTACACAACTGCATGAACTTGAATGTATAATGCATCCACAAGGCTCAATGCTAACAAAATACCCACATAATCTATACAGTATACATCCATATAACCACTGGGCATAAAACTCGACACTGAAATGCTAAATGTCTGAAATGAGATGACAGAAACAACAGGGTTAGAAAGTTTACAGTTACTAGCTCGCGGTAAAAACGCGATTTAGCATAACAAAGGAGTGCGTCCACAACACATGATTGTAAGAAATATGAAATCACATTTCTGAAGGACGCACACTGGCCTTGGCTAAAACAAAGAACACGAACTAAAGGTAATCACAGGAGATGGCTGGAACTTATCGCGACACCCAGCCTCATTTAAATAATATTTTTTTCTCAACTGACTTGCACAGTGAAATATATAAAAAATAAATATATGCATATACTGTACCTTATACCATCTATTGCACCTTGACTATGCCGCTCGGCCATCGCTCATCCATATGTACATTTTCGTATTCCATCCCTTTAGATATGTGTGTATTAGGTTGGAGAATTGTTAGATTACTTGTTAATTGTTAGATTACTTGTTATTACTGCACTGTCGGAACCATCAACACAAGCATTTCGCTACACTCGCATTAACATCTGCTAACCATGTGTACGTGACCAATAACATTTGATTTGATTTGACTTATCACGGCTTCTGTACTTTCTCTCCTTTACTACCTTCTCCTCAGTTAAAGATCACCCAGCATGCTCTGCTCCCGGTGGGCGGGAGTCTCAATAGTCTTTCGTACTGAGGTGTTTGTTCTGTTTTCGATGTCGGTTGAGACATATAATATTCTTGAATACAGACTGGGTGTCATGTTTTGGCTGATAAATGTAATAAAATGTGAATAAAATGTACATTTCAACTTTCAAATGATTACCACAAAGATGGTTGGAGGTCCACACATCAGAGAATGTTGACTTGAGTGGGAATATCCATTGTTATACATTTAGCTGTCAATCTTTCATAGGTAACCTATTGAAATCATAGAAATATAGATAATATAATAGACCTTCCTATTCAAGTTGACTTTCCATGTTGGGTGGACCGGCAGCCATATTTCTGGTAGTACTAGACAGTTAAAAATTACATTTACATTTGAATGGTGTACCAGCTAAATTGCAGTGGTTTGCAGGGATAGGTTCATTCTATTCATATTTGTATTATTATTATTGAAATGACACCTAGCCTGTATTCGAGAGTATGCTGTGTCTCAACCGATGACTGGCATAACACAGACACATCAGATAATGTAAAATAGTGTCTAAGAATCGGAATCCATGCGTTTTTAGATAATTGACGTTAAAGGTAAAAAAATAAAAAATTATATTAAAAAACTTTTCTCCCCAAGAAATCATAGAATAGTTTGACAGCCCTGTTTATAGGCTTTCAAATGATATCCACCTCAACCATTTACCTTTTTCAGTAATTAAGACATGGCTTTACACAATTACTGTTGCTGTTTACGCAATCCAATAACAGGCCATTATAAATCGCAATCTGGGTCAGATGGGCATAATTTGAAAGGTTGTTCTATTGCCAACATGACTAGCTAAATGATAAAATGGCCTTATTAAGAATCTAATTATTTCACTCATCCCTGTTTAAGACATTAGAGACTTGAAGAAGACCAGAAACGAGGTTCGAGGTTGCAGCTTGAGTGTCAATAGACCTAATTGAGGTGAAGAAGGGGGTAAATAGCAAGTGGATGACAAGGCATTTTGACATCCCTGTGTGAAATGCTCGCCCTGCATCATCTGACTATGGAAGATGGACCACAACTGGTCTGAATGATGAGCAAAATCCCTCTTCAATATGAACATTTAATGAGTGAAGAGAGTGATGGTGTAGGTCTATTGGGGCCCATTTTTGGATGAGCTGGTTTCAAAACGAATATGCTCTTCTTCTTTTCTTTTTAGAAAATAAACTGTATGGAGAAAACGGTAGCATTGTTATTTACGAGGCAAACTACCGCGACCAAAATCCAGAACACGTCACTTCCAACATTACATCTCCATGGCAACATCGCAACCAACGTCACATCTGTAACTCCACAGCTGTCGAACGTCAACACGAATCACTACTCATGTCACGTGTTTATCCTGGGCGGTTCTTAAACTCTCCGTTACATGACGGTTGTCATTTCTTCTTGGTGCAGAGCATAAATCATCCGTGGTATGTGACGGTCCAAACACAACGATCATCAATTTAATCGGCACGAGGTAAAGCAAAAAGAGCAAAGTAATCAAAGGGAAAGGAAATATTTCCGAAAAGATTTGTTTCCAGAGGACTCTTGCTCGCGGTAGCAAAGAGAGAGCACGAACAGTGGGTTTGCGTTGTTTCTAGCAAAGCTAGCTCACAGATCGTCCTGCATTCCTGTCTCTGGGTCGTGTGCATGCAGTTGTGTTTCGCATTGGCAAACAACCGAATAAAAAATATGAAACAACACAACCGCAAACAACCCTTGTTCCTGGCGTTCATCACGTTTTTAGGTGAGTATAGATGCTAGATGGGCACAATAAATACAATGAATCTAACGCGAATACACCATAACTCGGTCCTCTAACATATTTTAACCTCGTTTGCTGGTTTATGTAAACGTGTAAAGCTGGTTCTTCGTTTGCCCTTTGACTTGCATTGCCCTATGTTACAGGTCGATGCGGGTCCAGACTGAGTTGTTTGTCTTGCTTAGTGGCTGTAGTGCATGACGAAGTCAAGCGGTGCATGTGCGCTTTTGTGGCAATGGGCCCCTCACGTGATTCCAAAAGTGCTGTGACAGTGATAAAAAAAACTGGATTCATTATGACCTGTATCATTATTGTCACAGCACTCGGTTGTTTTGTTTATTACATTATATGCTTGTTTCTTGGCAAGTAACCGATTTAGTGCTTTGGGCAATAAGCTGGTAGTCATGTGCTGTAGAAGGCCATGCTATTTGTCACGAACCGGCTCAAAGCCCGTAACAAAGGGAGACAACGTGGAGATAAGGAGTAACAAAAGATATATTTATTAACTAAAGCAACTAAGGAAAATATCCAATGGTGTGTGTAATCAGTAGTCCGTAGTGTAAGTGAGTGTTTTGCATGCATGAATGTGATAATGCAGGGTGTTGAAAGGTGCCAAAGCAAACAAACAAAAGGCCACCAAGAACCACACCACAATCTACAACAGGTGTCTGCATGGAGAGAGTCTCCTCCATGAATGTTGAAGAGGTCTATTTATCCTGGGAGACACCTGGCCCAGGTGTTTCCCATGTAGCTGACGACCCTCTCAACTCCGCCCACCGGCATCCTAATAAGAAAACAAGAACAAAGACAGAATACGGCAGACAGAGTGGGAGGGTCGTCACATTCCCCCCCATAAAACCGGGGACCAACAAGGACCCCGGAACAACATACCAGCCTCCCGCGTCCCAAATTGACACAGGCCTCTGCGTCCCAAATTGACACAGGCCTCTGCGTCCCAAATTGACACAGGCCTCTGTGCCCCAAATTGATGAGGGTTTACGTGTTCACACTTACAATTTGCCCCAGCCAACCTCCTCCCCAGACCTCAGCAACCTTCGCACAGGAAGCAACATTTAAGAGGAAAGAAAACAAGACCAGGAGGGAGCAGACAGGACAGAGAGAACATGACAATACGAAACAATGGTTAGTCACGTAAACATTAGGAACAGGGCGCACGAGAGAGCGCATCAGCAATCACGTTTTCAGTCCCCCGGATGTGCCTCACATCGAGATGGAATGATTGTAAAAATAAACACCATCGCATTATCCTCTGGTTTGGACACATCATGGACCTCAAAAAAGTGAGGGGGTTATGGTCGGTGTAGACCACAATAGGTACTACCCCGACCCGACATACACTTCAAGTGTTGTAGCGCCCAAATGAGTGCTAGCGCTTCCTTTTCAATAACCGAATAGTTCAACTGATAATCGTTAAACTTTTTAGAAAAGAAACTAACAGGCTTCTCAATCCCAGACACATCTGCTTGCAGCAAAACTGCACCTGCCCCCACATGACTAGCATCCACCTGCAAGGTAAATGACAAATCCATGCGAGGAGCAGCCAGCACTGGAGTTGAGGTAAGCAACCTCTTTGAATCTTCAAAAGCGTGTTGACAACGAGTAGACCAAACGTAAACAGCCTTAGCTTTCAGCATATCTGTCAAGGGAGCGACCACAGTAGAGAAGTTATTACAAAAACTACGGTAATAACCAATCATGCCCAAGAAACGCATCAGTTCCTTTTTAGTAGTTGGTGGTGGAAAAGCATCAATAGCCACCACTTTAGCCCGAACAGGACGCACTTCACCCTGCCCAACCACTTTTCCAAGGTATGTAACGGTCGCCTGAGCAAACTCACATTTTGCCAGATTGATTGTGAGGCGACCTGCAGCCAGACGTTCAAACAAGGCTTGAATACGGGACAGATGTTCTTCCCAAGTATCTGCATAGATCACTACATCGTCCAAATAAACAGCGCACCCGGTCAGACCGGCGACAACCCTGTTCATAAGTCGCTGAAAAGTGGCAGGTGCATTGCGCAGACCGAAACTCATAACTGAATACGAGTACAGACCAAAGGGTGTAATAAAGGCAGAGATTTCACGTGCCCTACTCGTCAGTGGCACCTGCCAATAGCCTTTTAACAGGTCAAATTTGCTCACAAACTTAGCTGCACCGACTTGATCAACACAGTCCTCCATCCGAGGAAGAGGAAATGAATCTGGCTTTGTGACACTGTTTACCTTACGGTAGTCCGTACAAAACGGTTTGTTCCATCCGGTTTACTGACCAAGATACAGGGAGAAGCCCAACTGGAGAAAGAAGGCTCTGCTATCTTACTCTCCAGCATGTACTTGACCTCAGCATCCAGACAACGTAGTTTCTCTGAAGAAACTCTATAGAACCGCTGACGAATGGGGTCAGCACCTCCAATGTCAATATCATGTTCTATTAAGTTTGTACGTGTAGGTGTATCAGAAAATAAACCTGGAAATCTCTGAATCAGACCAACCATCTCTTTCCGCTCATCAACAGGTAGGTGAGTGAGAAGACTGTCTAAAATATCCAGTGTTTCTGAATTTTTCAATCTACCCTGCAATATACAATCGTCAGGACCAGGAACATCTTCCTCCTCATGCACAGATCTAGCACGACAAGAACCCAAGGAAACAACGGTATCAGCCAAAAGAACAGGTTTACCGTCCTCTGTAGAATCCCACTGTTCAGTCTCAGAGGAACGTGCATAATAGGGTTTTAACAGATTTACATGGCACAGCTGGTGTGCTTTCCTCCGTTCTGGAGTGGCAACTAGATAATTTTGCTCAGTGTACTGGCGCACCACTGTATATGGACCTTGAAACTTGGCTTGAAAAGGAGAACCAACAATTGGCAGCAGAGCAAGAACCTGGTCACCTGGACTAAAGTGACGAGGCTCAGTTCGGCGATCAAATATGCCCTTCACCAGCCCACAATCCAACATCAGTTTATGCAATGGAACTGACAGAGTGTTCAAACCTATTCCCCTAATTAGAACACTATTCCCCGAATCAGTCTCAGCAGAAAAGGGTAACACAGACTCCAACACAAATGATTCAGAGGCACCTGTGTCTCTCAGGATCTTCACTGGCACTAGGTCTTTACTTCCTAACATAGACACAAAACCTTCTGTAATGAAAGGTAAATAGTCTGGATCAATATGGACTTTCACATTCTCCTGGGCCTGAGGAAATGAGTCAAGAATGAACTGATGTGGAACAGGTGCAGCTAACGCAGCAGGCTTAGATTTAGCGTAAGCACCCTTGACCTGAGAAGTGGACATTCGTTTTTCCAATGACCTGAACCTTGACAGTAGTGACACTCCTGCCCAAAGTCAGCCTTACCATGGGAGTCAGGTTCAACCCTAGTTGAATAGAACTCTGCCCGAGAATCAAAGTATCTCGGTGAGCGAAGCCCAAATCTATCCGAACACCCCCACTCTTTCCGAATACGGGGTTTTGCAAAGACACTTTTGTGAGTCAACACATACTCGTCCGCCAAAACCGCAGCTTCAGCAACATTCTTTACTTTCTGTTCATTAATATAAGTGGCAATACGATCAGGAATTGTGTCCTTAAATTGCTCTAACATAATCAGATCACACAGCCCTTGGAAAGTCACAACTGCAGAGGCAGAACACCAGCGATTAAACTGTAAAGATAACTGTCGCGCAAACTCAACATGAGTCTGGTTATCGTCCCTTTTTAAAGTTCTAAATCGTTGGCGGTAAGCCTCAGGGACCAATTCATAAATCTGTAACACAGCTGTTTTAACTTTATCATAACTGGCACTGTCGTGTACACTAAGAGCTGAATATGCTTCCTGCGCTTTACCAGTCAGCACACACTGCAACATTAAAGTGCGGTCAGAATCAGGCCAACTCCTAGCGTCAGCAACCCGCTCAAACAACGAAAAGAATGTCTCGGGGTCCCTTTCATTAAACCGAGGCAATAACCGCAAGTTCCCAACAATATCAAATGTCTCTGGGGCACGACCAAAAGCGGAACTACCCCTAGGTAAATCTGGGTCACCTTCCCAAAACAAACTCTCCCCTGAGATCTTTCCTTCCCTAACCAACTCTATACGTTCTTGTTGCAACTTGATTTTAGCACGCTCCATATCTTGTTTAAATGCCAATTCCTTTTCATATTTCACACGATCATGCTCTAGCTTCTCACGATCATGCTCTAGCTTCTCACGATCATGCTCTAGCTGTAACAAAAGCAGTTCTTTCTGCTGTTCAAAAAGAAGGCTACTAGGACTAACCGATGGAATGGCCATTGTAACGTTATGGGGAGACAACAAATCCTCAGCAGAGGCTGGCCCGGTGGTAACTTCAAGAATACCACTCTCCATCAGATTGGCTTTCAATATCAACCTAATAGAATTCTTTAGACGTTTATCACTAATCTCAACCTTGTAGTGTTCCGCGACCTTCAACAGCTGTTCTTTAGTACCTAAATCTAACAATTCCTCTGATGGAGAGCGAATGAACTTATCTACATAAGACGCCATAATCACACAAAAAACAATTCTCGCTCTTCCCTTCTGCTGAGCACACCAGAACACAACCCGAGAATTGACAATCACCCTGAGCACCACAGAAGAGATGAGATATGGAGCTTCCCCAAAACCTACAATAACTCAACCCTAGTCTTCGTGCAGATTTGCGGTGGGAATTTACGCACTGTAGCCCGCTGGCAAGGAAATAGAACTCCCCAGCATGCTGGCAAATTCCACCAAGCCACGGATGTGCCCCGAGACAACTGCTCAGTCCACAGACACCACACAAAAATAACAAACATTAACCATGCCCAACATATTCCAAAAAATGAAACACGTCGCTAAACCTATCAGGGGAAAAAGGCTATAGCTCCGGGTAGCAAGTTCCACTACCCTACCCAAATCTCCCACCGAGGTACACAGCAGATTACTCACTTCAGACTGACGTCCCAACAGAAAGTAGAACAAGAGTTCAGGCTAGGCAGGGCCTGGAAACTAACCATTATACTCTCTCCAACGCAGCACACAAACCAAACAACAAAGGCAACCAATACTGGGCCGATCACACTCAAACACTATTCAAACCAAACACGTACCTCCACGGTCTCCCAAACCAATAGTTCAAAGATCCCGGACGAGCCCCCACTTGTCACGAACCGGCTCAAAGCCCGTAACAAAGGGAGACAACGTGGAGATAAGGAGTAACAAAAGATATATTTATTAACTAAAGCAACTAAGGAAAATATCCAATGGTGTGTGTAATCAGTAGTCCGTAGTGTAAGTGAGTGTTTTGCATGCATGAATGTGATAATGCAGGGTGTTGAAAGGTGCCAAAGCAAACAAACAAAAGGCCACCAAGAACCACACCACAATCTACAACAGGTGTCTGCATGGAGAGAGTCTCCTCCATGAATGTTGAAGAGGTCTATTTATCCTGGGAGACACCTGGCCCAGGTGTTTCCCATGTAGCTGACGACCCTCTCAACTCCGCCCACCGGCATCCTAATAAGAAAACAAGAACAAAGACAGAATACGGCAGACAGAGTGGGAGGGTCGTCACACTATTAGATCGCAGTAACATGTGTACAGCCTGTCCTTTGTAATCTTGTCTTTGTAGGACAAACTGGGCCTAAATGTAATCTAAATGGATACAGGCAACTAAGATAATGTCAAGATATTGTGGAAATTGATTGTCTATTTGTCTGAGGTAATAAGTGAGACAGAAATGAAAATGATCGATACAGACGAACCAATGATTTACCGGGGACATTTTACAGATCAATAACTATAAATTATTTATTTTTCTTCGGGAGTAGGTCAGCTTTAATATTGCAGCTTGTGGCTTCTATCAATGTAATTGTCCATTTCCAATCCCCCCTATTTTTTAAAGTGTAGGCTACATTTTTTTTAAATTAAATATATTTTACTAATTTATTCTCCCTATCCCTACCACCCCTCCCCTAATTGGAGTAAACTAATGGCCAACAATACTTAGGCTTCTACTTCCAGCTGATACATACTGTATACATTTTACTGACAGTATATTTTACACTGTTTTCTGTTTTTTTAGTTGACCTCAACCCCTCCTATCTATATCTGAAAACCATCCAGCTTTGATTTCTAGTGGCCATATATTTTTCTAATTGTTTCACAAAAGTTCTGAACCTTTCTATGCTCATAGTTTCTACATATTTTAAATTAAAGATGAACATTTTTGTTAAGAGTATTATTTCATTGATTTTTGTTTTATGGCTTTAAGTCAAACAGCAGAAATATTTGCAGCGTTAACTCCAGGTAAATGTTGCAATTCTTCAGCCATTCATGAATGTGCATCCATAAACAAGCTACATAAGGCCAGTACCAAAACAAGTGATCTAATGCAAGCTGTATGGTGCAGTGGTCTATTTTTTGGGGCTTAAATTAAACGGGTATACTTTAATCACAATTTTCTTTAATCAGTTTTGGTCTTTAATGCAGGGCCGACAGACAAGTTCCTTACCTTCTACCCCTTCCACTTGCCGCCTCCATTTTTGCGGTAATGCTGCAATTTTGGATAGAGCAGACATTTCCATATATTTCTGTTAACTGCATGTGACAACTCCACCAGTTCTATTTATTACAGCATTTAAATATATCTTTTATTATATATTTTGTTTTATTATCAATTATCAATTAGTTTGTTAACAAATATTACAATAAATATTTATTATTTTCTGGTGGATTATACTAAAATTGCAATCAGCTTGTTTTAAATATAGCAATATTTTTATTTATTTAATTTAAGTAACCGAAAGTGAGATGTAAACAACAATGAAGGGGAAAAGGCCATTCTGGAACACTGGGTGAGCCATTCTTACAAATCTGCTAGAGAACCAGTTCAGATTTTAAGTATAGCTTTTGTATGACTGAAGTCTTAAGTAAGCGGTCCAATGCTTAATATTTTCTGCCCTCCAAATCCATATTCATTACATAAATAGGCCTGCTCAATTTTCTGGCTTGGCGTTCCAAATAAAGTGGAATATCTTTTGCTCATATAATAAATAAATAAAGTATTTAGGTGTAGGCAAAGCCATAAGTAAATAGTTAATCAGGGTGATGTTTTCCACAAATAGACTTTTACTAGAGGAATGTGGAGTTTGAAATTAAATAAGTCTGCTAATATGGGCTATTGCCAACAGGACAATTGATAGCCACAACATTCAAAGTAGTAATAGTTAAGGGCAATATAAAAATAATTAATGTTGTGTTATTGTGATTGTCAATTTATCGTGATATGGATTTGTCTATATTGCCCAGCTCTAAACTTAATTGTCCTCAAGTTGCTGAATATTTTTTATATGTTTTACATCTTAGCCTAAGGTTTCCTCCTCTATTCCTACAAAAGTGAGGTAGTGGTGACAGTGTTAACTAGTATTTTCCTCTGCACAGGGAGATAGACGGACATTGGCCAAAGAGAATGTGAGCGATGACATCAACAATGATGTAGCCTTGGAAGCCACATGAAGCTAATTGTGATGAATGTGACCGTATTGTAGATTTTATTTTTTATTTTTATATTTTTTCAAATGAACCAAGTAGAACAGAAATGCTTCTTCATTCCAATGGTTCTTAAAAAAACACTTGTGTGAGTCAAGGGTTTCACATTTTGGGGAATATTCAGAGGTGGAAACTTTCTGTGGGAATGAACAGGAATATATGAATATAATTTAAAATGTAGATGTTTTTTGTATAGGATATATTTACCATATATGGAGACAATATCATGTGGAGACAGAAAAATGAACCTTTTACCTTGTCATAAGTAGACAATTTCAAATGATTTAAATCCTTCCAATAGAAATAAAAAACATTTAGTTATGAATTGAATTTTAATTGAGTTGACTCTTCACATGGAATGATTTCTCTGAACAAAAGATGGGGAATATTGAATGATCCATCGCATCTCCCAAAAACGTTTAACATCTGTAAATGAAAATAAAGCGTTGGTTGTCTTCCTCAGGATTCTCCCTGGACTTCCTCAATGTCCACCTCTTGAACATCAGACTCCGGGGTCTCATCTTCATTGTCACTTTCCAACCTTGAGGATGGATCATTGTCAGGCTCAAAAAGCCTCAAGTTTGCCCGGATGGCCACTAATTATTCAACCCTTGTATTGGTCAGCCTGTTGCATGCTTTGGTGTGTGTGTTCCCAAACAAGGACCAGTTGCGCTCTGAGGCGGCTGATGTTGGTGGGATTTGGAGGATGATGGAGGCAACAGGGGAAAGAGCCAAAGATCCACAAAGTCCCTTCCACCAGGTGACTGATGAGATATGTTGGCATGACTGCCATATTGCATCTCCATCCCAAAGCCCTTGCTTGGAAGTGTACTTCGCCAGACTGCCGAGAACCTTGCCCTCATCCAGGCCAAGGTGGCGAGACACTGAAGTGTTGACACCACAGGCCTAGTTTCTCTGCACCAGTGTGCTCTTGCTAGCATACTTGGGGTCCAACATGTACGCTGTGGCGTGTATGGGCTTCAGGCAGAAGTCAAAGCTTTTTGATGCATTTCAGAACTGCAGTTTCCTCTGCTTGGCGCAACAGTGAAGTGGGCAGGGCAGTACAGATTTCTTCTCTTACATCTGCAAGCAGAGTCTGAAAATCAGACCGGATGGCATTGTCGCCCTCAATCACTGCAATGGCCACTGCTATAGGTTTCAGGCTGCTTACCACTCTCTCCCAAAATACATAATCCAGAAGGATCCTCTTGATGGGGCTGTCTATATCAGCTGACTGCGATATGGCCATTTCTTGGAGACTCCTTCCCCACCCAAACGGGTGTTGCTGGGCAGCATCAATGTGGTGCTCTTATACTTCTCACTTTGCTTGGTGAGGTAGATTGCTGGAATAACTTGACCCTTCACATACCTAACCATTTCCTTGGCTGTCTTGTAGATTGTATCCATTGTTTTCAGTGCCATGATGTCCTTTAGGAGCACCTTCAATGCAGGAGCAGCAAGTTAGAAATGATTGAAACACACTTTCCTGTAGGCTACTATTTACTAGTTAACAAAATCATGCATGTCATAAAATATATTCACCCCACCCAGTATTGTAATCAAAACTTACCAGAAGGCATGTAGTCATTGGCTCAGACACTGTAGTAGTATGGGCTCAATAGCATCTCATTAGTGTGCAAGATCTGGAGAATCAGCTGATGGAAGAATGCATGCAGAGGGTTGCAATCGCATTGAATTGGGGATAGTGTTACCAAAATATGCCACAAGAACAAGAATCCCTGTTAAGCCAACTTTTTAAAAGAATTTAAGCAAATTTCCCAGGCTTATCTTAAATGGAAATTTACTGTAAAGTTTCCGACCCTTTGCAACCCTAGGTGTGACCCACTAAAGCGCTTGGAATTTGTGACTGCAAAATAAATGGAACCAGAGTATTGTTACCGCCCAATTAAGCCAACCCATTAAAGGAATTAGCCACAATATTACCCCAAAGTTACTGACCAACTCAATGGGTGCATCTCAAGTGTCTCACTTAATCTCCTCATATCTGATAACGCATGATGGGTGAAGGCAACATTATGGCGTTGAATGCCTCCAGAGGTTGCTTGTCTAGTTCTTTCACATCTATACAGATAGAGGAGAACACTCAAGACTATTGAGATGTACCCTGTGAGACCTAACCACCAGCTAGCTGAGGATCGGACCGAGCTGTATCTTTTTTTTCTATCCATGCATGTACTCTGATTGTAGACTGGCATTGGCTGTTTCACTTTATTGACTTATTGTTCCATTACAGCGGTCACGTTGCATCAGAGCTTTGCTGCCACTGACGTCCCGCCCACTGCTGCTGCCCCTCAAACCACGGCTCCGCCTCCTGCGCCCCCAGCCCAGCCTGAGAGGGGAAACTACACTGTAACCAACGGCAATGGGACCGTCTGTCTGATGGCCCGCATGGGACTGCAGCTCAACATCCGCTTCAGCTCTGCCTCTCTCAATAATGTACACACACGGACACATACTTGCACATACTTGCAGCCCAGGCACTCTCTCGCACCCCCACACTAACTTGTGTCTTGTCCTGTGTGTGCAGACTGTGCAAGACGTGTTGAACCTCCAGCCCAACGTGACTAAGAGCTCAGGGTCATGTGACTCGGACAGTGCCACCCTGCTGCTGATGGCTGAGGAGAAAACCAACCTCACCTTCGTTTTCTCCCTGGTCAGAGCGCTCTACCTTTTTTTTAGCTTCTCTTTACTTTGTTTTTCTCATCTTTGGCTGTACCATTCACCTCTTACCAGACAGACACACACTCACTAACACGTGGACACACACAGAGCGAGGCAGAGTAAACCCACAGAATAGATATGCCCTGGTGCCTGGTGTTACCAGCAGGAATGTCGTGTGTCGGCGGAATGGAGGTGATGGATGGCAGACAACTGATCTCTACATGACCTGATTAACCTGCACACACACTTTAACATAAGAATACACACATACTGAAACAACACGCAAATATCAACACAGGAAAACATTATCTGGGAATTGATTTGTTTACTCTATCAGTACATGTTTAAGGTAGTCTTCTGTATCAGTAGTACAAACCTTTCTGCACTAACACCTGACTGCCACAAGATGGAGCCTAATAAACAAGCAGAGAACAGGCACTCGTGATTTAGTTTGTTCCATCCTGGTTTAAATGGAGTGGGCTTGGCTCTGTAATCCTGTGTATGTGTTTGATGTACATACCGTGTCTCGTCATTGGTTCTCTTGTGTCTGCAGAATGCCACGTCCAGTAAGTACCACCTGAGTGGAGTGACTCTGTCTGCAGCCTGGCCGGACATGAGTGGTGAGTCTGGATCCATAGTTCACCAATCAATGGATCATCTCTGCAGCATATAATTTTGTGAATAATACATGATCCATCTATCTTCTTAACCTCCATCTGCAGTTTTTCCAGTGTTGAACCCTTCTATAATCCTCCCTTTCCCACCCCACCTATAACCTCACTGTTGTCTCTCCAGAGCCCTTCTCAGCCAGTAACAGTAGTCTGGACTACCTGCGTGGTACCCTGGGGCGTAGTTACATGTGTCGTGAGGAGCAGACTCTGGCTGTGGCTGTGAACTTCTCTCTCAACACCTTCCAGCTGCAGGTGCAGCCCTTCGGCCTAACCGGGGACCAGTTTGGTACAGGTACTATACTGGGTGTTACTATGGGACTTCTTTCAAGAAAGTGGTTATCCAGAGTTCTGAGATTGGAGTAATAGATGGTCACTAATTCAACTCTTGCTTTTTTTCTTTCCATTTTTTTCCACCTGTCTCACCTGCTCTTTTCTTTCTCTCTCCATTGGGGTCTCTCCTCTCTCAATCTCTCCAGCGGAGGAGTGTCAGCTGGATGAGGATGACATGTTGATCCCCATCATCGTGGGCACTGCGCTGGCCAGCCTGGTCCTCATTGTCCTTGTGGCCTACCTTATCGGCAGGAAGAGGAGCCATGCCGGGTACCAGACTATCTGAGATTACTTCCTGTCAATTGACCCCCCCCCCCACCCCCACCCGATTGACTGAACCTCACTCCGACCCTCAACTGAACTTCCCCAACCCCATTCAGTTGGTCTTACCGTAGAATCCTTGCTGCCACCTCCTCCCCTTTGTACTCACTTACTCCACGTTGGGTCTCCATGGGGTTGATTTGCACTTTCAGAACTGAACTGCTCCTTTGTATGCTGACAGATTGTAATGACATAACGAAACATTCAACACAGTCACTCAACACTGCAAGAGGGGATGGTGTGGTGGCGTGCTCATAACCATATGCTGAATAATAATCCACACTCTGTGTAGCCTGAGGTATTTTTATCATGCTTACGTTTTACTGGTGTCTGACATGGGAATTCTGAGGGATTGTTTGTTTACAAGCATTGCTGCTGCTGCTTAATGGCTTTTTTTGTTTTTGATGATGGCCATTGTCAGTCACATAATAGGTCACTGTTACTCTTGTGTGAAGGGAATATTATGACTGTAGCTGGCTGCTCCCCTCTCTCAACCAATGAAAGTTAACTTGTTGCATAATGTTTGCAACATCATTGAATATGGAGTTGATGGAAGTTGCCTCTAACCGCTGGTCCGGGGTCAGATATTTTTGTATCCTGTTTGTTAGGAGTTGAATAATTTGACCTTAGATCTGTGGTTAGGGGTTTAGCTTGGGACCGGAGGTCAGCTGCAGATTGGGAATGGTAGTGTTTGTCAATCCATAGGGGCACATTTTTGTTTACTTTGGGTTCCCCTTGGAATGGATTGAGGAACAAGGATGAAGGTAATTGGATGGTAAAGCAGTTGTCTGCAGAGAGGGGGACTAATTTATGGTAATCAAAGTCCACAAACCACCCTATAACCCCTAAATAACTTGGAATCTCTACTTTGTCTGACTAGTACATTTGCAGGGCTCGAGGTTGTTTCTGGACCAGGCCTCAGATTTTTTTTCTTATGATTCTAAGAGGGAATGTGAAACAGAATTGACAGAACGAGCATCACGCTACACTAGAATGAAGGAACGTGGTGGGCGTGCGTGTGCTCCACTTAGACATTGGTATTACAGCGCACTGTACCATGGCTGTTATGAAACATGACTACCATGTTACTACCTAATTGATGTGCCAATTCTTTCCCCTTAGCAGTGAATTAAACCTGGTTTTATGAATACTGGTACTACCAATTATAGTTACATTAAGACAGATCTGTTGGTACTTCCAGTGATTATGTTAAGTAAAATTACATGGTGCTCAAAGGCCGAATACTAGTTTAAAATGTAACTGGACATTTAAGTGAATAGTTGTTTTCTCAAGTTAGGGTTCAGGCTATTATAGTTAGAACAATTTAAGGGAGTTGGCGTTACTGTCCATAGTACAACACCATTTTAGAGAGGAATACATCTTAAATGCCCGTGCCAAATGGAATCTGTGCCTCCCCACTTACAAGAAGGACGGGATCTATGCCAATGTTATAGTTTCTCTCAGTTATGTCTCAAAGTACACCCTATTCCCCATGTAGTGCACATCTTCGTTGTCATTGGGGACATACCCTTTCTATCTACACAGCATGTGACCTTGTTAGGGACATTCCCTTTGTTGATTTGCCTGGCCTATTGAATGATCATAGATGATGCATTGTTTGTAGTGAAACGGGGAAGTGAAAAGGATGTGAACTTTCACTCCACCCCTCATTTAGAATTGTTAATATCCATATGTAGTGATTCAGGGCTGGATTCAATCAGTATCAGAGCGAGATGTTCCTGTGTTTGGAGACTGCATTAACGTAAGCGCTACATGTCAACTCAATCAGCAATTACCTGCATTTTAACGCGGCTGTTCCGCGATACAGATTGGATCCGGCCCTTAAGGTTTAAAAGAATGTTTTAATTGTTTTCTAAAAGCGGAGCAAATAAAAAAGGTGAGGAATGAGCTCTATCTAGTTTGTCTTGGTGTTTGACAGGACCCTTGGTTCTATTCGAGATTGCTTGTATTGGAACACAAATCGCTAAGCTTGGAGAACAAAGCAATACATTTTGCTTAAATGTAATCGACTAATTAACTTCCAATTGAAGGTTAGTGAGAGAGCAGGCCTTTGTTGAAAAGAGTCAACTTTGGTCCAATTAAACCAGTCAAATTCCAACTTGAGGTATGATCGCACATCATACATTGAGTCAATGCAAGATTGCATGAACTTATATGCACACTTCAAGTTATGATTCAGGCCTAAGTGTGCACTTGCTCACTCTCCCTCATGGATTTTAAAGCATTGGGATGGTGTAAGTATGGTCTAGAGTTATCACATTTTCCTCCCCAGGCGATTCCTGGGTTGGACTGGAATATGGTACCCTTTGGGGAGAAGGGTGGAAAATTTAACTACATCCCCTGACTTCATTTTAGAGTTGACACATTATTTACAACGCTTCTCCACTCTGTCAAACCACAACTTATCATTCCCATGATCCTACCACAGGAAAAGTGCAAAAAGTACAAGATTATAGTTTAATGCTTTTTACAATACAAATAATATTTGGCTAGATGGGGGTACTACAATCACGCAGCTCAATTCAGCATCTCAGAAGAGTGATTGTCATCATATTTGTGGTTCCTGGTTATTTCTCCAAATGTGAACTCTGATCATCTGTAGCTCAACTACAATGAAGATGACCTGGAACAAGCCCAGGATAACCACAGGGTGATTGCCTTAAGAGCTTATTAGTGGTGGAGTGGTCAAGGGCGGAGTCTGGACATCTCAGTCACTATGTGTTCTCGGCATGTCTCCCTTAGCTTAGTGATGGTTGCCATGGAGAGACTTCCTGGTTCCCTGAAGATTTCCTGTCAATATCAAGAAAAGGAGAAAAGCCAGAGTTCATCGGTGAAGTTATCAATAGATGCTGATCTAAAGTCTCTCGCATTTCCTTACTCATGGTTAAAGATGCACTTCAGCTATTTTTGACCTTTTCCTGTTAAATTATATCCCAAGTATAAATCGTAATGTACACAGACTTAAGGGTAAAACATTTTTTGGAGCAAGTGTTTTAGACTAGTGGTTCCCTGGGAATGCACAAATGCAATTTCAAAATGGGATAGTGCATCAGTTTCCCTCGTTATGTCAGTCATTGCATACCTTAGCTATTTATAACTCATCAAATGTCCAGATCAACTAGCCCATGTCAGCTAACATTTGAGCTAGGTTTTTTAGCCCATAGATTGTAGTGGGACGGGAACAGTTTGTGTCAGGAACAGTGCTTGTGCCCATAGAAATAGACGTGGCGGGCACGAGATGTTCCCCAATTCTGGAAGGGGGCCGAGTGAAAATGTTTGAGAACCCCTGTTTTAGACCAAGTTCAAGAGTTGGCTATTCAAGGAGTTGGTCTGATGCATTAACTCCTCCCCCTTGCTTGTGGGAACAATAGACAAGCAATACAGGTCAAAAGATCATCATTATCAACCGTGCTTTTACACCTGCATTGTTTGCTGTTTGGGGTTTTAGGCTGGGTTTCTGTACAGCACTTTGAGATATCAGCTGATGTACGAAGGGCTATATAAATAAATTTGATTTGATTTGATTTGAAAAGAGGAAAGGCTCACACACACACTTATGCAATGTCATACCTGGACCACCGATTGAAATGTGCCTTTTGTTAAATTTCCAATGCAGTCAACAAATGTGATTTTTCCTGTGTTTTATTTATACATTTCCACATGAGGTTGGAATAATACTGAGGAATTGTGAACCTTAAATGCCCTCTTTTTGTGCAAGAGCTGTTTGAACAGACTGCCTGAAAGTTTAGCCTGTTTTGGTGGGATGGTGTTTTGGCATGCCTGGTGACATCACCAGTTGGTAAATTAGTTAACAGACCAATAAGAAAGATCCAAACCTCTCTGCCAATAACAGCTGGCTTTAAGTTTTCCCCTCCCAGATAGTCCTAGCAAAATTATTGTTTGAGAAATGAGTCTTCGCTAAGAAGCTTTTTGACAATGTTAATTGAAAACAATTACAGTAGGGTACCTAATTTTCACCCAGCTGCATTTGACATTAAGGTTAGGAACAGACCCTAGACCTTTACCTAAGGTTACTTCTCTTCTGGAGTAGCTTACCTGCATGAAGGTGTGGCAGTCGTATGTGAAGGCTCCCTGGGTGATCAGTTTGAAGCGCTCACACACCTCGACCATGGAGCGGGCCTGCAGGATCTCAGCTTGGTGGTGGAGGATCAGAGTCAGGGCCACGCGGAACAGGATCTTAGAGCCCTCGTAAAACAGGCAGTCCCAGATCCGTAAAACCGTCTAAGAGAAGAAAAAAATAGAATAATTATCATACAGAGGGAGACGATAGACCCAGACTTTACCAAAACATCCACACACTACCCCAATCCCCTTCACCTCTACAGGCAGGACATCAATGTAGAGGCAGATGAACCATCGGGAGACCACCAGGGTCCACATGACGTTGTGTTGGGCCATGGCCTGCCACACAGCCGGGGCTTTGACCCTCACCAGCTCGCCCAACACCTCCTGGTCAGTCTTCAATCCCAGCATGGCCGGGTTGTAGTAGTCTACAACAAGAACGTGTCAGGTTAATTCAGTCCAGTGTTTGACAAGAGGTTGTGTGTGTGTACATAGATGGCATATATCCTGAAACCTGAGATAGATCCTGTGTTTGCTCATGTCGTAATGAGAGCTTGACATACCAACACCACAGTCTTACCACAAGCCTCGTGACCATGGCGCTATTTCACATTAGCAGCTCCCAAAATACACAGAAGGGAAAATCTTCAAACAAACAAGTGGGTCTACTACTATGACTATGCAAACCTCACCACGCGTATCCTCTCACACAACCAGACAGACACAACAGGAGCGTGTGGGACTAACCAGAGAGTATTCTTCCCAACAAAGAGTCCATGAGCCAGAAGGACTTCTCTTCATCCTTAGTGATGATTATGAGGTAGCCTGCAATGAAGTTCATACCCTAGAGTAGAGAAAAACAATAACTCCCTTCACACAAACAGAAACTTGTGCACACAATGCACACACTTTAGAGGACAGGTGAGGTATAGGCAGTTATTACAGCCACAAGGGACAGAACAGATAGACATGGAAGAGGCGACAGTGGACGTATTGTACACACGTTAGGTAAACAAAGGTAAGCAAGACAGACACAGGAGACCGGTGAGATCCATCCAACAGATGATTTATAGTATCTATAAGGCCCAGTACCTGGCAGTATCCCACAGCCTGGTTGTGGTGTCCATACGCCAGCAGCACGTTGTACAGGGCCTTCTGCAGACAGGGCTCTGAGCTGTTCCGGAACTGCACGTTGTCAGGGAACGTTCTGTGCATGTCTGGCGAGACAGGGCACTCCGCCATCAGCCAATCATAGTAAAGGAACAATCAGGGTCTTGTTCATTAGACAGCAATTATGTTTTCTGTTGCAAGATGCTATAGAGCGATTACACGCCAGCAGGAGCGGAAAATATCTTCGGTATCTCAGATTGTTCTGGAAATTCTCACATAAACTCCATTGGGAAGAAGGATGTTTGAAATGCTTTTTACATTTAGCACATTTTTTAGAAGTTCATGATAAAAGTGGCCATTTTGGGCCCTTTTTAACCTGTACATGTCTCCTGTAAGACCCTATGATCTGTGAACCGTATTTGATATAGACATCAACAGTGAATGGGAAAATGGATTCAAAGGGAACTCCATTTGCTGGTGACTGAAATTGCAATCCTGAAGGAGGGTTGTGACCTTTGTTAATGACCTATAATGTCAATTGCAATGAATAAAATAAGGAATATCATTAAAAGTACCATGTTGAATAAATATGAATGAATGTGAAAATGTGTATTTCATAATGAAGACATACTCCATATTTGGGAGCACACTATAAGGAGTATAAATGCCTGTATAATTTATGGTTCACAGAACATAGGGTCTTATAGGAGTGTATAGGTCTAAAAAGGGCCTAAAATGGCCTAATTTCATCATCAAATGTGTGATACAAATGTAAAAAAGCATGGTAAACATCCTTCCTAGAAAACAGAAAGGAAAATGCAGCTCACTGCTGCTCATGCTTTCTACCAATGAAGTTCCTATTTAACAATTGCCAGAAGAATCTGAGATTCCAAAAATATTTTCCACCCCTGCTGGCGTGGAATTGCCCATAAAACATTTGATATTGCTTACAGTACCTATCCTGACGGTCTCCTCCAGCTTGGCATCGTGCTGCTGCTCAGTACCCAGCAGAGAGTGGTAGTACCCTGGGTTCTTTTCCAGCTGCTCCTGGGCCCCGCTGGCTGCCATCCAGATCTGGGCTCGGTGCTCGTTGGGCACACCCTTACGCACGTACCGCTTCACTAAGAGAACCGAAACCATGACTACAGTCAAAACTCCAAATGCAAATATAGAATGAAAATTCTTATTCAATATATGTATGTGTTGTGTGTTTACTTCCCTGTCTGTGTGTGTGTGTTATATTTCCCTGTGTGTGTGTGTGTGTGTGTGTGTGTGTGTGTGTGTGTGTGTGTGTGTGTGTGTGTGTGCACGCATCACACCCTTCAGGTTCTTCTCCACGTGGACTTTCCCCTGTAGGAGTTTAGACCACTTGATGGACCTTCTGGTGAGCACGGCTACATACTCAGCCATCATCTTCTCATAGGACTCATAACCCTCAGGCATCTCAAACCCATACAAGTCCACCCTAGAGAGATAAAGCAGGGTCAGTCTGAGAATACACACACAGAAAAAAACTATGGATCTGTATGACCCACATTCTAGACCCAGTAGACTGCATTGATCACAGAGGGATGTCAGTGTGGGTTGAAAGCCTGGAACTGTTATAGCATAGTGACAGTCAGGTGACATGACATTGGCCAAGCTTTAGCTACAATAACCTGAGCTAGGTGGTTGGGATTACTGTGACAGGTAGCTGGGATCAGATGACATGCTGTTCAATCAACCCGTGTGAAATTACAACCCTAGAGGTTGAAACTGCATATCAAAAACCAAGCCAAAAGAAGGAAGATAAAGACAAGTTCAAACATCCCCAACACACATAACATGCAATAAAACAAAAAAGGTAGAGGTTTCACAATTGTGTACTTAATGGCAATTCAGCTGGTAAATGCAAACTTTGTGACATACTGTAGACAGCAACGTAAAAGCCAGATGATAGGCCCTACACTAAAAGCCCACCTGGTTAATTATTGTCATACCATGACGTTGTCACCTGATACACAACTTCACGACAGATGCTGTATAAAACTTTTCATTGCTTGTAATAATCAATTGTTTGATTATTACATGCTTTCATCACGGATAAGTCGGAGACAAATAAATGTATGATACTCATCATTGCAACAACACAAAAATCACACGAGGAAATGTCAAAACTGTTAGGGCCCTACCTGTCATTCGCATTGGTGCTGTTGTTCAGGTGAAGCTGGGAAGTGATCGAGATGTTACCGTTCGTTTCACTCTCCATAGTTTGTAGCCTACTCCTCCGAATTGTCGGTAAAATGTGAAAACGTGACACCCACTCTCGAACTTAAGTTTCTGATCCAACCAACTCCAATAGTTGCAATCACATCAGAAAGTCATAGACTACTATCATACATTGCCAGCTGCCAGTCAGCGGGAGCAAAAAAAACGGACTTGTAACGACACGGATGCTCAAAGGTTAATGAGGAGCCAATCCATGTCACGAAACAACTTGCAGGCTAATGTGAAATTAAATATCTTGCCATAAAATGTTGAAACAAAAAACATGGAAAAGTCCATTAATTCATCTACTACCGCTCTTCAGCCCATATGAATACGATTCCTCTCCCCTATCTAGCCAATGATTAATCAGGAGGCGGGACTTGTTTTGTAAACTTCCCCCACCTCAGGTATATCCATTCAGTAAACTCTACATTCAGCCCACTTGGTTTATAGTCCAATAGCGTGTAACTGCAGGCCGCAAATTCATGTCTATATAGTGCTCGTTTCGCTTTCCATCTTCAATGGTCTCCTTGGTTCTATCAAGCCATGTCAGCAACCGATGCCACTTTTGTGCCTTCATGTCAGTGTTGTGTATTTATTTACTCACAAAAGACAAACCTACTTTCCACTCTCCAGTAGCCTAGACTAATGTTCAACAGTTGATCAACAAAATAAATATTGCATTCTGGGTGTATAAGAGTTGTGGTTTCCCCTAATGGTTAAGCTTAGGGTTTGTAAAAGGTAGGCTAAGCAGATCATAGATATGTGCCTAAGAGCAACATTGGGATGGTGATAACATCCATAGCAAATGTAATTTGTTGGTTAAACATTACACAAGTAATGATGCCAACAATACAGTATCTGTTCATTCCCTCCATCAGTATAGTAACCTGCCATTAGTCCAAATTCTAGTCTTGTCCTACAACATAGAGAATGTATGTTCTAATCTACACAATACAGTAGGTTATATTGAGGTTTCTGGGACATTTTCAACCTGCGTAAGGCCCTTGTGTGATGTGTAAATGAAGCACAGGTGCTTGTGGAGTTGGAAGACAGTACTAGAGGGAAACAGCTAATTGGACTGGGTCTTAAATACTCATGATGCAGTGTGTGTGGTGCATAACTTGAGTCTGCTGGGGTGGATGTGTTCAGAAGGAATGTGTTCAGTAGGTGAAACATTTTGCAAATAGCAAGAGACACTTAAAACATGAGACTGAATCATCACATTACAGAACAGCCTCTTAATTTCTGATAAAAACATGCTTTATTCAATATTCCTTTCCAAACTAACAATACCTGTGTGATTAGTGAATGACAGTGTAAATAAATGCGTGTCACAAAGGCATTAATACTAAGATGATGGGCAGCAGGCACCTTTTCAACACACGTAAGCACTGTCCAAAGCACTCCCTCTCGCACACACATGCATGACAAACAGTGCCCCCCAGTGACTGCTTTGTGGTTCCGTATTTGGGGTGTTTAAATTACGTAATGCAGAAGCGCACAAATCAGTCATTGAGGTCCACAGTCCTGCTGGTCTTTTGTGCCTACACTTAATTGACAAATTAGTGTCATTAATTGGCCTGCAGACACTGCATTACATTTGTTTTATCCAAACCTCCAAAACAACCAGGAAGAACAGAACAGTATTTCAGTCTTTGTGGGCCAGAATGAACAGCCTTTGCCTAATATACAGATGTCGAATGGGACAAACATTTAGAGTCAGGGTCCATTTACTTAAAATGGCTGAAATGTATTCGTTTTTAACAAATATAACATAGTGAACCAAAAGAAGATTCTAAAACACAGAATGTTGGAATTTTTCCAACCCAAACGTTGAAATAAAATAATGACTTGGTACACACCAGACCTAAAATTCTATCAAATGTTAGAGGCATCATATACCAGATCTTTTATTTTATTTTTAAATTTACACAAAAAGATGTCTCTTATATTCATAAATGTAACTTATTTATATTATTCTTTATATAATTCTCTGTACATACTGTTTTAAAAGACAGTATAATATATACAGTATATAACTAACAGTTTTGTTGACGCTGGTGTTGTGAGCAAACGTTGCAAGCAGCTCGGTCTGTCCCAAAGTGTTTGTATTAGAAACAAGGCCCGTTCTGAACAGTCCCCTCAGAGCCCTGCGTGCCACACAAAGCTAACTAACAAGGATCAACCCCAAAAACACACAATTTTTCACACTTGTAAATCCGAATTCTCAGAGCTGCAAGAGAGAGAGAGAGAGCGAGACTGTGCCAGGGGGGGAATCTCTCCTTTTCTCCTCTTCACTGGAATACTGAGATTCCAAAGGGAGCGTTGCCTGGAACACTGATATCCCCAAGGCCTCTTCCCAGCTGGCCCTCAGGCTGGGACATGTACTGCCAGCTGGCAATGTGCACGTGGCGACTCCCATCAAACAAGGATAGAAATAAAGCCTTGCTTCCTGTGTTTTCCTCTCACTCTTCCCTCATAGGTTGGTTACCTGATAGTTGTGCAGTGTCACGGATTCAAGTGTTTCTCTGTTTCCTCTTAAAAAGTATATATTGTTTTTAAATCCAACAGTCAATGAAGAGGAACCAAAGTTCAGACCCCCTTTCAAGAGCTGGGTTTTTAGTAGTGGGTTTTGCGTTTGGATCCTGTTACGATCGGCCGGGCGAATTCCACAAAATCGTCTATGAGAACTGGCCACGCCCCTGACAGGAAGGAGACGTATGATTAGCGGTCACTTTATTGACTCTCTTAATCCATCGCTTGGATGGAAGTTACCTTTAGCCCAGACCTCAAAACAGCTGACTCCCTCTACATCCTAACTGTAAACATTGGGGGGGGGACAAAACTGACCTTAAATCAGTGTCTCATCTAAAGCAGTGGTCACTGGTCACCAAACCTGGTCCAGGAGAGCTGCAGGGTATACAGTCTTTTGTTTCAGCCTAGTACTGAATCACCTGATTCAACTAATTTACGGCTCATCACAAACTTGATTAGCTGAATCAGGTGTGTTGGTGCTGAGCTGGAACAAAAGCCTGCCCACTCAGTAGCTTTCCAGGACCAGGTTTGATGACTACTGCAGTCTGTCATTGTGTATATTCAGTTGAGAGCAACATTCAGTGTATTGCACTTTTGCAAACAGCAATGAACCATGACTACTCTGTACCCTACTGAATACACTCCAGGTAACCACGGGTTTTAAACTCACCCTCCTCGTCGTAATTTGACATGTCGTCTGCGATTATGTTGCCAAAATCCAAGAGTAGGTTCCATGTGTCTTTGGGAATCGACCGTTTGTGGTGTTCCTATATAAAACACGAGAAAACAAAAGTGGAAAAAGCGCACAAGCAGAAAACAAGACACAGGATGTACATAGCAAGCACAGAGTCCAGCTCAAAATGTAATGTTAGATTGGGATGCATAACATTTGTCACTCACCAATAAGAACCTGTTCCAGAGGTCCAGGAACTTAAAGCGGCCTGTCAGTACCAGGTTCCAGTAGGCCACAGCCATCTCTAGATCTAAAACACAGCCAGAGTTACACCTTGTTATCTCACTATAGTTTAATCAGATGTGTTCACACTGGGTTGAAACAAAAGCCTGCACACCCTCAGGTGTCCTCTGGACTGGATTTAAGAAACACTGATGTAACTACAATAACTCTTGTGAACACTAATGTAACTAACTTTCATCTGTGCTTACCTAAACCCTTCTGTCCAGGGTTCTTGGCGAAGTTGAATGTGAACTGGTAGAAGTCCTTGAACTTGCCACTGTCTTTAAGCTCCTGTTCTAACCTGGGAAGAAGAGCCTTCAACTTCTCTGGGCTGTCGCACCTTGAGAGAAGATAAATTCAGTGGACAAGTAAATGGATCTCAATCAAAAACACACACCTCTTTTAATCCAGTGGTTCCTAAACTGTTCTTGTGCTATGATCTGTTACCCATCCATTGGGTTCCCCAGGGCAGTGTTTGGTAGGCACAAAACAAGATAACCTTTAGTTGCAAACCTTGTCCAATAAGAACACTTATTTTCAATTTCCATTTAAAAATATGTTCCTGTTCTGTACCTTCTAAATAAGACCCAGAGCTAACTTACCTGACTTGGTATCACACAAAACATAAGACACACAGTATTAATGCCAAAGTTCAGAGTCTAAATATAGAACTTCTCCCCACCATGTGAACACACTAACAACAAACACCACAATAACATGTACTGGCATTAACCAACAACACCATGTCATGCCACCAAACGAAGCTGCGTCGCAGAGTGATGACTTCACCCCTCGCTCACCCCAGTTCAGACATGCCATCCAGGAACTCCTTCTTGCTGAACTCGCACTGGGTGGCGGCCCGGAACTTCCACGCCACCACCAAGACACTGATGCTGGCCGGGTCCAGGGTGAGGTCATCGCAGAACTGCTGGATGCCATCGATGCCTATCTTATTCTCATCCTGGGGATCTATGGAAATGACATGTATATACAATCATCTTAGGGATTTGAGAAAAACTTACAAATTTCCTCTTTCAAGAAACAGGATAACCAATACAACGCATAACACCACAAATACATACTACACACTTACTAACCCATAACAGATACATAAACTTTGACACACAATGTCCACAGGCTGTATTCCTCTATAACTTCCCCCACACCTTTGTAGCGGTTGTAGAGCTGTTCCAGCTTCTTCTTCTCCACAGGGGTTTTCATTGATTCCTTGTAGTAGAGGTCTGGGTTCTGGAAGTAGTTGTCTGTGGCCACCTCTAGTTTCCAGTCATTCTGGGTCAGACAGTAAGCAGCAGTCTTCTCCCCAGCCTGCGTGAAGGACATGAACTGCCGGACCTTGTCCCTCTGCGAAGACTTCAGCTTATGCTGCACGGAGACAGGACACGGGCTGTCAGATACCGAGAGACCGTGCAGCACCGACAGCAAGACGCACACACACACTGAGACGCACAGCAGGATACACAGGGGCACACACACATCCACAGACATTCAGGCCGAGGTCATGTGGACACCAGACATAAGGGTAGGTGGTCACAGACAGACACTCACTTCATATGATGAGATACAAGTCGACAAACAGACAGCAGGAGACAGACAAGCAAACAAGCTTTGGGCGTCCAGTCAACAAGCAAGGCAGACCTAGAACTATTCTGAGAGTGGAGAACGTTGGGTAAGCTCAGAGCACGTGCACACCAGAAGGCCCCCAGTATATGGGGCGTCTAGTGGAATGTAATGTAACACGAGTAGGGGGATGCCATCAATGGGACCTCACTGCTCAACTGTTCCAGGGCGTCCCATGGTCCCAAACACACCATGCTACTGCCAGATATACAGGGGGTATTTCCAACTTTGCAGAGTAAGCACTAAGCAGATTGTGTAATGAAGTTACCAGGTGTGTTCATTTCAAACTGAGTGCATGCACAATTACACATGTAATGCAGTCCTGCTTGCGTGTTAAAAGTTAGGCATATTTCCATAACTTCGAGACATGCATCTATTTTAATAGACAGTCAACAACTGTAAACGATGATCACCGGGTGTTGGATAACTCTATAGACTTATAACTACTTAACTGCCTTCACCATAGAGTGAATTTTGGTTCGGTTATAACTACTCTGTTGAGCGTGTGCGTGAAAAGCGACACCTATGATGTTGTTGAGCAAACAAACAACTACCTCGGACGGAAACGTAATCATCAAAAACATGCAACAACAGATCGGGCGTCCATAGGATATTTCACGGGTGTGCGAGAAAACACTATCCGTCCTGCGCGCTCACTGGTCCGGCTTGGCCACCGCCGTCAACCACGACCAACTTCTCAATTTGGAGCGTCTGACTAGCTCGCATTTCCAGACTACCAAAAAGGGAGTCGTAACCAGCTAGCTGCGCGCTGGACGAATGCGGTTCCAGGTCTCAAAATACCACCAACTGACCTTCCTTTCCTTTCCCTGGTAAATACGTTAAGTCAAGTGAAACAGCTCAACAATGGCAACACAGACAGACAGGAGACAGTCCGTGAGCCGCGACGGAACAATTTCTACCTTGCGCAACATGTTATAATCCCGGGGTTCAACATCACAGCAGCGGTTTATGTTTGAGAATCTGTTTATTAATGCCCTCCTTACCTACCATTTTCACACCGCTTTTTACCAATTTGATAGCCAGTCGCTCATTATGCGCTTGCGCGGAAGCACTGACAGCCCTTGCCTTGTAGAGTTGCACGTCGAGGTCATTTGAGTAAATATCCTACAGATATCACGGGATAACAATGAAACTTTGACAAGTAACACTTGTCGAGTGGACTCGAGTTATGCACAAACCTAGATATGGATGCCACTGTATCAATCAGAAATCTACAAAAGAGAAGGATGACAACTGATCTGGCTACCGATCAGTCACGAAGACTACATATCCCGATATGCAACGTATGTTTGTTTCGGAAGTAGCTTGCAAGCAAGTCTAAGATCAACAAGTATTTTTCTTATGTGTGCTAAAAACATATTATTAATTTGAAATGTATATTAGACCCCATAATACCTATTATTGCTATCATATTAATAAACTTGTCTCGGTGTCAGCATTCAATTTAGCTAAACCACAGTCGTTTATTGGATTAACGTTAGCAATCTAAAAGTTGGAAGTTGAAGGAGCCCTTCTTTATGTACACAAAGCTCATTAGCAGACTGTTCGATTAAAGTACATACCTCAGGTAGGCCTACCGTCGAGGTTGGGAAAATATTGTTCTTTGGGCCAGGGGAAATTGTGTGGGGCTGCAAACCAGACACATTTCCCAATATCCAAGTAAAGCAGACGTCATGAAAGGAGTTGCTTCATGCCTTGAAATCTGATAAGTGAGAAGATCTGATGTGATTGGTGAAAAGACCAATGCGTGGGAAAAAAATATATCAGAAATTGGCTGTATGTTTAAAAGCAGGGGTCCCTAGTGGTGCAGTGGTCTAAGGTACTGCATCTTAGTGCAAGAAGCGTCCCTGGTTTGATTCCAGGTTGTATCACATCCGGCTATGATTGGGAGTCCCATAGGGCGGCGCACAATTGGCCTGGGGTAGGCCGTTATTGTAATAATAATTTGTTCTTAACTGACTTGCCTAGTTAAATAAAGATTAAATTAAAAATAGATGTATTCAGATTGGCGATAGCAGTCAAAATTTAGCCTACTTGCATCTCTCAACAGAAACCTCCCACATAATCTTCTTCTGCAACATTTTATCACAACTGATATCCATCCACACTATTAAGCATCACTAAATGTGTTTAGGGCCTATGTTACATGTGTTGCATGTTGTACGTTTTTCTTTTTTTGTGTGTGTGACTAGCAGGTGAGTTTGGGAGGACACAACTCTCATATCTTTCTCTCTATGATTACAGGTTGGAGGGGGTCATGAATGACTGAGATGGGACTGGGAGGCTCAGTTGAGAAGGGCGTTCTATCTATCACTTAATGAATCAGTGAAAAGGGAAAGGGGGATACCTAGTCAGTTGTACAACTGTATGCATTCAACTGAAATGTGTCTTCCACATTTAACCCTTCTCTGAAACAGAGAGGTGCGGGAGGCTCCCTTAACTCAACATCCACATCTTCGGTGGAACAGTGGGTTAACTGCCTTGCTCAGGGGCAGAACGACAGATTTTTAACTTGTCAGCTCGGGGATTCAATCCAGCAATCTTTCTGTTACTGGCTCAACGCTCTAACCACTAGGCTGGTTGCGCTGCCATTCTTCTATATATGGTTGTCAGACTGTGTGTTTAAAAAAATGTCTGTGGTTGTTGTGGTGTACGTGGTTATGCTCATAGGATGACTTTTAAAGGTGAGACCTCACCTTCAAAATCAACTTCAACATACAGACCATAGGTACAACACTCACATTCAGATGTAATCAGGAAAATATTTAACTGGTATCAACATGGCATTCAGATAAAAACGTAATGTATTGAGCTGAGCATAAGTTATTCTCAACAGAAAACCAAGAAAGTTCCATAAGTTATTTTCAACACAAACACCTCATGCTTATTTTTTAACTAAGTCTTTAGCTGAACAGTCTCATTCTCTCCTCTAAATAGATGTGTTGAATGTTGTGGTTGTAATAAACAATAGACAATTCACAGTTGACTCCCCAATCAACACAGTTCATCATGTCACAAGAAAAAATAAAGGATTGGTATGTAAGGGTTCAGGACACTGACGGTGCTGGATGAGGTTTTTTGTGAACACTGATCTAAAGTCAGTGCTGCAACTACCCCCAAAGGTTAAGGTACATATTCAGGGAATATGAGCAGTTCCTAGATCAGTGTGTTTAAGACAGTTGAGCCAGCTAGGCCTATATATAACTGTACAGATTACTTATTATGACATTGATCTCTGATTTGCGATGTTTTCGAATGGCTTCTCACTGTTCCTAGCTGTTACTATTTTTACTCAGTTTTAAATCCCGGAAAAGGCTTCTGAAACGCTAAAAAGCTGGAGACCAATGGGTGAACCCGGGATAGGAGGTCCTAGTGCGCGAAGCAATCAGAACGCGCCAAAGGCGTGGCTTTAGCGGCATGGTTTGTTTGCGTCATATTGAAGCTATCCAATCCGAAACTTCAGATGTTAGACACCGCCAAGATTGGTTTCAGACTAGGACGGTGGAAGGTAACAGCTGAACACGAATCTCGAGCTAACAGCTAGCAAAGGCAATAGACTTGGGTGTTTATTGATTGAAAGGGGGGAATTTATACATTTGACATTCGAAAGGGATATTTGTCTATCCAGTGATCTCTCCAAAAGATAGGCTATCTGCTTTGTAACTTGGAGGTAACTTGTTATGTTAGCAAGCTAGCTAACCACTTGCTACTGCTAACTAGTGCTTTGACCGCGTTGGCCAGTTTGCTAACGTTGGCTAATTTACCCAACCGGCTAAAATTGCAAGACTCGTACACCTAGCTATCCATTATGGTTATCAAGCCCACCAGTTGACCATCAAAATATGAATCGCGTTATTGTAGTTAGCCAGTCATAGCTAATATAACGTATTTACTTTCTCTTGCGCGTTAGTGTCAAGTTATTTTTTATGAAATATTTCTTTGTCATTGATGGTTGCAGATTTATTCCTACAATATAACGTTAGTAGGCAAAGTTTTGTCCTAGCTTGCTAGCTAACAGTAATCTTCTAGTCTTTGCCTACCGACCAATTACAACACGTACGACAGCTAGATTACAGCTAGCAAACTAGACATTTTAGTTATTTCTTTTACCATTTACGCCCGAGGCATCCGAGCGCTATTAATGTAATTCATAGTTATTCGCTCGGTGGCTAGCGATGTTACTTGGAAAAGCATCCATTTTGAGATTGAGACATGATGGACCAGAAAGCTGCCTAACTAATTCGTTAAGGTCAAACTAGGCATGTAGACATACCTCATGCGTGGAGTGTTGAATTGCTTAGAAGCTTAAATTCATTATTTCAGAATCAAGATAATTTGACGTATAGTTTTGTTTCCTGTTTGGCGATAGGGATTTAGACCTCCTCTTCCTCTGTCCTCGATGCCAACAAAACAGCCGTCGAAGAAGCAGACGAAAAGAGTGCACTCGTAAGTGCATATCAAATTAAATCTTTAAATTGTTTGGTAATTCCTTATTGCAAATGCATGTGTTGGCTTTTATTATTATAATGCACGCAGGATATATTTGAATCCGTTTTCTTATAGTTACACAATCTCAAGTGCATTTGGAATAGTCTCAATGTGCCTCTAAACTAGCTGGCCTGTAATATCACTAACGCTAACGTTAGGTGGGTAGCTTGCTAGCTAGTTAGCATCAGTTTGCCCCTTGAGTTAGCTGTCGCAGAGTGCTGGATAGAAACAAATTAATGTACAAAGTAATTAGCCAGCCAGACAACGTGCATTGTTGAAGCTGGCTAGCAATTTCTGCTCTGCCTCGTAAACTTCGTGGGGAATCTCGGGTCTAGGACGTGGTCAACAACACCTACTAGGCCTTACAGTTTGCATGATAAAAGTTATGGTAAGATATCAGAAATATAAAAATGAGGACGTTTGATAGATATCACAGGTGATCGAACTCATCACTTTGAAATATGCAATCGAAATTGCTTTCCAAAGACAATTTAGTCGGCTAGCAATGTTTTTGTTCAGGCTATAGCGATGTAGCCAGCTAGTGCTTTTGTGCAATATATTGCTTGCATACTAGCGGCCTTGATTTTTGATCAATAATGCAATCTGCTACCTACCTTTGCAAATATTTCATGTACAATATGCAGTTCGTATACATGTGCAATAGTTCACCTGTGTGACATTCTCATGACACCCGAGGCTTAACCAACTCGGGAGGGGAGGAATTTCCTGGGTAATGTTTTATTTATGCTCATTTATGTTGATCGTTTTTTGCTGAATTGCTCCCCATACCAAAGTCGTCCTGCTTTGTCCAATGCATTCTTGGAATTATTCAGGTTAAAGCCAACTTTAAATGGGTAGTTTCCACAGTGTACTTTTTTGCATGGACAGCTAAAAATCCAGCTCTCGTCATTGCATTACACACTCCCCTGCTGTATCATGGTTGTTCTGTTTCAGGGAACTCGTTGGTGACATCAGAGCTTCCCTTTCTCCAGACAGAGCCTTACTTTGTTCCGACAGGATGATGGCCAAAGATGTGAGTCTGATCAGAGACAACCAGATGCAGTATACTTCCACCTTGGTCCTGGGGGACTTAGACATTTGAGAGATTCTATAGAGACCAGCTGTTGAGATTTTACTGGAGTAGATGTTGATGGTGTCTTCCCCACAGGTTGGTCTGATGGAAACCAATGGAGAACTGAAGGTTTTTATTGACCAGAATCTGAGTCCTAGTAAAGGTGAGCAAAGCACAGTGTTGTGCTCCAGAATACAGATCAGTGTCATTCAAACCTTGTCTATGTCCGGTATATGTCCTCAACTCAACAGCAGGGGGCAATAAGACTACACAGAAGTTTCTAATTTTACTCCGCTCCCAACTTCTGCTCGTCTTATTACTGGCTTCCATATCAGACAGTGCAGGTGTTCTAAATATCTGTGTACCCGCCAGTAAGTTTGCATCCCATAGGGCCTCCTGCCTGTTCTCTGTAACAATCTACCTGGGGGAACTGGATATGAAGAGGCAGCCATTTTGTTGACAGTGGTTCCAGATTACCTCTTTGACCCTAGTGTTTACTCTGCTCCTTCTTAGGTGTCTTGTCTCTGGTTGCCGTCCATCCTGCATCCATCCCTGTGGCCAAACAACTACTGCCCAAAACACTGGGGCTCTCCAATGTCAACATTGCTCCACACATGGTGAGTGTGTCTGTCTACCTTCGCTATTTACCCGAATGGACAGAAATATACTGCAATACGGCAGGGGGGGCGGCAGGATAGCCTAGTGGTTAGAGCGTTGGACTAGTAACCGGAAGGTTGCAAGTTCAAAACCCAGAGCTGACAAGGTACAAATCTGTCGTTCTGCCCCTGAACAGGCAGTTAACCCACTGTTCCTAGGCCGTCATTGAAAGTAAGAATGTGTTCTTAACTGACTTGTCTAGTTAAATAAAGGCAAAGTAAAAAAATACAGGCATATCACAACCACATACTTGATGACAAAGTATTTTATTTTGAGACCGTGTGGTAGATCGCAGGTTGATATTTGCTCTCGCAGACAAGGTAAAAAAAAATGTTGTTCTGCCCCTGAACAAGGCAGTTAACCTACTGTTCCTAGGCCGTCATTGAAAATAAGAATGTGTTCTTAACTGACTTGCCTAGTTAAATAAAGATTTAAAAATAAAAAATGCAAGCTCACCACTTGCGTACACTTGGCCAAAGCGCTTCACAGCTACAATCTATCAGTTTATAGACAAGCACACACATACTTCATGGTCTCTAAGCCCAAACCATTAGCCTTGTGAGGTGACCGGGGATGAGCTTAAGCTGATCAACCTCTGCAGTCAGCAGGATTACACACCATCCCATTACATACATGAGAATATATACATGGAGGGAATCAGTTTAGGTATCACCTGATGGCTGGCCAGCAGACAATGGAATAGATTACTTACCTGGCCTGTCTCCCGTACTTCATTTGAGCAGGAAGTTCTCTTCACCTCAGAGAAGACTCACTCCACCACAGGCACTTGGTATATTATGAGTCAGCGGCATAATGCTCTTTCCATTTCTTATGGTCTTGTGGGAGATACACCCACCCATAAAACATTGATATACAACCTGACACTGATATCCAGGGGCACTCCAACTCTCAGACATGATTTACAAAAGGTGCATTTGTGTTTAGTCGGAGCGCACACTGGATACTCGGGCCGAGGATTCAAGCGTTGTGGGCAGTCAAGCATCCAAGCTAACATTGGTTAGCTACTTCCAGACACAAATGAGAGAGAACCTCACTGACCATTTTACTCGCCATAGCAGAGCTGTTTAGGCAGTTTTCATGTTATCCAGAGCTTTGGTGACTAATTGTGCTGCTGGCAACAATTTAATTACCTGTTTTTGCTGACGTTTACTGACACCGGCCATATTCAATGGGTGTTGAGCACTTGTAAATTCATCAGTTATTCTGCGCTCTGGTACTCAGATGAGAGTGCTCTGAAATCAGAGTATATAGCCAGAGCGAATTTATGAATGCACCCGAATGTCCATTGAGAAAGCCCAATGACTATACCACTTAGTTAAGCTAAGAATGATGGGAATAAGTCAATTATTGTTGTGTAGTTAGTTAGCATATAGGTAATATACTGGCAAGTTTAATGTATCAGTAGGCCAACTAACTTTAGGTAGCTAGCTAACATACCGGTAGATACTTCTGTAGTTATATGCTATATGGTTCATAAGGATAGCTATAAAATTGTCAGACATAACATGTAAGTTAACCCATTTGAAAAGTTTATTACTTTAATACATTACTTAACATTTGTCGTAATTCGTTAAAGCAATGAATTTGTTTCCGCCCTCGTTGGACTTCGGCTGCATATATTCTTCAAATCTGAAAACGTTGTGAAGCCACACCCATTTCCAGAATTGCATTATGGGCCCTAAAAGCACTGAAATAGTGTCCACTGCTTGTACACTTCGTATTTTGACGAATGTGGTACGACATCCGGGAACTTTTGGCACACTAACTGTATCCATACTATATACTCAATTTACATCGCAAATAGTATAGTTAATGCAGTTAGTATGAGTATTTGAACACAGGTCATGTGTTCTCTTTTTAAGTGTGTGAGTTTGACAGTTTTTTTTTCCCCCTGTCCTGCTAAGCATTCAAAATGTAACCAGTACTTCTGGTTTTCAGGGAAAATGTATGAAGTAAAAAAGTACAATATTTTCATTAAGTATGTATTGAAGTAGAAGTTGTCAGAAATATAAATGGTTAAGTACAGATACTCCAAAAAATGACTTGAGTAGTAGTTTGAAGTATTTTTACTGAAATACTTTACACTGCTGTTTGAGGGTCCGCAGTGGCTCGCCGGTCTGCGTACCCACATCCTCCCTATCTTGACAGCGGAGAGAACAAATTTAAGTTTATATTCATTTCTGGCAATGATACACATTTTGGCATCCGGTGGAGAGAAATGTTTGCATATGTTATCAGGAATGGAATAGGAATATATACATATAAATATATGGATGCAAATGAGCAGTGTATGCAAGATGCAAATGATGGTATAAAATACAGTATATACTATGAGATGAGTAATGCAAGATTTGTAAACATTATTAAAGTGACTAGTGATCCATTTATTTAAGTGGCCAATGATTTCAAGTCTGTATGTATCCTCACTGTTAGTGATGGCTGTTTAACAGTCTGGTGGCCTTGAGATGGAAGCTATTTTTCAGTCTCTTGGTCCCAGCTTTGATGCACCTGTACTGACCTCACCTTCTGGATGGTAGCGGGGTGAACAGGCAGTGGCTTGGGTGTTTCTTGTCCTTGATGATCTTTTTGTCCTTCCTGTGACATCGGGTGCTGTTGGTGTCCTGGAGGGCAGGTGGTTTGCCCCCGGTGCTGTGCAGACCCGAACCACCCTCTGGAGAGCCCTGCGGTTGTGGGCAGTGCAGTTGCCGTACCAGTCATGCTCTTAATTGTGCATCTGTACAAATGTGTAAGGGTTTTAGGTGACAAGCCGAATGAAGATCTTAATCTGGTAACACTGTTATAGAGTAACTGTGCCAGCCCTAATCACAATGTCCTCACCGTTGATGATGGCTGTCAATCATCGTTGATAGACAATTCAATCGTATTGTCGCCCAACCCTACACTAACCGTTTCAATGATGTATGACTATGATGGTCTGTTCATATTGATGTGTGTTGTAGGTGTATGTAAAGCTTGCTGCAAAGCAAATGACTCTTTTGGATTATAAAGCTTCTAGTACTCTAAAACTGAATTGGTTGAGCTCTCCCCCTCCCCCCTGTAGGTTATTGGTACGCCCCAGAGGCCCAGTGTTTCCAGTGCCATACTGGTGAACAGCCCTCACACACCCAGCTCCCAGTTCCTCACACAGAGCCAGCCGGCCGACGCGTCGCCTTGGTCATCGGGGTGAGTTTAGTTGATTTATTCTGTGTGATATGCCAGTGTAGTCTAGAAGTATATAGCTCTGTTTAACCACCTTTGTCCACAGGAAGCGTGGTAAGAAGGGGGAGAAGAATGGAAAGGGCCTGAGGCATTTCTCCATGAAGGTGTGTGAGAAGGTGCAAAAGAAGGGTGTCACCTCGTACAATGAGGTGGCAGATGAGCTGGTGGCGGAGTTCAGCGCTGCAGACAACCACATCTCCCCCAATGACTCTGTGAGTTTTGCAGCTGTATGCACAATGCACAGGGCTCTTCCTCAAAACAGCCTGGGGAAGTCTTTGAGTTCACTTTCTCTGAGACATAATTCTCTGACATCAGACATTGTCTGAATTCCTAATTGTCATCACACTGTCAGACAGAATTCTCTGTTGTTGCATCACTCTTAAACTCCTCTGACAGAACTCCTCGTTATGACATCACTCTCTGACAACCATCACGTTTTTCAGCCTTAATCTTAGACAAAACAAATCTCTATGACATGACAATTTCAGACACAACAAACCTACTTAGGAAATTAAGTTATGACATGGAGGTCTTCCTCGAGCCTAATTTATGTCCACTACTTTTGCTTTTGGTGTTCGGACTTCAAACATCAGCTGCCATCCTCAGTGTTCCGCTTCATCCACCTTGTAAAGTCTTAAAGACATTTTGGAGTGCGGACTGAAGCGGTTGTTTTCGCTCATGCTAAAACGGAAGTAGTAAATTAGGCTTCAGCACACTGGTTTCATTATGACAAATCCACATGATCATTATGACACCAAACCCAATGGAAGCGTTCTGCACACCCAGGAGTCAGAGATTAACCCCTTCCCCCTCTCCTTGTAGCATGTGTATGACCAGAAGAACATCCGTAGGCGTGTGTACGACGCACTCAATGTGCTTATGGCCATGAACATCATCTCTAAAGAGAAGAAAGAGATCAAGTGGATTGGTCTGCCCACCAACTCGGCCCAGGAATGCCAGAACCTAGAGGTGAGTCTAATATATACACTGAACAAAAATATAAACTAAACATGGAAAGTGTTGGTCCCATAATTCACCAGCTGAAATAAAATATCCCCCAAATTTTCCATACACACAAAGTTTATTTCTCTCAAATGTTGTGCACAAATTGTACATCCCTGTTAGTGAGTATTTCTTATTTGCCAAAATAATCCATCTACCTGATAGTTGTTGCAAATTAAGAAGCTGATTAAACCATATGATCATTACACAGGTGCACCTTGTGCTGGGGACAATACAAGCCAACTCTTAAATGTGCAGTTGTCACACAACGTCACAGAGGTCTCAAGTTTTGCGAGACTGTGCATTTGGCATGCTGACTGCAGGATTATGCAGAGCTGTTGCCAGATAATTGAATGTTTGTTTCTCTACAATAAGCCTCAAGTTGTTTTAGAGAATTTGGCAGTACAACCAACTGGCCTTACAACCGCAGACCATGTGAATGGTGTTGTGTGGGAGAGCTGTTTGCTGATGTCAACGTTGTGAACAGAGTGCCCCATGGTGGCGGTGAGGTTATAGTGTAAGCTACGGACAACAAACGCAATTGCATTTTATCTATGGCAATTTGAATGCACAAAGATACAGTGATGAGATCCTGAGGCCAATTTTCCTGCCATTCATCTGCCACCATCACCTCATGTTTCAGCATGATAATGCAGCGCTCCATGTCGCAAAGATCTGAACGTAATTTCTGGAAGCTGAAAATGTTCCAGTTCTTCTATGGCCTGCATACTCACCAGACATGTCACCCGTTGAGCATGTTTGGAATGCTCTGGATTGACTTGAACGACAGCGTGTTCCAGTTCCCGTCAATATCCAACAGCTTTGCACAGCCATTGAAGTGGGACAACATTTTACAGGCCACACTCAGCAGCCTGATCAACTGTATGCGAAGGATGTGTCATGCTGCATGAGGCAAATGGTGGTCACACCAGATAGATACTAACTGGTTTTCTGATCCAAATCAAATTTATTTATATAGCCCTTCGTACATCAGCTGATATCTCAAAGTGCTGTACAGGAACCCAGCCTTAAACCCCAAACAGCAAGCAATGCAGGTGTTGAATCCACTCCCCTACCTTTTTATTAATTGACCAAAATATGCATATCTGTATTCCTAGTCATGTGGAATCCATAGATTAGGGTCTAATTTATTTAAGTGGATTGATTTCCTTATGAACTGTAAATCAGTCAAATCTTTTTAATTGCATGTTGCTTTTTTATTTTTGTTCAGTGTATATGCACAGTGCATTCAGAGAGTATTCAGACCAGTTAACTTTTTCCACATTTTGTTACTAAACAGCCTTATTTACAATGAATGCCTACCGGGGAACAGTGAGTTAACTGCCCTGTTCTGGACAGAACAACAGATTATTTAATTGTCAGCTCGGGGATTCAATCCAGCAACCTTTCAGTTACTGGCCCAACGCTCTAACCACTAGGCAACCTGCCACCCCTCTTCTTGGGTTTGATGCTACAAGCTTGGCAAACCTGTATTTAGGTAGTTTATCCAGTTCTCTGCAGATCCTCTCAAGCTCTGTCTGGTTGGATGGGGAGACTCGATGCTGTAACTCAATACTGTAATCGCTGACAAATGTGCTAAAACAAAATACTGAGTAAAGGGTCTGAATACTTCTGCAAATGTAATATTTCAGCTAATTCTTTTAATAGGAATTTGCAAAAAAATGTCTAAACCAGTTTTTGTTTTCATTGTCATTATGGGGTATTGTGTGTAGATTGAGGAGAAAAAAACAATTTAATCAATATTAGAATATGGCTGTTAGGTAACAAATGTGGAATAAGTCAAGGGGTCTGAGTACTTTCCGAAGCCACTGTGTATATACACACACCTGGTACACCATGAACTCTCTTCTCCCTCACCCCCCTCTTTTCTAATACGCTCTCACACCCTGGCTGTGTTCTGCTCTTCTGTAGGTGGAGAGACAAAGGCGACTGGAGAGAATCAAGCAGAAGCAGTCACAACTCCAAGAGCTTATATTACAGGTGATCAGCTTCCCTCCTGTTACAGGACTAGCTTGCCTCCTGTTACAGGACTAGCTTGCCTCCTGTTACAGGACTAGCTTGCCTCCTGTTACAGGACTAGCTTGCCTCCTGTTACAGGACTAGCTTGCCTCCTGTTACAGGACTAGCTTGCCTCCTGTTACAGGACTAGCTTGCCTCCTGTTACAGGACTAGCTTGCCTCCTGTTACAGGACTAGCTTGCCTCCTGTTACAGGACTAGCTTGCCTCCTGTTACAGGACTAGCTTGCCTCCTGTTACAGGACTAGCTTGCCTCCTGTTACAGGACTAGCTTGCCTCCTGTTACAGGACTAGCTTGCCTCCTGTTACAGGACTAGCTTGCCTCCTGTTACAGGACTAGCTTGCCTCATCGACAACAATACAATCACTGATAAAGGCAAGCATATATAAGACCACAGGTTGTCTTAAAGGGGAGATCAGCAGTTGCTACATACCTTTTTTTAGACTTAAATTAATATGTACCCATGGATTCTTTAAGACTATGACTTAGGAATGCCTCAATAGCTTAGCTGAACTGCCGTACCCCATCAGAATCCAAAATATAAGCCTTTTCTACTGGTTAAAAAAACTATCATTTTGATATCATGTCCATGCATCCATAGCTTTGTCTGAATTTGAGTTGTTATATTTCTCGAGCCCCATCCCTCAGCATTCTACCGAAACGACAGTGGTGGTGACAATGCTTTATTGTTTTAACTGCCGATTGGCACTTTAACATTCTTCTAATGTTCTATCCATGATCCTCTCCTGCAGCAAATAGCCTTTAAGAACCTGGTGCAGCGGAACCGACAGACGGAACAGCAGACCAACAGACCTCCACCCCCCAACTCTCTCATCCACCTCCCCTTCATCATTGTCAACACTAGCAAGAAGACTGTCATCGACTGCAGCATCTCCAACGACAAGTGAGTGACTGTAATATTTCAGTGTCTGTGTAAATTGATCATCAACTTAATTCATGTAGACATTTTTATTTTGTCCCACAGAATTTTCACCAAATAGATTTTCATGTAAATGGCCAATTTTAAAATGTAAATTTATCAGCCTCCTATCCAGTGTGACTGGAGGAGCAGAGCAATTAGCGTTAAGTGCCTTACTCAAGGGCACATTGACAGATTTTTCACCTAGTCAGCTCAGGGATTCGAATCAACTACCTTTCGGTTACTGCGCCAATGCTCCTAAACGCTAGGCTACCTGCCACCCCCCCCAATAAAGTTTCGTATTGAGGCAATGGCAACACCCTGCTCAATTTTTTCCAGGATTGAATGTTTTCATTCATGTTCTAACCATGCCATTATATTCACCTCTTTACTTTCCTTCTCTTCAGGTTTGAGTACCTGTTCAACTTTGACAGCATGTTTGAGATCCACGATGACATTGAGGTGCTGAAGCGTATGGGCATGGCCTGTGGCCTGGAGGTGGGCAAGTGTTCCCCGGAGGACCTGAAGGTGGCACGTAGCCTGGTGCCCAAAGCCCTGGAGCCCTACGTCACAGGTCAGAGACTATAGGGGTCAGGGTTCATAGTGCATGCTTAAATTTCAGCCATAGGTCAAGTCATTGAGCTCCACATGATCCATATCAAGGTAAGTGAGATTAATTGGGCATGAAATACTCAAACATGTTGCTAATTTGGTGTAGATTGGTCCTGTTTGGTTCTCTCTAAGGTATATATGTGAATGTGTGTACTACTGTCTCAAACAGAGATGGCCCAGGGCCCCATCAGTAACGTCTACATCACTGGAGGATCCTCCACCAACGGGGGGCGCCATCACGGCCAGGGCAGGTGAGTCTCTCTCCTACTGTTGCCCTAGTCACACGTTCACATAGAGGGAGAGGAAGAGTTACCATATTTCTATCTCTCTCTCTCTCTGTAGTGACAGTGGTGCAGATGGTACCCTGGCCTCCAGCTCTAATGACTCTCACTACAGCGGCTCCCGTGTTGAGACCCCTGTGTCGTACATGGGGGATGATGACGAGGAGGATGACTATGATGAGAATGACGATGAAGATTAACCTCCTGCCACTCCACGCATTTCTCATCTCCAACATGCAGTCTGTCTCTGCATCTCTCTCTGTATCACTTTCTCTCAAGGGCATTGAAGAATGTTTGAGTATGGAGGCTGTGCAACCCTCTTCTCAGAGCGGGGTCCTGAATCACATGATAGCCAATGGCTCTCTGGGAAGTGTAGTTTATGGCTTTGGCACTGCTGCGTCCTTTCTGTGTATTATCACCCTCTTCTTGGCAAGCCATCCCACCTGAGAATAAAGCTACAACAAAAAATCTTCCAGCCAACTCATTGCTGTTGGAGAATGTATAGTGTTCCTTGTGTGTGAAATAGTTATCTTTATTATGTTTTGATTACGTTGGAGAGACTCAATGGTGAACCACTGTTTCAAGATGGCTGCCAGTGTAACTGCACCAGACCGCTTGCTCAGAGACATTCACTGGATCCAAAATGGCTGATTTAGTTGCCACAACGCTAAGAAAGATTGAAACTGCCCTTTTGAAAGTGTGGACACTATTTTGTTATACCTCCCCTCCCCTGCTATTTGTGGCATTGATTTCAAGCAGAGAATTTGTATCTGCTCCCCACAGTTCTGTAGGCAGCTGCTTTTCTGCTCCTTGTTTTTGGAGCGTTTTAGCAGCGACTCAATCCCTCAGACCCTGTCACACCGTGGTAGTGTTTACAAATGACTGGCACCAGCGAAGAAAATAACTCCTACCCACGCTAACTATAGGACAATGTTAGGCTTTATTTGTGAAATGTAAACGGATCCTGTGAAGATTGTAGTTTATAGCATCCTTTACAGGTCAGTGGCGGAAGGAAGGCCTGGACATGATCGATGTCTCAAATATGTGGGTTGTGTAGGTCTCTATGGACTCACTTCGAAGATCGCCTTTTTCAAACTGAACAACCCATGTACTGATTCTTCCAAAATACCTTTTCTGTAATCTAATATAAGTTTGAAAATTAAATATAGAGAATGTTTTAACAAGTTGACTTCAGTGAGCGTTTTGTGCGGTTTTATAACTTCTAATCTGAAAAGCAGTTGGGTTGTATTTTCTCAATTGTCTTCAATAGCTGAACTAGGACAGTAAAACTTCAAATGTGTCAAACCTATTAAATCCAATGGGAAATCTTTGTTAATTAACTTGCAGTTTAATTGACTGCATTATGATAATGGTGCCCAGGGTGACTATCCTGAGCTAAATGGCAAGTGTCTTCACTGACATTTTCAACCTCTCCTTGTCCTTGTCTGTAATACCAACATGTTTTAAGCAGACCACCATAGTGCCTGTGCCCAAGAACACCAAGGTAACCTGCCTAAATGACTACCGACCCGTAGGACTCACATCTTTAGCCATGAAGTGCTTTGAAAGGCTGGTCATGGCTCACATAAACATCCCGGAAACCCTAGACCCACTCCAATTTGCCAACTGCCCCAACAGAGCCACAGATTATGCAATCTCTATTGACCTCCACACTTTCCCACCTGGACAAGAGGAACACCTATGTGAAAATGCTATTCATTGACTACAGCTCAGCTTTCAACACCATGGTGCCCTCAAAGGTCATCACTAAGCTAAGAACCCTGGGACTGAACACCTCCCTCTGGAACTGGATCCTGGACTTCCAGACGGACTGCCTCCAGGTGGTAAGGGTAGGGAACAACACTTTCGCCACACTGATCTTCAACACGGGCACCTCGGGTGCATGCTCAGTCACCTCCTGTACTCCATGTTTACTCATGACTGCACGGCCAGACACAACTTCAACACCATTAAGTTTGCAGTTGACAACAGTGTCAAGGCCTGATCACCGACAAGACAGCCTATAGGGAGGTCAGAGACCTGGCCGTGTGGTGCCAAGACAACCTCTCCCTCAATGTGATCAAGACAAAAGAGATGATTGTGGACTACAGGAAAAAGAGGACCGAGCACGCCCCCATTCTCATCGACGGGGCTGCAGTGGAGCGGGTTGAGAGCTTAAAGTTTCTTGGTGTCCATATTACCAACAAACTAACATGGTCCAAGCACACCAAGACAGTCGTGAAGAGGGCACAACAACACCTATTCCCCCTCAGGAGACTGAAAATATTTGGCATGGGTCCTCAGATCCTCAAAAGGTTCTACAGTTGCATCACTGCCTTGTATGTCAACTGCTCTGCCTCCGACTGCTGAGCACTACAGAGGGTAGTGAGTATGGCCCAGTACATCACTGGGGCCAAGCTTCCTGCCATCTAGGACCTCTACCAGGCAGTGTCAGAGGGTCCTAAAAATTGTCAGACTCCAGCCACCCTAGTCTTACTGTTCTCTACTACCGCACGGCAAGAGGCACCGGAGCTTCAAGTCTAGGTTCGAGAGGCTTCTAAAACAGCTTCTACCCCCAAGCCATAAGACTCCTGAACACCTAATCAAATGGCTACCCAGACTATTTGCATTGTCCCACCCCCCTTTACACCACTGCTACTCTGTCATCTATGCATAGTCACTTTAATGACTTTACATGTACATATTGCCCCACACGTTGACTCTACCAGTACCTCCCTGTATATAGTCTTGCTATTGTTACTTTACTGCTGCGCTTTAATTACTGTAATTTCTTATTCTTAGACATTTTTTTAAACTGCATTGTTGGTTAGGTGCTCGTAAGTAAGCATTTCACTGTAAGGTTGTATTCGGCGCATGTGAATAATAAAATTTTATTTTATTTTATTTGAATGTGTGAGCGATATGATGGAAGAATTGAGGGCTAGAGGGAGCCATAACCGTGTTGCTTTCACCTGTCTGAACCTTTCATTTCCTAGGGCTAGGGGCCTCTCCGAAGGGTCCAGAGCTGTCCATTTTAGACTGTGCATGTCTCCCCTATACTTCGCTGCACCACTGCTTCTTGTTCTTTAGATAACAGGTGCTACTCCAGCCACAGGGACTGAATACATTATCAGCTTGGGCTCACTCTCAGCCTGTGGTATTAGGGAGTTAGTGGATAAAGGCATTACTGTCTGAAGGGTGTTGTGTGTGTGTGTGTGTGTGTGAGAGAGACCGATATAGCGCTCAGGAAGTATGCCTTGGGACATGAGGAGGATCTTCTTGTGTCCTCTGTCCTGCTGAAGGCACTGATCTTTCTCCTTCCTATCGCTCCCTCTGTTCATCTTACCCTTCTCTAATCCTCCCTTTCTCTAACACCTTTTACTCTCACGTTTGAACTTCTTAATCTCACTCTTCTCACCCTATCTTTCCTTCACCATGCTCTCTGAGTGCTGCAGGCAGCCCCTCTCCCTCCATTGCCATGCATTTGGGCAGCCTGACCACGGTGGTTGCCAACTCAACCTACATCAATGCCCGTAGCAGCTTCGATGGCTCAAACCTAGCTGCTTTGTCTGACAACATGTACCCCACCTGCCTCAAGCTGCCCCACATCAGTGTGTGAGGGCATCCAGGAAGCCCTGGACCTGGCCTTCTAGTCAGTCTGCGTGGAGCAGCCCATTGGCAAACGCCTCTTCCGCGTGTTCCTTGAGGCTGCTCCCGAATCTATGGTCCTTGCTTCCTTTTGGCTGGACATTGAGGAGTACGACTTAGTAGAAGGCTCAGACCGGGCCCAGAAGGCTTTTAGTATTGTCCAGCGCTACCCGGAGGTTCTACTGTCCATTTCTGACTCCGGAAACGGTGAACTAGGTGGAGGGCCTCTTTGCCCAAACACTGACCTCAGTACTTGGCTACCTCTAGGATACTCCCTCCACCTTTTTTCCTGGAGAGCGTGTTCCTGAAGAGGTTCCTTCAGTGGAGGGGGGGGGTTCAGAGAGGTGTCTGCCTGTCAGATGAAAGCCACAGGAAATCTGTACGCCTGCATGCAGCTCAACAAGAAGAGGCTGAAGAAGAGGAAAGGCTATGAGGTGTGAGTAGAGTGTCTTTAGTATGCCCCACCTGAACTGTAGTCTAGTCTCCTGATGTTTACTCTAGTTGTGGTCCCCAACCTTTTGAGTCAAGATCTCCTATGCAGTCAAAAAGCAAGCTGAGATCTACAGCTAAACATTTTTTTTTAACAAACTAATAAAAACAGTTTTGTAAGAATGAGGTTTGTGCAGTAGCCCTAATACCTTGTCACAGCATATTGGGTATATGCCTGGCCTGACGATATTGTTCTTCTATACAGACCATATTTCAAAACTCGAGCTTTGATAACAAAATAGATCAGTTGGTGCAGCACTTGCGAGGCAAAGCTGAGCATAAATTGAAATCATTTTCTAATTTAATTTTTACTGGACTAATTGCGTCTGATGGTCATGGTGCGTTCAAGACAACTGGGAACTCCAGAAAAAAAATAGTTAAAATCATGATGTTAGTGAACTTCAGGTCGAAGCTCTAGAAAGATGCTGGAGTTTCTGATTTGGATGACTCCTCAAAACGATTTCCCCCACTCGGATCTCATTTATTTCCGAGTTCCCAGTTGTCATTAACGCTCGGAAGTTGGAGATTTCCGAGTTTCCAGTTGTTTTGAACACAGCAATAGTCTCAACGGAGAGAGCAGCTGAGGTTACGCATCTCACGGGCCCTTCTCTCTCCTAGACTGACCAGAAAAAGGGGCCACAGTCTTCCACCTGATGGCGAAACTCAATTTGCACCGCATCTGCCTCAGGCACAAATTAATGTTGTTCCTATGACCAGAGCAAGTGAAATACTCCTCGATATTAAAATAGACACGACGAGCTGGTAATACTAATAAAAACGCATGGCTACTCATTCCTTGAAGTTGCAGCGCGAGTGGAAGTAGAGAGAAGTGCGTTTTGTAATAGTGTTGAATAGAACATAGACATGAACTCACTCATAAAAACACAAGCTCTTTGCTGTATTTTTGACAGTCTCTCTTTGGTCATGGTTTTAAAACGTATTAAATCTCACGGTGGCGAGTATCAAACTTTGTTGTGGCCATGGTCGTGGAAGCTGGAGGTACTGTGATTTGAGCTGTCTGATTGGCCAGCGCTATAGCCACAGTTCTCGTCCGTCGGATAGGCTGAGTTCATCTTTTCAGACACAATAAATGGTTCACAATGGGAACACTTTGCTTCCCCTGTTCACAGGGCTTCCGAATCAAGAGCACCTACCAGCAACTTGGGAAAAAGGGTCACAAGCCTTTGTGCCTTTTATCATTGGCTTTTCTACAGAAATGTTTGGTGATCGACTAGGAAGGAGTGCCTTGAAGGTTGTCCAGTCAATCGGTGACCACTGCTGTAGTTGACGTGTGAGAGAGAAGATACTATCTAAAGGGGGAACTTGGTTAATTACAGTACAGTATGCTTCTGTAGACCATTAATGCTAGATCAGAATAGGATTGTAAACACAATGACTAATGACATGGAGGGTTGTGCTACAGTGTCTCTGCCTCTGTGACTGTTAGAACCCACTTATCTGGAGTGGAAATGGTTATGTTCATGGAAGCAGTTTTGATGTAGGCTACAGTACCTGTTCTCCAGTAAGTGATGAGGAGATAATGGTCTTAATCACTTTAGCCTCTGTCTTGGCCCTCTGCATTATACATTGTCATGTTTGTCACCCTCCTCTGCTTTAGGGGGCGATGGTGGAGAAGAGGATCCTTGCACCAGGGTTCACAGTCACTTCATTGTGTTGCTGGCCTAGAATACTCTGTCTGGTTATGACCATCATGAATGGAGGTGACCTGAAGTAAACGCATGCACAAAGCACATACCCACACACACTGCAGGAACTATCCTATTTGTTGTTTCTTGTAATAGATCTGTAACATGTTTGTTCTCGTACTGCCCCAGATACCACATCTACCTGATAGATGAGAACAACCCAGGGTCTGAGGAGCCCAGAACCTGTTTCTATTCTGCTCCGATCATCCAGGGCATGGAGCACCTCCACCAGAAGAGCATCCTCTACAGCATCCTCTACAGAGACCTCAAACCTGAGAACGTCCTCCTGGATAATGACACTGATACAGTTATGTACACACACACACGTTGACGTGATGCTTTGTGATGCGATGTTGTCCTTAGGTAATGTGCATTTCTCTGACCTGGGTATGGTGGTTGAACTAAAAGTGGACCAGACAAAAAGCGAAGGCTATGCCGGAAATCCAGGTCAGTCTCACCTGCCCGACCTCATTATCTCACAATGGGTCTCACGTTTAGTGTCTCCAAGAAGCGCCACTCTCTCTTGTGACTGACCTTTGACCTCTGCCCCATGGGTTTAATGGCCCCGGAGCTGCTGAAGGGGGAGAAGTATGACACCTCAGTAGACTATTTCACCCCGAGGGTCACGCTGTTTGAGTTCATGGCCGCCAAGAACCCGTTTAGGGAACCAGGGTAGAAGGTAACCCACTCTATCCTGCCTCCCTTTCATGTCTTAACTCTTCAAACTGATGAGTGTGAAGGCTAATCCGTTTAATTCAGAGGTCTCCAATTCTGGTCATGTTGTAAAGCCACTGGAGTCTGAAGGCTTTTGTTCCATCTCGGCACTATCACACCTGTTTTATCATTCTTCATTCATAGCCAATGATTATTTGAGCCAGGTGTGTTAGTGCAGGGCTGGAACAAAATCCTGTACACCCAGTAGCTCTCTTGGTCCAGAGTTGGGCTATGACTTTGATGTAATGTCTTTAACCTGCAGTCGTCTTCTGGTTAGGTAGGAAGGAAGAGCTGAAGGAGCGTAATCATGACTGGGACGGTGGTCTACCCAGAGACATTCAGTGTGAACGGCAAGTCCATCTGCTCCGGGCTGCTGGAGAAACAGGTTGACCAGAGACTATGCTTCAAGAACGGCGCCTGTGACGAGATCAGGGCACAACCTATTGAAAACCTGTGTGGTGTGCTGAAGAGGAGAGTCCACAAGCGAGGACCAAGGACTCTGAAGGATCTGAAGAGTTTCTGTATGGAGGAATGGTCTTAATTCTGTCTTATCTAACATTATAGGAGACTCAGAGCTGCTATCGTGGCAAAGGGAGGGTGCACAAAGTACTAAGTGCAGGGGTGCCAATAATTGTGACAAATTCTTTCATAAAATAATTATTTCATGACTTTTTTAATTTATTTGAAAATGTTTAACTCAAAGGATCGATTCATATGATATTTTCAGTGTAAGATCAAGCTGATAAACAACAATGACATTTTTTACAGCCATTTTTGTTCATATTTACCTAGGATGCACTGTATATAAAAATGAGTGTTTAGCTTCTTATTAAACTAGTCTGTTTTCATGTTTAGTGGAAAAGTGTTTGACCATTGTTGTATATGGAGGTGATACTGTCTTGTAGAGTTTTGACATTAACTTTATACAGTAACTTTCAATATACATGTATCTGTGGTGATGCCAATGCAGACTATGGAGAAAGGAACACATTTTTCACACTGTATTGCAAAGCAAATTTATTAACAAAACATTTGTCACTATCAAATATATGAAGAAAAAAAACACTGTTTTTTTGAAAAGTCACATGGAGTTTCTGCATGACACATTGTAAATATAATGTAGCTCACAGGAATGTAATTGAAACACACAATCTGCTTTTGTTGTCTGTCTAATATGCTGATGAGGTGAATGTTCCCATCCCGAGGATGACTTAGCACCACAGAATGGGCTCCAGGCAGTCCGTTCTCTGTAGTGAGCTAGTGAGCTCCTGTTTCATCCACGGTGGAGAACAACCTCAATCTCTTCTTTCTATTTCTCACCTCTTTTCCTTGAGTCTAGCTCCTATCCTCCCTGGTCTCTCCATCCCTCTTTCTCCTTCATTTCTCACTATCCCCTCCACGTCTATCCTCTCCCTCCTTTCCTCCCCCTCACTCCCGTGCAGTGGCCTTATAGATCCTCACGTCCCCCTCCTTCAGCTCTGTCAGCAGCGTCGTACTAAAACAACTCTCAAAGCTCTCCTTAAACCTCAGGTCTGACTGAAACCTCACCTTATTGGCCCACAGGAGCGTGGTGCCACTTGCTGGTCTGCAGAAGTGGCGCATGGTCGCCAGCAGCTCCTCCAGGTAGTCGTGGTGATACACCACATCGGCTGCCAGAACATAGTCGTAGCGACAGGAAGTGCAGGGGAAGTCTCTCTCGAGGTCTTGACCCCAGGTGAGGGCCCTCACCTGGGGCGTGTAGCGGCAGCGGCTCTTGGAGTTACGAGAGAGGTTAAAGGTCAGGTTGGGAAGGATTTCGGGCAGGTCGGTGGCCGTTACCCAGGCTCCTGGAAAACAGGACACAAAGGAACAATCAGTCAAATCAATCAGTTTATCAAACCATGTTACCAACTGACAGACTCACCCAGTAGACTGGCCAGTGGCCACTATACAGTTAGGCAGACTGACTATGAGACTGAAGGACAGACTCACCCAGTAGACTGGCCAGTGGCCACTATACAGTTAGGCAGACTGACTATGAGACTGAAGGACAGACTCACCCAGTAGACTCGCCACAATAGACAGTAAGCCTGTGCCTGCCCCGATCTCCAGAACTGCTTTATCCAGGAGATTCACCTGCTGCCGGTTATTCGCCAGGAACTGACTTAGAGCTACCGCCTACACACACACACACACAATCATCATCATCATCACTACGATCAACTATTGCACAATGATTGTCAGTAAATCCAGATCAGTCAATATGAATTACGTGCACTGCGTTTACATTTTTTCCTTGTAAAAATGGGTTTCTATCATCATATTCCACTGTCGGTGTGCATCTGTAGAACTCACCCCCGGCCAGATGAGGGCGCCGTAGGAGTCCAGAGACTCTCGGATGCAGATTTCATGACCAGCAATGAAGAAGGACTCTTTTCCCAGGGTGTAGTAAACACTTTGCTCCCAGACGTTCAGTCTGTCCAACGCCTCCCTGGCCATCTGCTTACAGTCAGACACCACTGTAGAGAACAGGACCACAATACAACCAGGAATTCTACACCACACTGGATGGCCAATATTTTAATAATCACTATTACAGTACACAGGGTCACAAAATAAGACTGACCATTACACACAACCACAGTTCGAACAATGAGACAGATGTTTCACAGGATGTATAAATCTGAAGCATCCGGGTGGCATTTCCACTCACCACCAAATTTGGTGATGAGAGGAAGCCACGTGGCTGGCAGTGGGAGAAGAAGTAGTCATCAGCAAAGATTGTGCTAGTAGCAAATGTGTGAGTCTTAGTTCGCATTTTCTTCTACACTAGATCACAGTCACCATTCCTTACTGTTAAGGTTAGGAAACCACTGCTTGCCTTCACCTGTTGTTCCATTTTCCATTGTCTCTTCTTCGTCCCTGTTCTCACCAGGCTCTCCATCTGTCCTTTCTTTCTTGGGAACCTCCTGGTCAGACTGTTTGGCTGTAGAGTAAGTCTCCATCGCCACCTTGTGCTTGGACTGGGCAATGGTGAGTCCGCTGCTCCCCTATCTCCCCTGGGTCTGGTTGTCTGGGTTCTGGCCCAGAGAAATACTTATTTATAATCAACCGTCAGCAGCATGCCACTCACGCTCTGAAAGGGAATACATCACCGACCTCCCTCAGCTCCATGCTCTTACAGTTGATCTTCTCCACACATACAATCACCAGACTTCACATCAAAACATTGTTCGCTAAGACGGTGTTTGTAAGTATCAGAATGGAGCATCATTAATACAAGTTAAGTTATAATGTAACAAGGCTTTTACAGACACGTTAATCTCCACATACTAATGTCCAGGAGGCTTGCAGATTCATAGACTCATGCTCCAGAGAAATTAATCAAGCTGAATGAAATTGAGCAGAATGCGTGAGATAAGATGGGATGATGTACGATATGTAATACAGACCTGTGTGAGGTGGTGGTCTCTTTCTCTGTCTTTGTGACTGACCTTCTGCATCCTGTGTTTATAGCTGGCCAGCATCCCTTTAAATATGTCCCCAAAACACAGAGCTATAATTACGGAAGGGAGGGAACGTCAGACTAAGCTAGTATGATAGAGTGACAGTCTGAGAGAACGGGAGACAGATATGCTGCCTAAAGCCAGACCCCCACTTTGACTAAAGCCCTCTCCACTGTTCACTGATCCCACTGACATGGAGCCAAGTGAAGTCACCATTTTCAGAGATGTTTATGTGTGTGTTCCACAGGAGGTTGATGGCACCTTAATTGGGGAGGACGTGCTCACGGTATTGGCCGGAGCAGAATCAGTGGAATGGGATCAAATACATGGATCCCAGGTGTTTGATGCCATTCTATTTGTGCCGTTCCAGCCATTATTATGAGCCGTCCTCCCCTCAGCAACCTCCACTGGTGTGTGCGTCCAGGTTAGTGTAGAACCTAAGCGGAGGATAACTTTCTGCTAGTCTAAATGAAACAGCGGACTTGGCAACACAGTGCCCAAACCAGGGAATGGCCAGGGCACTCTGGTTCGGAGGTCACAGCGGGAACTGGTGTCCGATATCAGAGGGTCACTCTTCATGTATATGTTGAGACTTCGTTGTTCTCACCTGTGTGTGTGCGTGCTTGCGTGTGCGTGTGGTTAGCTTTAATGAAATGAAATCCAGCAGTATCTTGCAACCCCCGTTCGGAATGTTTTAGAGCCTCTGCATTGCAATACCCTCCTCCACTGAGTTTGGAAAGCATGGTTTGATCCCATATCGACCATCTGCAGCCCGTTGAAACCAGACTTATGAGAGTATGACAATAATATGAGATATGGAGCAAGGACACACTTAAGGCATGCCTGCCGTGGTTACTGCCTATGGCTCAGATTACACTATACACTTTGTGGAAGTCTTATGAAGTTAGTGTACTGTGTGACATTAGTTTGTGGGGTCAAGTATCACTGACCCGGACTTGACCCCCTCTCCTCCCTGTCAGCACTGAATGAGTTGGCTCTCCTCTCCTGTTTCTCTCACCACAATTGACTCACTCTCTCTCTCTGTCTCTGTCATTCATCTCCCCGGCCTGTATTCTCTCTCTTCCACCATCCCTCTCTCTCACCTGCACGGATAACGACACACAGACTAGAGCCAGCTGACACTTACAGATGAGAGGATTTCTGAGTGTGTAAATCTATAAGCCAGGCTCGTTGTCATGTAAATGATATTGCTCAATATCAAAACACTCATACCAGTCTAAGCACAGGATAGTTAGATTTATGTTAGACAATAAGAGGGTTGTTTGATTGGTGATTATGTACAGGAGAACAGAACAGCCTGTTTCAATGGCTTGCCTCTTTTATGAGCAGATTCCTCCAAAAATGGATCAGAGGATTCTGATTTCCTGTCACTCCGCTGGATAATAGCTGATCTGGAGAGGCTTGGAATACCATGTTAATATGAGTTAATATCATTCCCTGTTGTATCCAAGAGAGACAGGTGAGTAGAATAGATAATGGGACTGTACTATGTGGGAGATGTAGTTGTAATCTTTATGATCATGCTTGTTTGACTTACAGTAAACAGTTGGTTTGGGGTCAGTGAGACTATGGCAATGGATGTCTGGTGAACAGTTGAGAGGCTAGAGTATGCCAAATATGGATGGGCCTATAGCTCATGTAGTTTATGATTGAGCGTTGATGGAGTGGAGTCTAATCCAGCCTGTGTGTGTGTTAGTCAGGCAGGCTGCAGGCTTATTCATTCTCATAGCCTCTGGAGAAACAGGTGTGTCTGGGCTTAAAGAGTGCACACACGTCCACAGTAGCAACAGCTGCAGAAGAAGTTTCATTTGAATGGAATACAAAAATACTGGTTTAATACAGAGGGACTGTTTCCCAGACACAGATTAAGCCTACCCATAGGAGAAAAAATAAATACATTTAAATATATTTAACGTCACATAAAATGTATTTAATTTCCCTGCCTTATCAATCTACACACAATACCCCATAATGACAAAGCAATAACAAACTATTCAAATTTTTTGGAAATGTCTATATAAAAAAAATGAAAAATCACTCTTACATACAGTTGAAGTCGGAAGTTTACATACACCTCAGCCAAATAAATGTAAACTCAGTTTTCCACAATTCCTGATATTTAATCCTAGTAAAAATTCCATGTCTTAGGTCAGTTAGAATCACCACTTTATTTGAAGAATAATAGTAGAGAGAATGATTTATTTCAGCTTTTATTTCTTTCATCACATTCCCAGTGGGTCAGAAGTTAACATACACTCAATTAGTATTTGGTAGAATTGCCTTTAAATTGTTTAACTTGGGTCAAATGTTTCAGATAGCCTTCATCAAGCTTCCCACAATAATTTGGGTGAATTTTGTCATATTCCTCCTGACAGAGCTGGTGTAACTGAGTCAGGTTTGTAGGCCTCCTTGTTTGCACTCGCTTTTTCAGTTCTGCCCACAAATTGTCTATAGGCTTGAGGTCAGGGCTTTGTGATAGCCACTCCAATACATTGACTTTGTTGTCCTTAAGCCATTTTGCCACAACTTTGGAAGTATGCTTGGGGTCATTGTCCATTTGGAAGACCCATTTACGACCAAGCTTTAACTTCCTGACTGATGTCTTGAGATGTTGCCTCAATATATCCACACAATTTCCCCTCCTCATGACGCCATCTATTTTGTGTAGTGCACCAGTCCCTCCCTTAGCAAAGCACCCCCACAACATGATGCTGCCACCCCCGTGCTTCACAGTTGGGATGGTGTTCTTCGGCTTGCAAGCATCCCCCTTCTCCTCCAAACATAACGATGGTCATTATGGCCAAACAGTTCTATTTTTGTTTCATCAGACCAGAGGACATTTCTCAAAAAAGTACGATCTTTGTACCCATGTGCAGTTGCAAATCGTAGTCTGTCTTTTTAATGGCGGTTTTGGAGCAGTGGCTTCTTCCTTGCTGAGCGGCCTTTCAGGTTATGTCAATATAGGACTCGTTTTACTGTGGATATAAATACTTTTGTACCTGTTTCCTCCAGCATCTTCACAAGATCCTTTGCTGTTGTTCTGGAATTGATTTGCACTTTTCGCACCAAAGTACTGTCATCTCTTGGAGACAGAACGCGTCTCCTTCCTGAGCGGTATGATGGCTGCGTGGTCCCCATGGTGTTTATACTTGCGTACTATTGTTTGTACTATTGACTGACCTTCATGTCGTAAAGTAATGATGGACTGTTTTTGCCGTAATAAGGACTTGGTCTTTTACGAAATAGGGCTATCTTCTGTATACCATCACTACGCAAGGAAAGAAGTCCCGCTATTTAACTTTTAACAAGGCACACCTGTTAATTGAAATATATTCCAGGTCACTACCTCATGAAGCTGGCTGAGAGAATGACACCAGTGTGTAAAACTGTTATCAAGGCAAAAGGTGGCTACTTGTAGAATCTCAAATATAAAATATACTTGGATTTGTTTAACACTTTTTTGGTTACTACATGATTCCATATGTGTTACTTCATAGTTTTTAAGTCTTCACTATTATTCTACAAGGTAGAAAATAGTAAAAAAATAAAGGAAAACCCTGTAATGAGTAGGTGTGTCCAAACATTTGACTGGTACTTTATATACTGAACAAAAATATAAATGCAACATAAAGTAGTGTTGGTCACATGTTTCATGAGCTGAAATAAAAAAATCTCAGAAATGTTCCATACGCACAAAAAGCTTCCTTCTCTTAAATTTTGTGCACAAATTTGTTTACATCCCTGTTAGTGAGCATTTCTCCTTTGCAAAGATAATCCAATGCCACAGATGTCTCAAGTTTTGTGGGACCATGCAATTTGCATGTTGACTGCAGAAATGCCCACCAGGGCTGTTTCCAGATAATTGAATGATAATTTCTCTTCCATAAGCTGCATCCAATGTTGTTTTAGAGAATTTGGCAGTACATCCAACTGGCCTCATAACCTCAGACCACGTGTAAGCCCTTTTGTGGGGAAAAACGTATTCTGATTGGCTGGGCCTGGCTCCCCAGTGGGTGGGCCTATGCCCACCCATGGCTGCGCCCCTGCCCAGTCATGTAAAATCCATATATTAGGATGTAATGAATTTATTTAAATTGACTGATTGAATTCCTTATGTGAACTGTAACTCTGTAAAATGTTTAACTTGTTGCATGTCGTGTTTATATTTTTGTTTGGTATACATTTTAAATACATTCTGTAATATGTTTGAAGGTATTAAACATGTATTAAATATATATTTCTGAAATGCATTATTTGGACAATTTTAAATATTTCACATGTATCCTAGAAAATGTATCAAGAGGAACCCTCTCTTTGATGGAATGCACATATTACAGTACGGCTTCATGTTTTTATCAAACTTCTGTGGGTCAAAATTGCTCTTGATTGTAAATGTTTTTATGTCTGCAAAATACAGCATTACAGTCATCAAGTGGTGAAAGGGTTCAACAGTATAACATTCTTCAGAGGAACACTGTTGAGTGACTGTGACTAACCTGTCCTGAATGTGTTTAATCTCCAGATATGATTGAATAAGGTTGCCATTTTCATGTAATGCGATGCAAAGCTGGTCTAGATTTCAACGCCGGTAATAGATTGGAGTTGTATTGTGAGGGCTGATCTCCTAAACCCTGCCAAAGGCCGGGTTCCCGGTACATGAACAATGACCTTGTTTCTGATCATCACCCAAACAGGCCTCAATTGTCTCACAGTGAAAGGTTGCCTTTCTCAACCACTGGCTGGAATTAGACAGAGAGCAAGAGGGATGGAGGGGGAAAGAGAGCATGGGTGCCCATTTCAGTTTGTGTTTGTACGTGAGAGAATTTGTATTATGAGTTTGCATGTGATATTTCTGTGTGCGTGGTAATTAGTGATTCAAATGATTAGACAGGATTGATTGTCACCTGAGAGCTGCTAATGCTGCCTCTTTCTCAGAAGCTCATTAACAGCCTCTGTAGTCCAATGGAAAATTAGTCACACTCATACACAACTATGTAGGAGTCCCAGCAGGCTTTATTGTGTGTGTGTGTGTGTGCGTGCGTGCGTGCGTGCGTGTGTGTGTGATGGAGATCTGTGGATGGGCGTACAGTAGTTCAGTCTGTTCTCTCAACTTCTCAAAAACACTGGTACATATTCACACACAGATACACTATTTAGCATCCCAGTGGACAATGAGACGGAGTTAAAATACTAGAGCTGGATGTGTGCAGCCTTGGTCACCATGGGAGACTGTTGGCCTGGGAATTAACACTCGCTTGGACAGAGTGGCTCTTCCCTGATCCAACAGACGGCATGCAGGAAACACTGGAATGTTTGGAATCGTGAGTCTGATGAAGAGAAAGCTGTATATGGGCCGTGTAGTGTATGGGTCTAATATGGGCCGTGTAGTGTATGGGTCTAATATGGGCTGAATGTGAGTCATATATGGGTCTAATATGGGTTGTATACACTGAGGGTACAAAACATTAGGAACAGCTCCCTAATATTGAGTTTTACCGCCTTTTCCTCTTAGAGCAGTTTCAATTAATTGGGGCATGGACTCTAAAAGGTGTCAAGTGTTCCACAGGGCTGCTGGCTTATGTTGACTCCAATGCTTCCCACAGTTGTGTCAGGTTGGCTGGCCATCCTTTGGGTGGTGGACCATTCTTGATACACATGGGAAACTGTTCGAGTGTGAAAAACTCAGAAGCATTGCAGTTCTTGACACACTCAAACTGGTGTGCCTGGTACCTACTATCATACCCCGTTCAAAGCCACTTACATCTTTTGTCTTGCCATCCCTTCACCCTCTGAATGGCACACATACACAATTCATGTCTCAAGGCTTCAAATTCCTTCTTTAACCTGTCTCCTCTCTTTCATCTACATTGATTGAAGTGGATTTAACAGGTGACATCAATAGGGGTTCAAAGCTTTCACCTGGTCAGAAAGAGCAATGTTTTGTACACTCAGTGTATGTGCTGTGTAGTGCATGGGTTGTATGTTGTCAGTAAACAGTGCTCAGCCAAAGCTCCCCCCAGTCTGCCCTTTGCTATGACCCTAAAGCGCAGCTTTAATGGAGTCATCAAAAAGGAGACCAATGAGCAAAACCCACACTAGAGAAGTTAGTCGTACTATTTACATAATTAATTAGTCACTTATATAACCTTTACACTAACATGATTCCCAAGTTGCTCAAACTAGAAACTTCCTGAGATTTAGAGTGGAACTGACAGTTGAGAGGCCATAGGTTCAAGAGGGGCCACAGGTTCAAAGTGCAAGGGTCACAGAAACTAAGACCGCTGTATTCCTAGAGCTCAGGATAGAGGATGAACTTAGGTACAGATCTAGGATCAGCTTACCCTCCCCAAATCATCAACATTGGGGTGAAGAATGCAATCTGACCTTAGATCAGTGTCTACTAGGGGCAACTTTGTCCTACTCCGTTTCTAGACAGGGTAAGTGCAGATGAACACTTGCAGATCACAGCATGGCATATTATTGAACTTCCCTTTTCCTGAACAGCAAACAAACAAATGAATAATAGCAGAAGAACAAAGTATTATTTAATTGTATATGTCATTATACCATCCATAGCTATCCTTCCATTCCCCATACGCAATATGGATATACAGTATTTAAGAAAACACTGCATGATTAGTTGGCTTTCAGTCATACGTACCAACTACCAAAAGCTCCAGACAGTCCTCCACTGGCTCTTCAGGCAGCCAATCCTCAGGGCAGTGGGCACCAGTCTGACAGAGCAAAGAATAGAAAATAGTGTCTACACAAATATGAAAAAAACAGGATGCGCACAAACACTCACATCCAGGTAGTGCAGCCCTCACACCCAGGAGTGTGTGTATTCACAATTCTGCTGAAGCATTAGGTCCATGAGGAGCTCTGCATCAGCAGCATTTTTTGTGCCTCGAAAGAATTAGTAGCATTTACCCTCTAGGACCACACCACTGCAGGAGCTCCTCCCTATGGTAGAAAGCAGAATTGCAACATGATTTTACATGTAGTGTGTGGACCCCCTCCCCCCCACACCCCTCTAACATTTACATTACATTTACATTTAAGTCATTTAGCAGACGCTCTTATCCAGAGCGACTTACAAATTGGTGCATTCACCTTATGACCTGTGGGTTCAATTCGGGCCATGTTCTTCATTAGCCCCCCCCCCTTCCCTATTTAAAGACCACCTCTGAGGGCTCTAGCTCCACCACTATGTACCCTGCTCCGACCATCATGAGGCCCTCGCCATGCTTGGCTGCTCCACGAGAGGCCTCTCTCTTACTCGAAAGCCCTCCACCAATAGCAAAATCTCTTCCCTAAGAGGCGTCTCCCCTTCTAAAGCAGTTGTTCCCAAACTGTAGGGCGAGGGTCCACCCCCACCCCAAAAAGTGTTTTTGTTAATTATTTTTTAAAGGAACTCAATCTTACTCTTGAAAGTTGTAATAGTAGAATGCACAAGGTGCGATTTCGAAATTGGGCAGTGCATCATCAATTCCTCTTGCCACGTTAGTCATCACATACCTTAGAGGGCTATTTCTATTTTGTTTTTCAGCCAATAAATATTGTCATTTTTTAGTCACTTGAATATCACATGAATACACATTAGACATGGCAAAATTATATAGAATTGCAAGAAAATATGCTTTAAACATGCAAAATTCTCTCCATTAAAAAGAGAAGTGTGAACAGTTTGTGCCATAAACAGTGCTTTTGCCAAGGGGGGGATGTACCCAATGCTGGAAAGGGGGACCTGGGTGAAAAAGTTTGAGAACCCTTGTTCTAGTGGATCCATCTCCATCATTGGTTATTCTACCGTCACAGCCTTAGTCTGTCCTTGGATAATGCTGAGTGAAAGGCGCCTCCCTCATTCCAGGTTCCAGCTCCATGATGGGTTTCTCAGTCAGCAAGTACTCCCCCTCTATCTTAAGCCCCATGTCTTGCATCAGTTCCATCACTGGCTCCTCCCCTGTGATGGTGTAATCTGTCATGATTGGATCCTCTCCAAAGACTATCTCCCTAATCCCAGGCTCCAGCTCCATGATTTGGTTGTTCCGCTGTTAAATACTCATCGTCTTCCTCCAAACCAGGCCCTCCCCTAGCGATGGCTCCAGTTCTGACATTGGCTCATCTTCCAAACTGATACATCATCTCTGGAGCCATCTTGTTGTCATCCATAGGCCTGCCTCCTCTCCCATACTCTTAAATCAGACCGTCCTCTGGTAGTGTTTTTTAAAATATATTTTTTTACCTTTATTTAACTAAGCAAGTCAGTTAAGAACAAATTATTATTTTCAATGACGGTCTAGGAACAGTGGGTTAACTGCCTGTTCAGGGGCAGAACGACAGATTTGTACCTTGTCAGCTCTATCCACTAGGCTACCCTGCTGCCCCAAATGGTTCCAACTCCATGATTGGCTCTTCAGCCATCACATATTCACCCTTCATAAGAGGGCCATTCTCTTGTTGTGTTAGCCCCTTGTCCATTGCAAGTGCCATATCCACCTCTGGCTCCATTTCTAATTCAGCTGCCATTTTTCCATCTGTACTTCTTGTTTCCATCTGTACTTCTGGTTTCTCCATCTCTGGCTCCTCCATTGCCATCTTTGGTTCTTCCATCTCTAGTTTTCTCATCTCCATCTCTGGTTTTTCATATCTAACCCCTGCTCTGGATCTTGTATCTTCTTTGTCTCTACTTCTTCCATATCTAGTTCCACCATCTCTGGATCTTGCATCTCCATCCTCAGTAGGTCCCCCTCCATCTCAGCCTCCATATCCTGCTCAGGCTGAGCCTCCTCTGCTGACAGGGCTCACAGGGCTCAGTTCTTCTGGTTTCTCTTGCCCATCAGATTTCATAAGGCTCGGTTCTTCTAGTTTCTCCTGCTCGACAGGGCTCAGTTCCACTCGATCCTCCTGGGTCTCCAGCCCAACAGTGTCTTCTGTCTCTGGTTTCTCCTGTACCACTGGCATCCATTCAGTTGACTTTTCATGACTTACTGGAATCACCTGCACATCCAGGCTGGGATCCCCTAGATTCTCCTGCACTGGATGGTTAAGTTCAGCAGGTTTCAGCTGGATTCTTCTCACAATTGCCTCAGGGTTCCAGCCAGCTGGTTTTCACTCTGCAGTGGGGCCTTGTCTGGCTAGGGGAAAATGGTCAGCCTCCACCACGTGTCCCTGCACTGGGATCACAGTCAAGCCCTTAAAATACATCAATAACATTTTGTGTCCCTTTGATGTTTTAAGTCGATACTGTGCACCGATATTTGCCAGCAGCATACCACTCTGCATACCACTGCTGGTTTGCTTCTGAAGCTAAGCAGGGTTGGTCCTGGTCAGTTCCTGGATGGGTGACCAGATGCTGCTGGAAGTGGTGTTGGAGGGCCAGTAGGAGGCACTCCTTCCTTTGGTCTAAAAAAATATCCTAATGCCCCAGGGCAGTGACACTGCTCTGTGTAGGGTGCAGTCTTTCGGATGTGACGTTAAATGGGTGTCCTGACTCTCTGAGGTCATTAAAGATCCCATGGCACTTATCGTAAGAGTAGGGGTGTTAACCCTGGTGTCCTGGCTAAACTCCCAATTTGGCCCTCAAACGGTCACCTAATAATCCCCATTTTACAATTGGCTCATTAATCCCCCTCCTCTCCCCTGTAACTATTCCCCAGGTCATTGCTGCTAATCAGAATGTGTTCTCAGTCACTTTACCTGGTAAAATAATGGATAAATAAAATGAAGAAGCTGTTATATTAAAGGAAGTGCCCTTTAATATAGACCACATGGAAAACTCTATAAATCAGATTGAGAAAAGAAAAAAACCTCGTGTTTTTCTGACTTCAACCCAGTTATGTGAACTGAACTCTTGTTTAAATATGGTGAAACTATAACTTTTTAAATTATTTTTTCAAAAGAAACATTGAACATATAATAATCATAGAGTAAAAGCAGGTGGGCTGGTTATACTCATTTTGGAGATTTGTTTCATGGTGGAAAACTGATCATGTTGAGCAAAACAACCCTTATAGGCTAGAATTTATTTAACAAATGTTTTAACAATATATTCAACTGCCTCACCCTGTTGCACACAAGCTTGCATCCCCCGTCATTTACATTACATTTACATTTAAGTCATTTAGCAGACGCTCTTATCCAGAGCGACTTACAAATTGGTGCGTTCACCTTATGACATCCAGTGGAGCAGCCACTTTACAATAGTGCATCTAAATCTTTTAAGGGGGGGGGGGGGGTGAGAAGGATTACTTGATCCTATCCTAGGTATTCCTTAAAGAGGTGGGGTTTCAGGTGTCTCCGGAAGGTGGTGATTGACTCCGCTGTCCTGGCGTCGTGAGGGAGTTTGTTCCACCATTGGGGGGGCCAGAGCAGCGACCAGTTTTGACTGGGCTGAGCGGGAACTGTACTTCCTCAGTGGTAGGGAGGCGAGCAGGCCAGAGGTGGATGAACGCAGTGCCCTTGTTTGGGTGTAGGGCCTGATCAGAGCCTGGAGGTACCGAGGTGCCGTTCCCCTCACAGCTCCGTAGGCAAGCACCATGGTCTTGTAGCGGATGGTCTTGTAGCTTCAACTGGAAGCCAGTGGAGAGAGCGGAGGAGCGGGGTGACGTGAGAGAACTTGGGAAGGTTGAACACCAGACGGGCTGCGGCGTTCTGGATGAGTTGTAGGGGTTTAATGGCACAGGCAGGGAGCCCAGCCAACAGCGAGTTGCAGTAATCCAGACGGGAGATGACAAGTGCCTGGATTAGGACCTGCGCCGCTTCCTGTGTGAGGCAGGGCCGTACTCTGCGGATGTTGTAGAGCATGAACCTACAGGAACGGGCCACCGCCTTGATGTTAGTTGAGAACGACAGGGTGTTGTCCAGGATCACGCCAAGGTTCTTAGCGCTCTGGGAGGAGGACACAATGGAGTTGTCAACCGTGATGGCGAGATCATGGAACGGGCAGTCCTTCCCCGGGAGGAAGAGCAGCTCCGTCTTGCCGAGGTTCAGCTTGAGGTGGTGATCCGTCATCCACACTGATATGTCTGCCAGACATGCAGAGATGCGATTCGCCACCTGGTCATCAGAAGGGGGAAAGGAGAAGATTGTGTGTCGTCTGCATAGCAATGATAGGAGAGACCATGTGAGGTTATGACAGAGCCAAGTGACTTGGTGTATAGCGAGAATAGGAGAGGGCCTAGAACAGAGCCCTGGGGGACACCAGTGGTGAGAGCGCGTGGTGAGGAGACAGATTCTCGCCATGCCACCTGGTAGGATCGACCTGTCAGGTAGGACGCAATCCAAGCGTGGGCCGCGCCGGAGATGCCCAACTCGGAGAGGGTGGAGAGGAGGATCTGATGGTTCACAGTATCGAAGGCAGCCGATAGGTCTAGAAGGATGAGAGCAGAGGAGAGAGAGTTAGCTTTAGCAGTGCGGAGCGCCTCCGTGATACAGAGAAGAGCAGTCTCAGTTGAATGACTAGTCTTGAAACCTGACTGATTTGGATCAAGAAGGTCATTCTGAGAGAGATAGCGGCAGAGCTGGCCAAGGACAGCACGTTCAAGAGTTTTGGAGAGAAAAGAAAGAAGGGATACTGGTCTGTAGTTGTTGACATCGGAGGGATCGAGTGTAGGTTTTTTCAGAAGGGGTGCAACTCTCGCTCTCTTGAAGACGGAAGGGACGTAGCCAGCGGTCAGGGATGAGTTGATGAGCGAGGTGAGGTAAGGGAGAAGGTCTCCGGAAATGGTCTGGAGAAGAGAGGAGGGGATAGGGTCAAGCGGGCAGGTTGTTGGGCGGCCGGCTGTCACAAGACGCGAGATTTCATCTGGAGAGAGAGGGGAGAAAGAGGTCAGAGCACAGGGTAGGGCAGTGTGAGCAGAACCAGCGGTGTCGTTTGACTTAGCAAACGAGGATCGGATGTCGTCGACCTTCTTTTCAAAATGGTTGACGAAGTCATCTGCAGAGAGGGAGGAGGGGGGGGGAGGGGGAGGAGGATTCAGGAGGGAGGAGAAGGTGGCAAAGAGCTTCCTAGGGTTAGAGGCAGATGCTTGGAATTTAGAGTGGTAGAAAGTGGCTTTAGCAGCAGAGACAGAGGAGGAAAATGTAGAGAGGAGGGAGTGAAAGGATGCCAGGTCCGCAGGGAGGCGAGGTTTCCTCCATTTCCGCTCGGCTGCCCGGAGCCCTGTTCTGTGAGCTCGCAATGAGTCGTCGAGCCACGGAGCGGGAGGGGAGGACCGAGCCTGGAGGATAGGGGACATAGAGAGTCAAAGGATGCAGAAAGGGAGGAGAGGAGGGTTGAGGAGGCAGAATCAGGAGATAGGTTGGAGAAGGTTTGAGCAGAGGGAAGAGATAGGATGGAAGAGGAGAGAGTAGCGGGGGGAGAGAGAGCGAAGGTTGGGACGGCGCGATACCATCCGAGTAGGGGCAGTGTGGGAAGTGTTGGATGAGAGCGAGAGGGTAAAGGATACAAGGTGGTGGTCGGAGACTTGGAGGGGAGTTGCAATGAGGTTAGTGGAAGAACAGCATCTGGTAAAGATGAGGTCGAGCGTATTGCCTGCCTTGTGAGTAGGGGGGGAAGGTGAGAGGGTGAGGTCAAAAGAGGAGAGGAGTGGAAAGAAGGAGGCAGAGAGGAATGAGTCAAAGGTAGACGTGGGGAGGTTAAAGTCGCCCAGAACTGTGAGAGGTGAGCCGTCCTCAGGAAAGGAGCTTATCAAGGCATCAAGCTCATTGATGTACTCTCCGAGGGAACCTGGAGGGCGATAAATGATAAGGATGTTAAGCTTGAAAGGGCTGGTAACTGTGACAGCATGGAATTCAAAGGAGGCGATAGACAGATGGGTAAGGGGAGAAAGAGAGAATGACCACTTGGGAGAGATGAGGATCCCGGTGCACCGCCCCGCTGACCAGAAGCTCTCGGGGTGTGCGAGAACACGTGGGCGGACGAAGAGAGAGCAGTGGGAGTAGCAGTGTTATCTGTGGTGATCCATGTTTCCGTCAGTGCCAAGAAGTCTAGGGACTGGATGGAGGCATAGGCTGAGATGAACTCTGCCTTGTTGGCCGCAGATCGGCAGTTCCAGAGGCTACCGGAGACCTGGAACTCCACGTGGGTCGTGCGCGCTGGGACCACCAGACTAGGGTGGCCGCGGCCACGCGGTGTGGAGCGTTTGTATGGTCTGTGCAGAGAGGAGAGAACAGGGATAGACAGACACATAGTTGACAGGCTACAGAAGAGGCTACGCTAATGCAAAGGAGATTGGAATGACAAGTGGACTACACGTCTCGAATGTTCAGAAAGTTAAGCTTACGTAGCAAGAATCTTATTGACTAAAATGATTAAAATTATACAGTACTGCTGAAGTAGGCTAGCTGGCAGTGGCTGCGTTGTTGACTTTGTAGGCTAGCTGGCAGTGGCTGCGTTGTTGACACTACACTAATTAAGTCGTTCCGTTGAGTGTAATAGTTTCTACAGTGCTGCTATTCGGGGGCTAGCTGGCTAGCTAGCAGTGTTGATTACGTTACGTTGCGTTAAAAGAACGACAATAGCTGGCTAGCTAACCTAGAAAATCGCTCTAGACAACACAATTATCTTTGATACAAAGACGGCTATGTAGCTAGCTATGTAGCTAGCTACGATCAAACAAATCAAACCGTTGTACTGTAATGAAATGAAATGAAAATGTGATACTACCTGTGGAGCGAAGCGGAATGCGACCGGGTTGTTGAGTTCTATTCGGAAGACGTTGGCTAGCTGTTGGCTAGCTAGCAGTGTCTCCTACGTCAAGGACGACAAATAGCTGGCTAGCTAACCTCGGTAAATTAAGATAATCACTCTAAGACTACACACTCTAAACTACACAATTATCTTGGATACGAAGACAGCAAAGACAGCTATGTAGCTAGCTAACACTACACTAATCAAGTCGTTCAGTTGAGTGTAATAGTATCTACAGTGCTGCTATTCGGTGGACGTTTGCTAGCTGGCTAGCTGCTGTTAGGATGACGAAATACGATAATTACGCAATTATCTTTGATACAAAGACGGCTATGTAGCTAGCTAAGAAGAGATTGCTAAGATTGTGGATTTATGGCTGATTTAAGATGAAAACCACAAACCTGTTACTTCAATGGCATTTTATTGGCACTTACTATAGACATTTTGGGGGTTTTACCCCTTAAGACGAGAAAACGTGTTTTTATTATGTTAAACATATGCTCTTTATTGCCAGAATGTTAAAAAAAAATAGGTGAAATTAATATTTTCATTCTGAAGTTACATTAGCAAAATGTACTCTATTCGTTGAAATTCAGCTACAAATGTAGCACTGGCGTACTACTATTTAAGTGATAATGCCCGATTAACTGGTGTTTGGAGGATATATTGGCAGGGGTTGCTACCCTCTATTGGTTCGGTTGCCAGAGACGCGACCCAGTCCTTCAGTCTTTTTGTTCTGTATCTACAGACATTCGTTCTAAATGTTCCATTGCCATACTTGCTAGCTAGCCAACTACGACTAATTTAAAGTCATGTCAACGTCAAAAATAATAACAGTGGCCGCATTTAAGCTGTTTTCTAGTGACATTTATTAGTACACATCCATAACAATGAGCTAATGAGGCGTGATTTCGCCTGGCATAGAAAATGTGCTCTCTCGTCAGGACACTGTTGTTCAGAGGAGCTAGCTAACAACACAGCCAACACAATAACTTCAAACACTGAAGCTGTGAAGACTGCAAACTAGCTGCACTTTATTTCGTTTTACCTTTTTTTCATTTGACATTTCTTTGTATATATCCATAAAAAAATATGCCAGCTGATTCATGATTTCGACTGGCTGAGAAACGCTTTCTGTCTGACATCCTGACTCACGACCCCTACACGTTCATTACTATGAGACAGTTGGAAATTGAATTTGAATATGTTGCAAATGTCGGAGAGCAGGCAGCAAGGTTTATACAAATCTCCTATTTTGAAAACTAAATGCTAGTCTAAAAGAAATATGAGATAATGTATCGATGCTTTTTATAGTGGAGATCAAGTTTATAATTTGCCTGACTGGGCTGATGAGACAGTGGATTGCGCAGTCAGATGGAACAGAGTACATTTTTTATTTTATTTAACAAGGAAAGTCAGTTAAGAACAAATTCATATTTACAATGACAGTTTACACCGCCCACTAACCCGGACAAAGCTGGGACAATTGCCCTCCAGGCAAGCTTCAATGCCATACAACTCTCCTTCCGTGGCCGACAATTGCTCTTAAATACAAGTGAAACTAAATGCATGCTCTTCAACCGGTCGATCGCTGCCTGCACCTGCCCGCCTGCCCAAGATCATTTTTCTGATGTAGCAAACTGGTTCAAAATAAGATACTACTGTACTGGTGTTGCAAACAGAGTGCACACAAAACATGTACTAGCACAGAGGGGCCACAGCGATCTGACAGAGAATGGTGTTTTACTCATTTGTCATGCATTCAGCACACCACTATGTAGAAGAATAAGAACTTTGGAAACCATTATCATATTATTCTGATGGTAGAATATTGTATGAGAGAACTTAGAAATGTAGAACTTCTGAGACACCTTGCCTGCTAGGCTTAACAATAGCAAGACCAGAGTCTTCATATTAATTTAGACAGGGAGACAAATAACACTTAGAAACACAGAGTAAGCAATATGTAGGATTTGGTATGCAAATTTGTTTCCCTCCATTAGTTTAGTATGATGTATTACGTTACATTATGAATGGAATAACAGTCGTACAAGATCATATAAATTAGAGGATCTATCGTATCATACGCCTTACCTGGTTGTACAATAGCATACTAATTGTATAATGTAGATTCTGTAACGTTCGTCATCTTCCTCTGATGAGGAGTAAGAGAGATCGGACCAATACACAGCGTGGTAAGTGTCCATTTTAATAAGATAAACTGAACACTACAAAAAATACAAAATAACAAAGTGACGGCATAATACAGTGCCTGGCCGGTCCCCCTCTCTCCACGGTAAGCACGGGTAGTTAGCGCAGGTCTCCTACCTGACTTCGCCACACTCCCCGTGTGCCTCCCCCCCAAGACATTTTTGGGGCTGCCTCTCGGGCTTCCAGCCTCGCTGCCTCCTCATAACGCCGCCTCTTGGCTTTCGCTGCCTCCAGCTCTGCCTTGGGGCGGCGATATTCTCCCGGCTGTACCCAGGGTCCTTTGCCGTCCAGGATCTCCTCCCATGTCCAGGAGTCCTGAGATCACTGCTGCTGCTGCCCATTACCACGCTGCTTGGTCCTTTGGTGGTGGGTGATTCTGTAACGTTCGTCGTCTTCCTCTGATGAGGAGTAAGAGAGGTCGGACCAATTTGCAGCATGGTAAGTGACCATTTTAATAAGACAAACTGAACACTACAAAAATACAAAATAACAAAGTTAAACAAACGAAACGGTCCCGTGTGGTAACAAACACTAACACAGAAAATAACAAAAATAACAAAGAGAAACAACTGAAAACAGTTATGGCTGGTGCAGACACACCACAGAAAACAATCACCCACGAAACACAATAGATAACCGGCTAACTAAATATGGTTCTCAATCAGGGACATCGATAGACAGCTGCCTCTGGTTGAGAACCATACCAGGCCAAACATAGAAATAGCAAATCATAGAAAAACTAACATAGACAACCCACCCAACTCATGCCTTGACCATACTAAAACAAAGACATAACAAAAGAACTAAGGTTAGAACATGACATTATCATACATCTTGGAGGAGGTATAGTATTATACGTCTTTCTCTGAGGCCAGGCTGCTTTTTTCATTGTAATGACAAAGTTTAGGAGAATTTACATAAAATGTTAGAAGAAGGATTAGCTCAACTGCTACAGTTGTCCCTGAAGAGATTCAAACATGCAACCCTTGGATTGCTAGGCGACCGACCTCCCTACATTCGTTTATGTCTAAAGTAACAAGACCATTAGTGTATATCATATGTCTTGGAGGTGCGTAAATATACGTATAATATCCCTCATATCACTCTGATGTCAGCCTGAACTGAACAAATCAACAACCTTGCTCTTTGTGAAGAAAAAAAGTATAATTTCATGCTTTGTTGTTATTGCCTTACCTGTGAATGTAGTCAAGGTAACAGCTCCAATTGTCTGCTTTGTGATGTGTGTCTGTATGATCTTGTTTTGAGCTCTCCTGGCCCTATAAAGAGCTGGTCCTTTATTACCACCCTCCCCTAAATCTCCCCTCCACTCCTATCATGTGCAGGTAAATTCCTAAACACATTTGTCCTCCATCTCAATATCTCTTCAGCAGCCCTCTATTTTTCTCCCTCTGCTTCCTGGTTTCCCAGACTGTACAGTAAAAAAACAGTATCCCTATCTCAATATGTAATAATTATCATGTTATACATCAACAACAGTCGCTGGCAGACTCTTTGTAACAGCGCATTTTGGTCACGTGTGTGGGGCCTTGCAGAATGAGTCTATAAAATGTACATAAAATGAAATAGTAAATGTTTATCCTGCTTGTCACAGAGGCAGGTGTATAACACCAGGCTACAGAATGGCAATTTAACTGTAAAGTGGTCATTGTTTTGTAATCCTGCAATTGTCAATTTCCTTTTGGTATTTTGAATGTGATTAAAGATTTAATGACAATGGACTTAGCCAAACCTGTTTTCTGGAATGAAAATGTATGTCAGACAGAAGTACAGTATTGGTTAGTATGATCCAATCCCACTAGGGATCAACCTCCTGATTCAGGTCACTACACAACAGGCGGACACTTGTCCAGTGTCTGATAGGACACTGGACAAGAGACTGAGGTCCAGTCTTAAAACAACCCAGTAGTCCCTCCCCTTCCGTGTTTATTAGTTTAGTTTACAGATAATTTAGCTCCTAAAGAAATTGCGAGCAAAAACAAGGAATTATGCTGCATGTATATCTTGATCTATCAGCCTGTCATTAATCTATCTATCACGTTTTGTTTTCGTGTGCTTTGATCTGCTACTTTATTTATTGCAGCTTTACATTTTGTAATCAGTCTCTTATCCATTTTAGTGGCCTTACAAGAAAAGGTAGTAAATATGGTAAAAATACTGGAATAGCTGTTGATTAATGTTTCCCTGTGGTCAGAGGGAATGGTTGTGGGTAATGGCAATGGGGTTTCCTGTCAACCCCTCCATCATGTGTGTGTGTGTGTTGAGCTAACAGCAGCAGGGTCCTCTCTCAACACAGCAGCTGCACAGACAGTGGCTTGGAAACAGGTGCCACAGCAGTGTGTGTGTGTGTGAATGCACCTACATGTTAAATGTATAACTGTATGTACTTGTCTGTGTGAATGTGAGTGGTGAGACACATAATACCCATGATCTAGGGGAGCAGAGACACAGTAGCCCATCCAGCTGTCCCTCTCTGATCCCCTGTGTGTGTGTGTGTGTGTGTGTGTGTGTGTGTGTGTGTGTGTGTGTGTGTGTGTGTGTGTGTGTGTGTGTGTGTGTGTGTGTGTGTGTGTGTGTGTGTGTGTGTGTGTGTGTGTGTGTGTGTGTGTGTGTGTGTGTGTGTGTGGAGCCTATTGACCTCCCCAAAGCCACCTCTGTCTATAGGACAGAACAATGGCAGTGTGTTTTCTTGACTCCATCAGTGTGTGTGAATGCGCCAGCAGAGGAGGTTGGTGGCATGCTCATTTGGGAGGATGGGCTTGTGGTATTGGCTGGAGAAGAATTTGTGGAATGGTATCAAACACATGTTTTCCGTGTGGTTGATGCCATTCCAATTGCGCCGTTCCGGCCATTATTAAGAGCCATCCGCAACTCAGCAGCCTCCTGTAATGTCCAGTGACTGTCACGACTTCCGCCGAAGTTGGTCCCTCTTCTTGTTTGGGCGGCGTTCGGCGATTGACGTCACTGACCTTCTAGCCATCGCAGATCCACTTTTCATTTTCCATTGGTTTTGCCTTGTCTTCCATCACACCTGGTTCCAATTCCATCAATAAAATGTTGTGTATTTAACCCTCTGTCCCCCCCCCCATGTTCTTGTCCGTAATTGTTTGTTGTAGTGGTTATGCACGGTATGCTGGTATGTACCGCGTTTTGTTTGACCCATTTATTTTATTGTTCTGTTGGTTTATGGTTATTAAACACAACGGTTGTAAATCAGTTTCTACTCTCCTGTGCCTGACTTCTCTGCCGCCAGTAGCATCGCATTACAGCGACTGTCAAACCAACACCTTAACTGTTACGCCAAGAGGTCCAAACCCCCCACCTAGACCTTGGTTCAAGTCCCGAAAGGGGCTACACCTGAATTCGCTACAATATACTTGATTGATTTCATTGACTCTCCCCTTTAACTGCCCCTAATTGACACATTTCTAGCTACAACTTCCGACAACTTCCGAGTCCGTTGGAGAGCATCAGGTTGAGTAAAGTGAGGTGTAGTAGAATTACTGATCTACAAATAGCATTCCCTGCCAAATAATAGTTTTTGTGCGAAGAACATTCTCAGAGTCTACCCTGGGTCAGGCCTCCCCAGCCAAAAACACGCGCACAACCAGACATTAATTGGTTGATTGGAGACAGCTTGTCTCAATTAAATAACATTTCCTAGGATTTTCTACCTGCAGCAACACTAGTGGATAACGCTGGAAATACCGGTAAAAGAAAAGTGGCTCAAAAAGTACCTAAAAAGCATGGCCCTACTTATAACAACCACACATTTTGAAATAAAAACATAAAAATATCTACATTTGCAAAAACAGTGCTGTAGCCTAGATTGTACGATGAGCATAAACAGAAATATGAATGCTGTAGCCTAGTTTGTACGATGAGCATAAACAGAAATATGAATGTTGTAGCCTAGATTGTACGATGAGCATAAACAGAAATATGAATGTTGTAGCCTAGATTGTACGATGAGCATAAACAGAAATATGAATGCTGTAGCCTAGTTTGTACGATGAGCATAAACAGAAATATGAATGCTGTAGCCTTGTTTGTACGATGAGCATAAACAGAAATATGAATGTTGTAGCCTAGATTGTACAATGAGCATAAACAGAAATATGAATGTTGTAGCCTAGATTGTACGATGAGCATAAACAGAAATATGAATGTTGTAGCCTAGATTGTACGATGAGCATAAACAGAAATATGAATGTTATCATAACTTAGAACTTGTTACTTGTTACTTCAACAAGACAACAAGTACACCTTTGTCACAAATTGATAGAGAAAAGATGTTTGCTACAAATTGGTAGAAAATTACAAATTGATCATCACTATTTTGACTACTATAGTCTATATCTAACATACATGATAGTAGCAATGACACATTAAAGCTGCAATATGTCACTTTTTGGGCGACCCAACCAAATTCACATAGAAATGTGTGTTACAGTTCTGGCATTCATATTGAAAGAAAGTCTCAGAAGCAGTAGTTCTGTACTATGTGCTATTTCTATACCTTCCATTCGTACGTTTTGTTTTGCATCTTTAATTTCGGTTTTGTACACCAGCTTCAAACAGCTGAAAACACAATATTTTTGGTTATGGAAAATATATTTCACAGCAGTTTAGTAGAGCGTACAGTGATTCTCTACACTATGCTTGCTTGTTTTGTCACATAAACTGAAATTAGGCTAACTATTAGAATTTTTGCAACAAGGAAATGGTGGATTTCTGCATAGTGCATCTTTAAGTCCCACAACTTTTAGATAACTTTGTGTGTTTGCTGGGTGGTGTATTTAACGGTATATACATTGGCCCATTATTCGTTAATAACGTTGTACATAACCGTTTACTGCCTACACACACTGAAGAGGTAAAATCCTCTTCGAGGACAAAACGTTTGTCTACTATAGCCAAAATCACAGACGCGTGTGTCGTGGTGAGCGCGCGCCTGAGTATCTCCGCTCGATGAAATGGTCTCCATCGGGAGCGCGCACATAGAAAACTTCAAGAACTTCTGAACGTCTGGAAGTGTTTCAGTCTTGTCTGGAGCGAACGTTCTCAGACACTCAAATATCTTTCTAGGTTATTTAAATTCACTGGACACTGTTTACTCGTTAGGAAGAACTATGGACCGCATGGGGATTTTGTCTCTTATCTTCCTCGTCTTGTTGCAGAGTAAGTAGATGGAGATGCAGACTTTTATTTGTTTTATCTTGGCCCAATGGGTATTTTGTCTGAAAATACAGTGGTGGAAAAAGTACCCAATTTTCATATTTGAGTAAAAGTCAAGATACCTTAATATACATTTATTCAAGTAAAAATGTAAGTCATCCAGTAAAATACTAATTAAGAAAAAATCTAAAAGTATTTGTTTTTAAATATACTTAAGTATCTAAAGTAAATGTGATTGCTAAAATATTCGTAAGTATCAAAAGTAAAAGTATAAATCATTATATAAAGCAAACCATACCGCACAATACATTTTTTTAATGGATTGCCAGGGGCACACAATTTACAAACGAAGCATGTGTGTTTAGTGAGTCCACCAGATCAGAGGCAGTAGGGATGACCGAGATGTTCTCTTGATAAATGTGTGAATGGACCATTTTCCTGTCCTACTATGCATTCAAAATGTAACAAGTACTTTTGGGTGTCAGGGAAAATGTAACAAGTAAAATGTACATTCTTTTCTTTAGGAATGTAGTGAAGTAAAAATAAAAGTTGTAAAAAATATAAATAGTAAAGTACAGAGACCCCCCACAACTACTTAAGTATTTTTACTTAAGTACTTTATACCACTATGAAAATATGAATTCAAGGGGAGTCAATGAGCTGTCATGCACACTGCAACCTTCATAGATATGACTAATACAGGATATTTGTATTCAATACCATACAGGCTATATGGTATTGATGTTTGATGATTTTCAATCTATTTTACATTTATTTTAACAGGTTAGTCTCAATGAGATGAACAGTCTCTTTTACAAGAGAGACCTGGTCAAAATAGGAACACACAAAGTTTCAGACACATTTACAACACAGAGCACTACAGTTTAAACACATACATTTACACATTAAGCAGCAAGAGGGTTTGGGGAACTGGGGTGCAAATGTGGGTCAAAACATTGACAGCCTCCCACTTCATTTTCCATCATAGTGTTTACCATAGCTTTGCCTCTCACGCTGTATGTGTGTGTGTAAGCTATATACATTTACATTTTACATTTAAGTCATTTAGCAGACGCTCTTATCCAGAGCGACTTACAAATTGGATATATATATATGCATTGCGTGAATTGTATGTTCTTGTGTATGTGTCCCTGAGACTAAGCACACTTTAAACAGTTCGATTTGGTGAAGTGTGTGTAATGTGTTTCGGGATTGCACCTGCATGTTTGGCGTTTTAGGCTGGGTTTCTGTACAGCACTTTGAGATATCAGCTGATGTAAGAATGGCTTTATACATACATTTGATTTGATTTGATTGGGCTGGGATTGGGCTGGGAGTAGGTTGGGGTTGGGAAGAGTGGGACGGGAATCATACAGATCTTCTATTTACCTTAGACCCTCTGATGCTGTCCAAGCCCAGAGACCCAGAGACTGATGAAAGGCCAGATCTCTGAGGGGCTCCAGGGTTCTGGAGAGCCAACCTCTCTGATGCCTGGTGTAGGCAGGCAATGGTCCTGTTTAATGTTGTCAATAGCCCCTCCATGACCCAGCTGCTAATTGGCCAGAGATGCAATCAGTTGCTATCTGGAAGGGTTACAGACTGTCTGTCGTGTTTGAGGTTGTTCTTCCAAACAGCCATGGGAATCGTTATCACTGTTCACTGGTCCAAAGAAATCTGATGTAATATCAGCAATTACAGTTAGGTTAGATGACTGATGTGTGTGTGTGTGTGTGAGGTAGAGAGAGAGAGAGAGAGAGAGAGAGAGTTAAAAACCCTATGTTGGTGTAGAGTTACTGTGATACAGAGGGGCTTTGTATAGAGGGGACCCCCCCCCCCCCACAAACACAGAGTCAAAAATATTAAGGACAGTGATAGTGGATGACCAGCAGCCGTCTCCATCTACTGTCTGCGTGTGTATGCACTCACTACTGTAAGTCACTCTGGATGAGAGCATCTGCTGAATTACTCAAATGTAAAATGTGTGTGTCTGAAAGAGAGAGAGTAAACAAATCATCTCCCAGAAAATGTTTTCCTGTGTTGATATTTGCGTGTTGTTTCAGTATGTGTGTATTCCTATGTTAGTTTAAGTGTGTGTGCAGGTTAATCAGGTCATGTAGAGATCAGTGGTAGGCCATCCATCACCTCCATTCCTCCTACACATGACATTCCTACTGGTAACACCAGGCACCAGGGCATATCTATTCTGTGGGTTTACACCGCCTCGCTCTGTGTGTGTGTACATGTGTTAGTGAGTGTGTATAGTAAGTGAATGAGTGTTTTCACTGTGTGTGTGTGTGTGTCTCTTTGTCTGTCTGTGTCTGGACTTGTGTCTGCTCTTTCTCAAACAAATACCTTCTGAAATACCCCCCTCAGCCCAATCTGGACTGTGTAGTACAAAATCTCAGTTCAGTTCATGTTTACATAAAGTTTTTGTATTTAATTTAGAATGTTAGAAGTTAGAAACATTGCTACAAATAGTTAATGTTGAGTGCTGCTGTGTGTATTATTTACTCTTGAATCACCTCTCTCTCTCTCTCTCTCTCTCTCTCTCTCTCTCTCTCTCTCTCACTGTCTCACTGTCTCACTGTCTCACTGTCTCAGGTCCTGCCTCCCTCTCTCTGACAGTGAGCACCAGTAAGGCCAGAGTGGTGGTCCATGAGAACACAGGTATGAGAGGAGAAGTTAGATGATGAAGAGAAGGGGAGGGGATGAATTGTGAGAGTTCATGAATTGTGTGAGTTCATGAACTGTTTGTTCACTGTTTTTGTCTCTCTCTCTGAATTTCTCGGTCTCTGTCAGATGCTGTGCTGTCCTGTCAGTTCAAGACAGAGAAGGAGACTAACCCTCGTATCGAGTGGAAGAAGAAAGGGAAGGACATCACCTTTGTTTATTTTGATGGCAAATTCAGCGGTGACCACTAGACCTCCCTCTCTCCCTTCCTCCTCGCCTCTCTTTCTTCAACCCTTTTCCTGATTCTACTCTACTGCACCGCTCCACCTCTCCTCCGTCTCTCTTATCTCTTCCCCTCTAACACCATCTCTTACTACATTCCTCCCCCTCTTGTTGTTTTTTCTTCTTTCCTCTCTCTACACTTTTTCTCTCATCTTTGTAACCCTTGACACCTGTGGTATCCCAGGATCCTTTGCAGGTCGGGCCAACATCGAGGGTGCGACAGTGACGCTGCACGCCGTTACCCAGAAGGACTCTGGGCTGTACCGCTGTGAGGTCAGTGCTCCAGCAGACCACACCAACCTGGGAGAGATTAACGTCACCCTCAGCGTACTGGGTGAGAGTGTGCGTGTGGATGTGTGTGTGAGAGAGAGATTGAGGGTGTCTGTGTATTTGTACTGAGGGGCCTTTGTGCTGTCGTTAGTAATCCTATCCTCCTCCCCCAGTTCCCCCCCACACCCCGTCCTGTGAGGTGCCCAGCTCAGTTTTGTCTGGGGCAGGGGTAGAGCTCCACTGTAAGGATAAACTCAGTGTACCCCCTCCTACCTACATCTGGTACAAAGACAACAAGGCGCTGAGCACCACACACACAACTGACACCACCTTTAGCATGGACACTGACAAGGGAACACTGGTGAGTAACATGTAATGGAGGTGGTTCACGTGCCTGATCAAAGGCACGTTAATGACGTTTTCTCACCCTGCATACTCTCTTTCTGTCCTCACCGATTCTCGACTCTCTCTGTGTGTCTCCGGAGCAGAAGTTCAAGAGTGTGTCCAAGGCTGACTCAGGCCAGTATCGTTGCGAGGCATCCAACAGTGTGGGGGCGCCAAAGAGCTGTGTGGCCCATCACATGAAGGTCATAGAATGTATGTACAATCCAGTGTGTGTGTGTGTGTTTTATAATGTTTGTGGAAATTTGAACCCTTTCTGTCTTTTTTCTTCCTTTTTTTCACCCTCTCTCTCTTTTCCAATCATCAATCATGCTTATCTTTCTTGCATTTCCCTGTTCACTCTCGGCCCCTATCCCATCTCTTCGCCTTGGCCTCTGTGCCCCCTCTTTCAGATCAGTTGAGTATGACGACACTGATAGCCGGAGCTGTAGGTCTCTTCCTGCTCGTTGTCATGTGCTGCCTGGGTGTGTGCCTCCGTCATCGACGGGGCTGCTGCAAAAAGCGTGAGCACTTACCACTACTGACTGAGCTTGTGACTGACTGATGACATTAACAATATGTTCTAACTGTCCTGTTCTTCATGTTTGCCAACAGAGGAGCAGAAAGGGAGAAGGTTCGTGTTTCAGACAACCATTCTGGCAACTTATCATTGTGTTTTTCATTAGTTCATTTCATTGGCTCTTTACAGAAAAAAAAGAAAAACAATTCATAGTGGTGTTTGTATTTTTTCTTTTAGCACCAACTCCTACAATCCACCTCCTCCTCCCACCAGAAACGTGAGTGTGTTCCCAACCCTAGTTTTTCTGCTATCAGTATAGGCTTGGTAGAGAAGTTGTCATGTTTTACATTGGACTGGTCTTTGAGCAGTTGTTGACCACACCACCGTGTTGATAAGACTGAGTTGTTGATAATACCAACAGGTCTAGTGAACTAATGGATACTCTTTCCCTTTCTGCAGCCCAAGAACTACAAGCACACCCAGTCCTTCATGATTTAAGGGTTTCCTTTGTGAAACTCAAATCAAAGCTTGAAGCAGTGATCTCACACAAAGTCCCCCTCCAACACACACACACACACACACACACACACACACACACACACACACACACACACACACACACACACACACACACACACACACACACACACACACACACACACACACACACACACACACACACACACACACACACACACACACACACACACACACACACACACACACACGGTGGATTGTTCAACATACATATTTTAGCTTGTTTACACCGCCTAGTGGCCAAAGGATGATGCACAATGATATATTTGTCACACAAAAACTGTCACTTGCTGTGTGTACTCTTCTCTTTTGTGCTTTGTAGAACATTCTGCTGTTTATGGCTGTATTGAGAAGCAACGATGTGTATTATTATTGTTGTTTTACAGAGATGCTTTTATAATTATGTTTTTAAAGTATTTGTTTGCGGCTTTGGATGTAGCCTACAAGGTCTTTGTGTGATGAAGGATATGTGATGTTTGTGTGATGAAGGATATGTGATGTTTGTGTGATGAAGGATATGTGCTCTTTGAACAGGTGTCTGCATGCACTGACCATTTTTAGATAGCTAGTTTTTAATTAAAGTTATTTTACCACATGATGCCTTCTATTTGACAAAATGGTAAGTTTGGCCATGAACCTCATACTGATTCTATTCAGTTTTAAAATGTTGTATAATTTACAAGGAACAAAGAGGTAGGTAGGTACTAAGTAGTCGGCTGAAAAAAATTAACATTTGTTTGAATGTTCAAGCTGTTATCAGGCACAGACTTTCCTCCAGTTGTTTTTTACATGATTGAACCACCAGGTGGCGGTACAGTGTAGGATATTTATCTGGGGCAGACTGCACAAAGACCTTAGCAAAGATTGTCAACTTGTATACAGTATAACAGTATCTATTAGTGATCTACAAACTACGGCACTATTGTTCATTTTGTTATTTTATTGTTGTTCTGCTGCCTCTACATGTGGGGGTCTTGAACTGTTTTTCTGAGCATTAATTCAAATATTTGGAATAGTTTGTGTGTGTCTCCGCTGCCGTAAACTTGTTGGTACACATGCACTTGTGTGTGAATGTGGTCTTGTCACAGTGTGTGTGAGGCTGGTCTTGCCACTGAATGTGTGAATGTGGTCTTGCTACTGTGTGTGGAAGATGATGGCTGACAGCCAGAAGCCTGAAACAAAGTCTCCTTAAAGAAGCCCTTGCCCTGTCTCTCTGTGCTTGCCTCTGTCAGCTAGCCTTTAGCCATGCATCACATCACACTGAGAAAACAGACTTTAACTAAGGAAAAAAAACAGGAAGCATCACAATAGAGTGGGGCCCAGGCTCCTGGGACATCACATCTGGAAAGTATTCAGCAAGGTGAAGCATTGCATCTAGAAATGTAATGAATAGTGCTGACATGATCCCCAGTTTAATTCTGCATGACATAATATAATATCAGGGCCCAGATTCACAAAACACTTTTTAAGCAAAAATGTAAGGAGCTTCTTAAGAAAAAATAAGTTCATAAGATAGTTTGCTAAGTGCAATTCCTCAACAATATCTTAATATTTAATGATTTTCTTACGAACTTCTCAAATATCTTCTCACAAATCTTCTTAAGAGGGTTGTTGCTAGGCAACCGTTTTATCTAGTTAGCAATGGCAATCACGTTGGCATATTTCTTGAGATTGCTGTTCTAAAACATGTTCTTGGGTTAAAAATAATCAATACTGAAACTTTCAGATGAAGTTTGAGAGTGAATTAAACAATCGCTTTCATGAGCTTTATCTCTCAGTTTAAGACAAGGGTTTAGCTGTCTTGGAATTAACAACATTTCCAAGAACTTTATTTTCAAGGATCTAATTTCTTCTTAACTTTTTGCTTAAGGAGAAACCTTTTTTGAGGAATAGACACTTTGCTTAAGTTTCTACTTGTCTATAGTTAAGGAAAAAATGGCAGTTTAGAATACATTTCTTATTAAGAAGGTTTTGTGAATCTGGGCCCTGCTCTACAAAACGTTGCTCCCTTCTGAACAGGCAGGTGGCATAAGACACAACTTCTGACACACCCCTCTGGGGAAATATCACAGTTCCTCCTTTCATTTTCATACCTAACACACACACACGCACACACACATGGTTTATGACCGTATGCAATGCAATGAATTGTTTCCAATATGAGTTTTCTCCACTTACGGTATTGCATGATATGTTTCCACAGAGCACATTAGAGTCTCTAGGCAGCTGGAGTTTGGCATAGACGAGGTGATGGAATGGAGGTGTGTTTGTACTGGCAGGGGATCACAGGTTGTCCTCAAACACGTGCATGTGTGTCCATATGAATGCATGTAGGGGTTCAATCAGGCTGTGTTCCGGCAGTTCCAAAACCAGGCACCTACACTCTTAGAAAAAAGGGTTCCAAAAGGGTTATTCAGCTGTCCCCATAGGAGAACCCCTTTTGGTTCCAGGGAGAACGTCCAAAAGGATTTTACCTGGAACTACAGGTGATAATGCTCATTGCTAAATAGCACAGTTGCCTGATAATATGGACCAATATGTTATTGGGCTCATTTCTGCAGGGGAATGATGTTCTAGATGTCAGCATCATTTTATTTTCACTAATTTTGGAGTAGAATGTCTTTTTAAATACTCACTAGACCTGACCCCAAAGTCATTCTCCTCACACACACACACACACACACATATTATGTGTGTCTCACCACACACTCACTCACACACACACACACACACACACCACTCATTTAACATGTAGGTGCATTCACACACACACACACACACACACACACACACACACACACACACACACACACACACACACACACACACACACACACACACACACACACACTCTTGGCCGTACTTATAAATACACTCATAATTCCTGTAATCTTCATTAGTGCTGTGGTCCTTCAGTGCTGAGTGTGTTCTTGGGTTTCTCAACTCGTAACCCCCTCTCCTCTCTCACCCCCACTCTCCCTCTCTCAGGGGTAGCTATGGGAATGTTCCCCTGTGTGTGAGGGTACAATGAAAGACCCTCTGTGTTCCTCTCAGAAACATGACTGCCCCCCCCATGTCCCCTCATCTCCCCATAACCCCTACCCCCCATCATTCACCTCATTCTCAACCCCGTATCCTCACCTCCTCATCATCATCATCATCTGGGGTGGCAGGGTAGCCTAGTGGTTAGAGCATTGGACTAGTAACCTAAAGGTTGCAAGTTCAAATCCCTAAGCTGACAAGGTAAAAATCTGTTGTTCTTCCCCTGAACAAGGCAGTGAACCCATCGTTTCTAGAACGTCATTGAAAATAATAATTTGTTCTTAACTTACTTGCCAAGTTAAATAAAGGTCAAATCTCTTGATTACCTCATACTCTCAGCTTTACTTCCTCATGCCTTAAAAGGGATTCTTAGGGATTTTGGCAATCCAGCTCTAATGTCTAATGTCCCCAGAGACAGATCAACTCGTACCATTTCTATGTCTCTGTGTCCAGTATGAAGGAAGTTAGAGAGAGGTAGTTTCACGAACTAGTGTTAGCACAATGCCTGGAAGTCTATGGGTATCTGCTAGCATGCTATACCCATCGACTTCCAGGCATTGCGCTATCTGCTAGCATGCTATACCCATCGACTTCCAGGCATTGCGCTATCTGCTAGCATGCTATACCCATCGACTTCCAGGCATTGCGCTATCTGCTAGCATGCTATACCCATCGACTTCCAGTCATTGCGCTAACGCAACTTCCTTCAAACTGCACACAGAGACATAAAAATGGTATCCACAAGTTAATCTGCCTCTGGGGAAGTACTGTAGGTAAAGGCCCTCATTGCCAAAATCCCATAGTATCCCTTTAAGCCACTTCTAAGCATTTTGGAAAGGAATGGATAGCTATAATAGCTCATAGTTCCAGTTAGAGCTCTTTAACCCCAAGGCTGTTCCCTGGTCCCACTCCTCCCAGGCTGAAAGTAGTGGAGTGAGAAATAGCAACATTAAAACATTTAAACCCTGCTAGACGACAGGCCATCAGAGCCCCATTAAAACTGCATTAACAGGATCTCTCATACTGCCAGGAGAGTTCCTACTACTACACTGTGTGTGTGTGTGTGCGTATGTGTGCATATGTGTGCGCGAGCGTTTGTGTGTGTCAAATCAAATCTACGTTTTTTAAAATCACGTGAACAGGATACAGCCGGTGTAAACAGTACAGTGAAATGCTTTTTCACACAATGCAATAATACTAGGTCAGATGATAAAACACACATGACAATAGATTAATACATACATGAATATATACACTATATACAGGGTCAATATCAGTCCCAAAATCAATGGCAAGGATATTGGTGAAAGTTAAGGTGGCTACAGTGCCTTAAGAAAGTATTCAGACCCCTGGACCTTTTCCAAATATTGTTACATTACAGCCTTATTCTAAAATTGATTAAAATAGTTTTCCCCCCTCATCAATACCCCATAATGACAAAGCAAAAACAGGGCTTTAGATGTTTTGCTAATTTATAAAATAAAAATATCACATTTACTTCTTGGGTATTTGGGGAGTTTCTCCTATTCTTCTTTGCAGATCCTCTCAAGCTCTGTCAGTTCGGATGGAGAGCGTCGCTGCACAGCTATTTTCAGGTCTCTCCAGAGAAGTTTGATCGGGTTCAAGTAAGGACTCTGGCTGGGCCACTCAAGGACATTCAGAGACTTGTCCCGAAGCCACTCTTGCATGGTCTTGGCTATGTGCTTAGGGTCGTTGTCCTGTTGGAAGGGGAATACTCGCCACAGTCTGAGGTCCTGAGCGCTCTGGAGCAGGTTTTCATCAAGGATCTCTGTGCTTTGTTCTGTTAATTTTCCCCTCGATCCTGACTAGTCTCCCAGTCCCTGCCGCTGAAAAACACCCCCACAGTATTATGCTGCAACCACCATGCTTCACCGTAGGGATGATGCCAGGTTTCCTCCAGACGTGACGCTTAGCATTCAGGCCAAAGAGTTCAATCTGGGTTTCATCAGACCAGAGAATCTTGTTTCTCATGGTCTGAGAGTCTTAAGGTGCCTTTTGGCAAACTCCAAGCGGGCTGTCATGTGCCTGTTAGTGGGGAGTGGCTTCCGTTAGGACACTCTACCATAAAGGCCTGATTGGTGGAGAGCTGCAGAGATGGTTGTCCTTCTGGAAGTTTCTTCCATCTCCACAGAGGAACTCTGGAGCTCTGTCAGAGTGACCATCAGGTTCTTGGTCACCTCCCTGACCAAGGCCCTTCTCCTCCGATTGCTCAGTTTGGCAGGGTGGCCAGCTCTAGGAAGAGTCTTGGTGGTTCCAAACATCTTCCATTTAAGAATGATGGAGACCACTGTGTTCTTGGGGACCTTCAATGCTGCAGACATTTTTTGGCTTTGTGATTATGGGGTATTGTTTGTAGATTGCAGAGTTTTTTTGTATTTAATACATTTTAGAATAAGGCACGTAACAAAATGTGTAAAAAGTTAAGGGGTCTGAATACTTTCTGAAGGCACTGTATGTGCGTGTAATCAGGGTTTAAAGTGACTCCGCAGCTTCCAATTGGCTCATTCGTCCCCTCTCCTCTCCCATGTAACTATTCCCCAGTTTGTTGCTGTAAATGAGAACATGTTCTCAGTCAACTTGCCTGGTAAAATAAGGGTTAAATAAATATAATAAATAGTAGCAGCAACGTACATGGGGATAGCGTGTGAGCGTCAGTATGTGAGTATGCCAGTGTGTGAGGGTGCGACAGTGTCTGGGTGTTTGGACAGAGTTTATGAGTGTGCATAGAGTCAGTGCAGATAGTCTGTGGTTGTAGGTAGTCAGCCATTGATGAGAATTTCTGATTTGTGTCAGCAGGTGTATAAGTGGTGAAGTCAGGTGCAGGAGAGTAGCGTGATGTAAACAGGCGCACTTTTATTTTAGTTCCAAAATGAGAGCACTACATAAATCAAACGCGCTCAAAACCCGGAACATAACAAAAGTAAAGCGCGTAATAAGACACCACAATAACATTTACACACAAAACACGATGGGAAACAGAGGGTTAAATACACGTAGATTGATTGGGGAAATGAAAACCAGGTGTGTATGAAAACAAGACAAGACAAATGGAGCGGCGATGGCTAGAAAGCCGGTGACATCGATCGCCGAACGCCGCCCGAACAAGGAGAGGAGACGCCCGAACAAGGAGAGGAGACGCCCGAACAAGGAGAGGAGACGCCCGAACAAGGAGAGGAGACGCCCGAACAAGGAGAGGAGACGCCCGAACATGGAGAGGAGACGCCCGAACAAGGAGAGGAGACGCCCGAACATGGAGAGGAGACGCCCGAACAAGGAGAGGAGACGCCCGAACAAGGAGAGGAGACGCCCGAACAAGGAGAGGAGACGCCCGAACAAGGAGAGGAGACGCCCGAACAAGGAGAGGAGACGCCCGAACAAGGAGAGGAGACGCCCGAACAAGGAGAGGAGACGCCCTAACAAGGAGAGGAGACGCCCGAACAAGGAGAGGAGACGACTTCGGTGGAAGTCGTGACAATTTGACCGTTTCACAAACCTGTTTGACAATTTTTTCTCAGTATCTGTTCTCAGCTTTGGTTTCGATTACCATTTAGAAAGCAGACGCTTTCTATCCAAAACAACTTGCAGTCATGCATGCATACATTTTGCACATGTGGGTAATCGAACCCACTATCCTGGCATTGCAAGCTTCATGCTCTACCACCCGAGCTACCACTGTACAGTATCAGTCTGAAAGAGCCACTGAACACACTGATTGGCAAGTTTTTTCCTATTGTTCATTCGAGAATTTAGATTTCAGTCTTAGAGGTCTGTTTCCTGACTGATTTTGCATTTGGTTATTTAGCTCATGTTGTTATTCCCACGAGAAGCCTATTTCAGTTCCTCAAAATCCCCAGAATGAATCTAAGAAAACTCAAGAAATCTGTAATACATTTTGACGTTTTGGCCGAGGATGTTTCAGTTGCACAATTATACATCTAACTAAGGTGTAAAAGAATTTGCAACGTTTTGTCTTATGTGAACAGTCAGAGCTGCTGGAATAGAGAGCAATCACTGCAGCTGTTCACCCCATGTTAGTGGGCAAACATGGACATTGTCAAATCAAAACCTCCACATTTACCCAGATGATCCAAACTCCATTTTATACGAGACTGACTTTATGACCAAAATGATACTATTTACACTTTGTAGTCAATGTTGACACTAGAACAACTGTTTCTGACTCATATTGGTGCCACATAGGACGTTTTCAAAGGGATTTGTTGCTTTGTTGCTTTTTAAAAGGCAGTCACTCTTTAAATGACAAATACATGCTAGCTAGTTACAATGGGAACAGAGAGTTCGTCTGTTACTTCTAATGACTGTAATAGAATCTTCTGAGAGGGGCCTTTTTCTGAAACATTATCAATAGGACCAGGCAGAATAAAGACCAGGAAAAACTCTATTTTGTTGTTCAAAAGAGAACAATGATATTCTGGCCTCTGACTCAGCACTGTGGACCATGTTTGAGTTCAGTTCAGGGGAGTGGAGTGTGTGTGTGTGTGTGTGTGTACAGGGTATTTAATGCTGCAGTGCCTCTGAGTCATAACTCCTGCTCCGTTGCGCCTGATCAGAAAACACACACAAACCATCTCCCCAGCTGCCGATATGGAGCTCAGCTAACATATTGATCCAGGCGTCCCAAACGAATCATTACAAGCTTCACCCACGGCTGGGCCTGTATATGAAGACTTACGACACAGTCGGATTTGAGATGAAAAACCATGTGGTGAGACAGTGTGCGCACGTGTGTGGCAACGTGTTAAAAATGAATTCCCCTTCATTTGGAATAATATTTGAAAAGCTAATCTTGAAAATAAAGTTGAACAGATGACAGAAATGCCTATGCCAACCTCTGACCAGCAGTGTCTAGGGCCCTGGGATGTCATGCGGAGTGCCATTGGTAAGACTGTTTAACATTCCGCAAGAATCCTCAGCTCTCAGGTAGCCCCAGTAATGTGCTTTTAACTTATCCTCCCGAGAGAGAGGAGAGACTGAGCAAGAAAGTGATAGGAAAGAGAGAGAGCCAGGATAGAGAAATATTATACAGTCGTGGCCAAAAGTTGAGAATGACACAAATATTAATTTCCACAACATCTCATGAAACCTCAAGGAACCATGAAACCTTTTCGGGTGTCAAGGTGTAAACAATATGGAGAAGATTCCACCCAGCTAATCAGAAGGCAAGGTGTAGCAATTACCATATTGCTTAAACCCAATCTTGTTGAGTCTTCAGAAGTGGAATATTTAGCCTGCTGAAGCAGTTGGTAACAGAGGTCTCTGAATCCTTGCCAGCAACTTATCAGGCATAAGTGTCCAATAACACACACGCTGACCAATAGAAGAAGAGCCAAGGTTACGTTGTCCCTACTCTGAATGACGTCACCCTGCTGCGGGGGCGGTGCAGGAGGGTGAGGGGCTGCTGCTGCCATTCAAGACCCCAGAACTGGGGGAGTTCACGGCAATGGTAGGAAAGGTGCTTCCCCGAAAGGCTGCTGGCGGTCTCTATATAAGCTGCCAATTGATAAACCGACAGCTGACCTCTAATGGAGGATAATACATGGGGTGATAGCCACCAACTGACATCTGGTGCACCTAGATCCTAGCGTTGGGGAGGGTTGTCCATTCTGTCCCGAGTCAGCGCATCTTTTTGTACAATGTCCCAGAGTGGAGGGGCTGTTTACACCATTAACCAGCTGGTTTTCTGCCTTGGAAGAGGTCTTCTCTTCCAGGCTGTTCTCTTTTAGACCGAAGTATAGTTTTAGGCTCAGGGGAGTGGTATAGTCCTACTCAACTTCATATCAGGAGCAGCCAAGCTAGCTATCTGGAAGACTAAGTAAAATTGCATACAGGGACAGGGGTCTGTGGATGTGGTGGGCATGCCTAAGGGGATGCTGGTATCAAGGCTGAGGGTTAAGTATGCCTATTAGAGGCTGGTGGGGAACCGTCATTGGTACAAGGGGCCTTCGGGGGGCATTGTGCTCTGTCGATGAGGGAGCTCTGGAGTTTTTAAAAATCCTCTTTACCATGTGTTCTCATATTTGAGCATGACAAATGAGGGCTGAATGGTGATGGACTGTAGTGTGGAGTCTTGATCCAATAAAGGGGATTAAAAATATACATATACACTACCGTTCAAAAGTTTGGGGATACTTCAAAAATGTGATTTTCTTTCAAAAACAAGAATTTCTGTCCATTACTGTAACGTTCGTCGTCTTCCTCTGATGAGGAGTAAGAGAGGTCAGACCAATTTGCAGCGTGGTAAGTGTCCATTTTAATAAGACAAACTGAACACTACAAAAATACAAAATAACAAAGTGAAACAAACAAAACGGTCCCGTGTGGTAACAAACTCTAACATAGAAAATAATCACCCACAACTCAAAAGTGAAACCAGGCTACCTAAATATGGTTCTCAATCACGGACAACGATAAACAGCTGCCTCTGAGAACCATACCAGGCCAAACACAGAAATCCCAAAACATAGAAAAAGGAACATAGACAACCCACCCAACTCATGCCCTAACCATACTAAAACAAAGACATAATAAAAGAACTAAGGTCAGAACGTGACAGTACACCCTCCCAAAGGTCTGGACTCCGGCCGCAAAACCTAAACCTATAGGGGAGGGTCTGGGTGGGTGTCTGTCCACGTTGGCGGCTCTGGCATGGGACGTGGACCCCACTCCACCATAGTCCTTCTCCGCCTCTTTACCCACCTCCGTGGCCTCTTTAACATGGCGATCCTCGCCGTGACCTCGGACTGGGGACACAAGCCATGGGTTCCGAATGGACGGAAGATTCCGGTAGCACCGGATGGGAGATTCCGGCAGCACCAGACAGGCGGGAGACTCCGGCAGCTCAGGACAGACGGGCGGCTCCGGCAGCTCAGGACAGACGGGCGGCTCCGGCAGCTCAGGACAGACGGGCGGCTCCGGCAGCTCAGGACAGACGGGAGGCTCCGGCAGCTCAGGACAGACGGGAGGCTCCGGCAGCTCAGGACAGACGGGAGGCTCCGGCAGCTCAGGACAGACGGGAGACTCCGGCAGCTCAGGACAGACGGGAGACTCCGGCAGCTCAGGACAGACGGGAGACTCCGGCAGCTCAGGACAGACGGGAGACTCCGGCAGCTCAGGACAGACGGGAGACTCCGGCAGCTCAGGACAGACGGGAGACTCCGGCAGCTCAGGACAGACGGGAGACTCCGGCAGCTCAGGACAGACGGGAGACTCCGGCAGCTCAGGACAGACGGGAGACTCCGGCAGCTCAGGACAGACGGGAGACTCCGGCAGCTCAGGACAGACGGGAGACTCCGGCAGCTCAGGACAGACGGGAGACTCCGGCAGCTCAGGACAGACGGGAGACTCCGGCAGCTCAGGACAGACAAGAGACTCCGGCAGCTCAGGACAGACGGGAGACTCCGGCAGCTCAGGACAGACAAGAGACTCTGGCAGCTCAGGACAGACAAGAGACTCTGGCAGCTCAGGACAGACAAGAGACTCTGGCAGCTCAGGACAGACAAGAGACTCTGGCAGCTCAGGACAGACAAGAGACTCTGGCAGCTCAGGACAGACAAGAGACTCTGGCAGCTCAGGACAGACAAGAGACTCTGGCAGCGCTGGGCAGGAGGAAGACTCTGACAGCACTTAGCAGGCGGGAGCACCTGTAGGAAGGAGACGGGAGCACCTGTAGGAAGGAGACTGAGAGACAGCCTGGTGCGGGGGGCTGCCACCGGAGGGCTGGTGCGTGGAGGTGGCACCGGATAGACCGGACCGTGAAGGTGCACTGGAGCACTCGAGCACCGAGCCTGCCCAACCTTACCTGGTTGAATGCTCCCCGTAGCCAGGCCAGTGTGGTGAGGTGGAATAGCCCGCACTGGGCTGTGCTGGCGAACCGGGGACACCATGCGTAAGGCTGGTGGCATGTACCCCGGCCCGAGGAGACACACTGGAGACCAGATGCACTGAGCCGGCTTCATGGCGCTTGGCTCGATGCCCACTCTAGCATGGCCAATTTGAGGCGCTGCTATGTATCGCACTGGGCTATGCCTGCGCACCGGGGACAACGTGCGCCTCACGACATAACACGGTGCCTGCCGGTCCCTCTCTCTCCACGGTAAGCACGGAGAGTTGGCGCAGGTCTCCTACCTGACTTCGCCACACTCCCCGTGTGCCCCCCTGAATAAATTTTTGGGGCTGCCTCTCGTGCTTCCAGGCGCGCTGCCTCCTCATACCACCGCCTCTCGGCTTTCGCTGCCTCCAGCTCAGCCTTGGGGCGGCAATATTCTCCAGCCTGTGCCCAGGGTCCCTTTCCGTCCAGAATCTCCTCCCATGTCCAAGAGTCCTGCGATCGCTGCTGCTGCCCTTTAACACGCTGCTTGGTCCTTTGGTGGTGGGTGATTCTGTGTCGTCTTCCTCTGATGAGGAGTAAGAGAGGTCGGACCAATATGCAGCGTGGTAAGTGTCCATTTTAATAAGACAAACTGAACACTACAAAAATACAAAATAACAAAGTGAAACAAACGAAACGGTCCCGTGTGGTAACAAACACTAACACAGAAAATAATCACCCACAACTCAAAAGTATAACCAGGCTACCTAAATATGGTTCTCAATCAGGTACAACGATAAACAGCTGCCTCTGATTAAGAACCATACTAGGCCAAACACAGAAATCCAAAAACATAGAAAAAGGAACATAGACAACCCCCCCAACTCACGTCCTGACCATACTAAAACAAAGACATAATAAAAGAACTAAGGTCAGAAGGTGACAATTACAATAACATCAAATTGATCGGAAATACAGTGTAGACATTGTTAATGTTGTAAATGACTATTGTAGCTAGAAACGGCTGATTTTTAATGGAATTTCTACATAGGAGTACAGAGGCCCATTATCAGCAACCATCACTTCTGTGTTCCAATGGCACATTGTGTTAGCTAATCCAAGTTTATCATTTTAAAAGGCTAATTGATCATTAGAAAACCCTTTTGCAATTATGTTAGCACAGCTGAAAAGTTATTCTGATTAAAGAAGCAATAAAACAGTCCTTCAGACTAGTTGAGTATCTGGAGCATCAGCATTTGTGGGTTCGATTACAGGCTCAAAATGGCCAGAAACAAATAACTTTCTACTGAAACTCTGCAGTATATTCTTGTTCGGAGAAATGAAGGCTATTCCATGCGAGAAATTGGCAAGAAACTGAAGATCTATTACAACGCTGTGTACTACTCCCTTCACAGAACAGCGCATAACCAGAATAGAAAAAGTGGGAGGCCCCGGTGCACAACTGAGCAAGAGAACAAGTACATTACAGTGTCTAGTTTGAGAAACAGATGCCTCACAAGTCCTCAACTGGCAGCTTCATTAAATAGTACTCACAAAACACCAGGCTCAATGTCAACAGTGAAGAGGCGACTCTGGAATGCTGGCCTTCTAGGTAGAGTTGCAAAGAAAAAGCCATATCTCAATAAAAAGAAAAGATTAAGATGGGCAAAATAACACAGACACTGGACAGAGGAACTCTGCCTAGAATACCAGCATCCCGAAGTCGCTGTTACATCTGCTCCTGCCACGCTCCCCTCCACTTCTCAGGTCGTGCACAGACCTCCGTGGGCTGAATAACATCACTCTGAAGAACAAGTACCCCTTGCCACTCATCAGTTCTGCTTTTGCCCCCCTCCATGGTGCCACGGTGTTCACCAAACTCGACCTGCTTACCATCTGGTCCGCATCAGAGAGGGGGACGAGTGGAAAACGACGTTCAAAATACATCCTCCGAGAGCAACTTCTCCCAACCATCCAGGAAGAGTTTGGTGACGAACAATACCTTTTCCAGCATGATGGAGCACCTTGCCATAAGGCAAAAGTGGCGAAGTGGCTCAGGGAACAAAACATTGATATTTTGGGTCCATGGCCAGGAAACTCTTCAGACCTTAATCCCATTGAGAAATTGTGGTGAATCCTCAAGAGGCGGGTGGACAAACAAAAACCCACAAATTCTGACAAACTCCAAGCATTGATTTTGCAAGAATGGGCTGCCATCAGTCAGGATGTGGCTCAGAAGTTAATTGACAGAATGCCAGGGCGGATTGCAGAGGTCTTGAAAAAGAAGGGTCAACACTGCAAATATTGACTCTTTGCATCAACTTCATGTAATTGTCAATAGAAGCCTTTGAGACGTATGAAATGCTTGTGATTATACTTCAGTATTCCATAGTAACATCTGACAAACATATCTAAAGACATAAAAGATGTGTATAGGTTGTGAGATGTGTATAGGTTGTGAGATGTGTATAGGTTGTGAGATGTATATAGGTTGTGAGATGTATATAGGTTGTGAGATGTATATAGGTTGTGAGATGTATATAGGTTGTGAGATGTATATAGGTTGTGAGATGTGTATAGGTTGTGAGATGTGTATAGGTTGTGAGATGTGTATAGGTTGTGAGATGTGTATAGGTTGTGAGATGTGTATAGGTTGTGAGATGTGTATAGGTGGTGAGATGTGTATAGGTTGTGAGATGTGTATAGGTTGTGAGATGTGTATAGGTTGTGAGATGTGTATGCCAGCCATTTAGTTGCGGATACAAATCTTTCATTAAGGAGAAAACACATCTCACCGAATGAGGGTCTGCCGTTCGTTCAGCGCCGTTTGTTTTAGGGACCGTCCGCCGGTAGGCGTCTTACTGATGATGTTCTAGACTGTTTCTACATGTTGAATCAGTTTGCACTCTGTTCTGAAATTACGTCCGGCACTGTATTCAGAGGGGCTAAGTACTCTCGGCCGGCAAACGCTACCAGTGTGTCCGTGCCTCATGCCATTCACTTGTATTTCTATTTGAGGAATTGGGTTTATGACATGTGCTGCTAACTGTAGATTTGAGAGGTATATCTCCCCTGCAGCTGCTTGCATTACATGTTTTTCTATTATATAATTAAATAGTCTCCGCCTTAATCTTTGGATCAAATTTTCCACAACAAACCAGATGAATATTCATCAAGTGAATAAACAGGCCAGTCTCACAGACAAACAGACAGAGAGGCTTACACTCAGCCAGCCACATAATGGTACTTTAACCAAACAATGATGAATCCATAAAACTGTCAGGGATATCATAGTAAGATAAACACAATTTATTGTTTAACATATCCAGTTTCTACAGCAGTTCTACCTCAATTATGTAATGCACAAGGATCACGAGGTAGAAACAGATCTGCAGTTTTAGGAAATTAAAAGAGCCATGACATCAAACAGGGAAGTTTTGGTGTGTTCGGCAGATTACACAATTCTGGTGCATTATTGGAGATGGCCCACCTAATACTTCCAAATGCTCGGTTGGGAGAAATGGATTTTTAGGTAACAAATGGTTGAGAGTTGGGCGACGGAGAGAGCTGTGAGGATGTCAGAACATATCCTGCTTATACCTGACTGCGATGAACAGATACGACTACAGATGATCAGATTACAATCATATCTGGGCAAGTCGTAGTTACACCTGGCATTAAAATGTGTCACTAGTTCACGGCCATGTGCCCCATTCAAACACAGTAGAGGAAACACAAGGAGAAGTGGAGAATAGTGGAGAAGAGAGAGAAGTTTTGTCTAACCTTGATGGCTAACCGCCCCCCTCTCTCTCTTTCTCTCTCTCCTCCCTCTCTGTCTGACTCTGTGATTAAAGGAGAGGGTGGATCTACCTCAGGGCATCTGATGAGAGAGAGCGCTTTCCCTGATTACAGGAAGTAAAGAAATTCACAACTCGACTCTAAACTTCTCTTTTTGCTTTTTTATCTCTCTCTCTCTCCTCCTCCTCCTCCATCCATCTCTCCTTTTGATTGTAACCTCCCTCTTGACTGCATTCTTCTTTTTCTCTCCATCCCCCTCCTCATCCCTCTTTCCCATTGATTACGACTGTGGTCCCAGTGGAGGGCCTCTCCCTCTCTCACCCTCTCTCCAACCTCTCTTCCCTCCTTCATCACTCTGAGTGTGACCTCTGTGTCTGTGAAAAGTGTTGTCTCCATGGCACTCTCTCTCTATCAGTCACTCATTCAGTTACACAGTCAGTCACACTGTGACCTTTGCATGCGTGTGTACGTGTGTGTATGTGCCCTGAGTGTTGAGATAGTCCTGGCTGTGTGTCCTCTGTCCCCAGAGTTGTCTGGTCAGATTGGATCAGAGCTGCACCACCAGCCTTTGTGTAGGGAGGAGGGTGAGGAGAGGGGTGGGGGTGGATAAGAGGGGGGATGGATGAGGGAAAGGAGGCAGCATAGTTTTCTAGTAGATGATTCACTGGCACTCTAACCCCTCCACTACATTCCACTGTGTCTCAAGCCCAGTGGGAGAGAAGGAGAGTGTGACATTGGGTTGAAAACACTAGTTACTTTAATAATGTTTACATACTGCTTTACTCATTTCATATGTACTGTATATACTGTATACTATTCTACTGTAGTCAAAGCCATTCCGACATTGCTCGTCCTAATATTCATATTTTTCTTAATTCCTTTCTTTTACTTTTAGATTTGTGTGTATTGTTGTGAATTGTTAGATATTACTGTACTGTTGTAGCTAGGAACACAAGAATTTCGCTACACTGTGAATGTGACCAATACAATTTGATTTGAACAAGCAAGTATAGTGTATAGCAGGGGTATTCAACTCTTACCCCATGAGGTCTGCTGGCTTTCTGTTCTACATGATAATTAATTGCACCCACCTGGTGTCCCAGGTCTAAATCATTCCCTGTTAGAGGGGAACAATGAAAAAAACGCAGTGAAACTTCCAGGTCCAGAGTTGAGTTTGAAGGGTGTAGAGAATCATTCACAGGAGGTTGGTGGCACCTTAATTGGGGATGATGGGCAGGTAGAAATGGTAGAAAATACATCAAAAACACATGATTGCCATATGTTTAATGCCATTCCCTTTGATCCGTTCCAATCATTATTATGAGCAGTGTACCATCTAAACCGCTGTGAAATATATTTGACATAACCAAAAATACGGTATTTTCAGCTGTTTGAAGCTGGTGTACAAAACCAAAAGGAAAAGAGAAAAAACTAAACTTAAAAACGGGAAGCATAGAAATAGCACACATACTGTAGAACAGATCTACCACTTCTTAGACTTGCTTTCAATGAGAATGACAAATCTATAAATTACATTTCTCTGACATCCAAAAGTACTTGTTACATTTTGACGCAGGTCAGGAAACTTGTCCAATTCACACACTTATCAATAAAATATCCTTGGTCGTCCCTGCTGCATATGCTCTGGCTGACTCACTAAACACGAACGCAGCGTTTGTAAATTATGTCTGAGTGTTGTAGTGTGCCCCTGGCTATCCGTGAATAAAATTAAATAATGAAAACCGTGCCGTCTGGTTTGGCTAATATAAGGAATTTGATACTTAAGTATATTTTAGCAATTACATTTACTTTTGATACTTAAGGATTTTTAAAACCAAATACTTTTTGACTTTTAATCAAGTAATATTTTACTGGGTGACTTTCACTTTTACTTGAGTTATTTTCTATAAAGATATCTTAAGTTTTACTCAAAGTATGAACATTTTGTACTTTTTCCACCACTGGTTAGGTCGCCCAAAAAGTGACATAGTGCAGCTTTAGGTGTTTGAGATAGTAATGTATCGATATGTATCGTTTACAACTTAGCTTTGACATAGCCAATGAATATGGAGCACACATTCACATTTCACACCCATCTTAAAATCAAATGGTTTTTGAGCGTTTGGAAGTTTCGAGTGAACTTCTTTTCTCCTACAGCTTTGGCCACGCAGTGCGCCACGCAATATGATTGCTGTCCTCGTTATGAAATTATCCAATTGACCCTGTATATCTAAAAATGCCAATACACCCTGATTGTTTGAAGCAAATCTACGTCTGATGGTGAACCTGAACAATCGAAATAAAATCCAACGTAAACCTAGTTCAGCAGGTGTAGCCAGATGAGAGTTGTGTCTCTGGTAGCTTACCTTTGTTCCAGTAAAACACTATTTTCAACAGCGCATAGATAACAATAACCTAGCAAATGACATAGGTTGTCACTCAACTAATAAAGCCTAAAATCGTGTAAGTCATTTTAGCAATTGAATGCTGAAGGTGCCGCGCAGATGTGCAAGATGGGAACAGGCAGCCTACCTCGGGTTGGTTAGCGTGCGAAGGCTGGGCACAGTGCGCATGTGAAAACGTGTTTTTGGAACACTTCACATATGACCACATGTTTTAAAATGTATCAGTTTAGCTAAATTATGACCTCACAACATTTGGATATGGGGTACGCTAATCTTTCTGCATGCCAGAGGGTCGGTAGCATTTCCCTACACATGAATTACCCATAATCTCTGCAGAAAAAGAGTGCCATCTGCACTACTATCAGTAGTTATCAGTTATTTTGATTATTCTCTCATCATTGATTTAATGTCATTATTTAAGCAATTTCAGTTTTTTTCTGTATAGTTGTCTAATGTTGGTGGTGCATATTATTATTTTTTAATGATACTCCTGAATATCTATGATTTTTTAAATAATAGTTTTTCTTGAGTGTATTTTTATCAAAGTTGAGATTTACTTTGAAGTCCAAAGTGTAGGAATACAGGTGAAATCAGTTTCTGACACCGACATGGTGGAGTAGCAGAAAGATCGGAGTGTCGTGAACTAAGAGGTTATGAGTTCAAATCCCAGGCTAGAATATGTAGAATAATAATTACTGTGTAATTAAACATACACAATGTAGTCATGCCTGTCAAATAGGTAAGTTGAAAGCACTGTGTGTGTATCAGAATTACACATTTTTGTTTGCATGTGTATAATATAGTTTTGAGGAATGTATTTATGTTTTGAGAAAGCAACTACATTTTGAAAACGCATTCACAGTTTTTCAAAATGACAGTTTTATGTGTCTTGCTTAGAAAATTAACAACATTGTTCCAAAAAATGCTTGTACGCAATTAAGATAAACTGTAAAATAGACCATTTTAAAAAAGCACATTGTGCACAGGACTCATATCATCAGAATCCGGTTTCATGTAATTCAATACATTTGCAGGTTTGCTCATTGTTTTGTAGATTTTCTATAGCCACACAGAAACAAAATCCACAATTGAAAGAAGGAAACTGATATGAATGTATAGGCCTCAATCCACACCAAAGCAAAGCTCTATAATGTAAGGTCACAATGTTGGAGTTGATGACTTAGGAGTAACCCAGAAACATACTCAGAAGTAACCCAACTTCATTCTCTGCAAATCCACAATATTTTTTTAATCATATAAATGAGATAATCCCCACTGCCTACCCACTGGGCATCTATTCCACGTTGGTTCAATGTCATTTAATTGAAATGATGTGGAAAAAACGTTGATTCAACCGTTGTGTGCCCAGTGGGTAGATCTTTGGCTATATTGTACATGGTATGACACGGATGTGGTGATATAGACTTTTTTGCACTAGTATTTAGTATTCAGTGATTGCTGGAAACAGTGAATACAATTGCACACATTTCTCTTCTGATGAAAACAATATGTTAATAAGTGATTAAAGATATGCTCTAGATCTAAATGCGACTACTAAGTATTTTTTAAACCTTCCGCTTTGGGCTGGATGTGTTAGTTCAAACATTCAAAAATACATGCATTACCTACGAGCAAAATTACTGTCTTACTTCAATTGGCCACGAAATCCCTAGTTTGAAAGCAAGGAGAGGGAACAAATTCTAGTCGTGACAGTTCCTAGGCCGTCATTGTAAATAAGAATTTGTTCTTATCTGACTTGCCTAGTTAAATAAAGGTTACATTAAAAAAATACAATAAAATAAATATAGGAATACCAGAGTTCCAAAGGCGGAGCCTAATATAGTGTATAAGATGTCATACAATTAGTTTTTGTAGTGATTGCTATGTTGAAGATGTAAAGAATATTTGCTGGTCTGTGGTGTGTAATTAGGATCATCCCGACGCTGACACATTTATGAAATTTCTCATTCCAGTTAATTATAATCATGCACCCATTAAGAAAATGACGGGAAAAACTGTTAAATAGATGTGGATTGATGAGGAATTGAAAAAGTGTTTGGTTGAGAGGGATGATGCAAAAGGAATGGCAGATAAGTCTGGCTGCACAGCCGATTGGCAAACCTACTGTAAATTGAGAAATCATCTGACTAAAATTAACAAAAAGCAGAAGAAACTGTACTATGATCCAAATATAAATTATATAAAGAATAATAGAGAAAAGCTTTGGACCACCTTAAATTACATTTAGGGCAAAAAGGCAAACTGTGAAAAAAATATTGTTGACTATCAACAATGACAAACCACCTGGGTCTGACAACTTGGATGGAAAATGACTGAGGTTGATAGCGGACGATATTGCCACTCCTATTTGTCATCTCTTCTATGTCTACAGGAAAATGTGTGCCCACAGGCCTGGAGGGAGGCTAAAGTAATTCCACTACCCAAGAATAGCAAAGCACCCATTACTGGCTCAAACAGACGACCAATCAGCCGGTTACCAACCCTTAGTAAACTTGTGGGAAGAAATGGTGTTTGACCAGATACATTTCTATTTCACAGTAAACAAATTAACAACAGATTTTCAGCACACTTCTAGGAAAGGGCATTCAACATATGCAGCACTTACACAAATTAGTGATGATTGGCTGAGAGAAGTTGATAATAAAAGATTGTGGGAGCTGTTTTGTTAGACTTCAGTGCATCCTTTGACATTATCGATCATAATCTGCTGCTGGAAAAATATGTGTTATAGATTTACATCCCTTGCTTTATAGGCCCCTTACTTTCTTCAATCTTTACAAATGACCTGCCATTGGCTCTGAGTAAAGCCTGTGTGATGACTATCACACTATACACATCAGCTACCACAGAAAGTGAAATCACTGTTACACTTAACATATATAGCTGCAGTCAGTTTCAGAAAGGGTGGCAAGAAATATATTTGTCCTAAATATTTCCAAAACTAAAAGCATTGGATTTGGGACAACTCATTCACTAAGCCCTAAACCTCAATGAAATATTGGAATGAATCATGTGGAAATTGAGCAAGTTGAGGAGACTGAACTGCTTGAAGTAACCCTGGATTGTAAACTGTCATGGTCAAAGCATATTGAAGCAACAATAGCTAAGATGGGGAGAGGTCTGTCCATAATAAAGTGGCACTCTGCCTTCTTATCAACGCTATCAACAAGGCAGGTCCTACAAGCCCATGACTGGTCCGGTGCCACAAAGAGTGACTAGAAAATTACAATTGGCCCAAGAACAAGGCAGCATGGCTGGCCCTTAAATGTACACGGTGAGCTAACATGAATGAATAATATCCATGTCAATCTCTCCTGACTCAATGTAGAGGAGTTATTAACTTCATTACTACTTGTACTTGTGAGAGGTATTGACATGTTGAATGCACCGACCTGTCTGTTTAAACTACTAGCACACAGCTTGGACACCCATGCATACCCCGCAAGACATACAGGACGACTGTGTGATCACGCTCTCCGCAGGCGAATCTTTAGACAGGTCAACACTCACAAGGCCGCAGGGCCAGACGGATTACCAGGATGTGTACTGCGAGCATGCGCTGACCAACTAGCAAGTGTTTTCACTGACATTTTCCTGTCTCCCTGTCCGAGTCTGTAATACCAACATGTTTTAAGCAGACCATCATAGTGCCTGTGCCCAAGAACACTAAGGTAACCTGCCTAAATGACTACTGACTCGTAGCACTCACGTCTGTAGCTATGAAGTGTTTTGAAAGGCTGGTCATGGCTCACATCCACACCATCATCCCAGAAACCCTAGACCCACTCCAATTTGCCTACTGCCCCAACAGATCCACAGATGATGCAGTCTCTATTGCACTCCACACCGTCCTTTCCCACCTGGACAAGAGGAACACCTATGTGAAAATGCTATTCATTGACTACAGCTCAGCGTTCAACACCATAGTGCCCTCAAAGCTCATCACTAAGCTAAGGACCCTGGGACTAAACACCCCCCTCTGCAACTGGATCCTGGACTTCCTGATGGGCCGCCCCCAGGTGGTAAGGGTAGGTAACAACACATCCGCCACACTTCTCCTCAACAGAGGGGACCCTCAGGGGTGCGTGCTTAGCCCCCTCCTGTACTCCCTGTTCACTCAACTCCAACACCATCATTCAATTTTCCAATGACACAACAGTGGTAGGCCTAATCACCGACAACAAGGAAACTGCCTATAGGGAGGTGAGAAACCTGGCCGTGAGGTGCCAGGACAACAGCCTCTCCCCCAACGTGATCAAAACAAAGGAGATGATTGTGGACTACATGAAAAAGAGGACCGAGCGCTCCCCCATTTTCATCGACAGGGCTGCAGTGGATTAGGTTGAGAGCTTGAAGTTCCTTGGTGTCCACATCACCAACAAGCTGACATGGTCCAAGCACACCATGACAGTCGTGAAGCGGCCACAACAAAACCTATTCCCCCTCAGGAGACTGAAAAGATTTGGCATGGTCCTCAGATCCTCAGATCCTCAAAAGATTCTACAGCTGCACCATTGAGAGCATCCTGGTTGCATCACTGCCTGGTATGTCAGACTCCAGCCACCCTAGTCATAGACTGTTCTCTCTGCTACTACAGGGCAAGCGGTACCGGAGCACCAAGTCTAGGTCCAAGAGGATTCTAAACAGCTTCTACCTCCAAGCCATAAGACTCCGGAACATCAAGTCAAATGGCTACTCAGACTACTCTCATTGCTCCCCCTCCCCTCTCCACACCACTGCCACTCTCTGTTGTCATCTATGCATAGTCACTTTAATTAACTCTACCTACATGTACATACAACCTCAATTAGCCGGTGCCCCTGCACATTGACTCTGTACCGGCACCACCTTGTATATATTCTTATTTTTTACTGCTGCTCTTGAATTACTTGTCCCTTTTATCTCTTATTCTTATCCATATTTTTTGAAACTGCACTGTCGGTTAGGGGCTCGTAAGTAAGCATTTCACTGTTGTATTCTGCACATGTGACTAATAAAATGTGATTTGATTTGATGCCACCCAGAGGTCTCTTCACAGTCCCCAAGTCCAGAACAAACTATGGGAGGTGCATAGTACCACATAGAGCCGTGACTACGTGGAAATCTATTCCACATCAGGTAACTGATGCAAGCAGTAGAATCAGATTTAAAAAGCAGATACAAATACACCTTATGGAACAGCGGGGACTGTGAAGAGACACACACACAGGCACAGACACATGCATACACACACATGATTGCCGACACACTATACACACATGTACACAGGGATTTTGTGTTTTAGATATGTAGTAGTACAATAGTGGACCGAGGGCACACACTTAATGTGTTGTGAAATCTGTTTTGAAATGTATCGTAATGTTTTACAAATTGGATAACTGCCTTGATTTTGCAGGCCCCTTGGAAGAGTAGCTGCCCCTCCCCCCAAAAAAGGTTTGTAACATCATGAGCCAAAAAGGTGACTGAAAATTGTAATGTATGATACAAGGAACCACTTCAACATGGAAGGCTGCTGGTCTCTGATCCCATGAATTATGTCTCCTGCCATTGTGGCCTTGAGCAATGCCCCCCCAAAGTAAAATACTGCACTGATGGGCTATTGTATAAAACACATGTGGTCCATCAATCCTTCATTTGGAGAGCTACTGGGTGTGCAGGCTTTTGATCCCACCCTGCTCAAACACACCAGACAGCTTATCAAGGTCCTGTTGAGCAGCTGATTTTTTCTTACAATGTGGTGTGTTAGAGCAAGGCTGGAGCAAAAGCCTGCACCCTCAGTAGCTCTCCTGGACTCTCCAGGAGGAGGTTGGCCACTCTGCAACATTACAATTACAACCAAATATCTTTATAAAATAATTCCCTAGTTCAATGAACCAGGGATCAACTGGGCTAAGGTGGGCGAGGTAGATAACTAAAATGTTTGTAAGGTTGAAATATTCAGTGTTCCGGGGAGATCTTGACTGCATAGGAGTCAATTAGGCTATTCTAAGAATGTTTATTTAATTTATCAGAATTACATGGCCAGTATTGAATAGAGGAGGGAAAGGTCTATTAAGCTAGCATATGGAATTGTTTTAAGATGGTCATACCATTGATTATTTAGCTATTTGATTTTGAATGTAAGTATATATTTGTGATATTTTTGGCCTTATTACTTACTATAACCCATAGAACATAATCCTAACCTTAGCCACACTACTAGCCGAATGCGTAACCCTAACCTTAAATTAATATAAACCATTTAAAAATGTCTTCATACATTTTTTATGATATAGCCAATTTTGACTTTGTGGCTGTGGAACTAGTGGAAATCGTTGTGCCTGTTGTTCACACTCGTAGCTGCTCTCTTATTGGCTAGAATGGACCCATTTGATCTTGCCTCCTCCAGACTGCCTTCCAATTTTGAATACTATACTTTTCATTGTTAAAGCGGCCACTAGAGTATCTGGTCAATATAATAGATAATCTGTGGATTTACTTCAAAGTGCATTCACCCTATTGCTTACATCTATCAAGTTATTTCAGATCTGTGACTAGGGAGGTGGGGTTAGGGTTTCTTCTGGAAAGGGCCTAACTACTGGCCCTTTCCAGGAAACTATGTAGTATTTTGTTGAAATTGTTAGGTTAGATTACTCGTTGGTTATTACTGCATTGTCGGAACTAGAAGCACAAGCATTTTGCTACACTCACATGAACATCTGCTAACCATGTGTATGTGACAAATACAATTTGATTTGATTTGAATAAGCACATATCCTCGAACAGCATTTCCCAAACTTGGTCCTTTGGACCCCAATGGGTACAGGTTTTGGTTTTTGCCCTAACACTACACAGCTGATTCCAATAATCAACTAATCATCAAGCTTTGAAAATCTGAATGAGCTGTGTAGTGTTAGGGCAAAAACCTAAACATGCACCCCTTGGGGTTCCGAAGACCGAGTTTGGGGAAATGCTGCAAGCTATCCCTTATTGTGACAAAGGTTAGGGTGTTCATCGTTGGTGCTGGTGGCTTGTGTTCGACACCTGCTAGGGGAGTCACCTTACTCTCCTGTCCTGTGTATGTTTGGTGGGACGTTGATGGAATATTCTCCTAACCTACAGGAAACTGGACACATGAATGTCCTTGCAACGATCCCATGAAACGTGTCTAGAACATGAATGTCTTAAGATCCGAGACCATGTTAACCACGTTTTGGGAAAGTTCTATTTAGCCACGATTCTGACCCGATTTAAGCGTAAACTGAACTTAATGACCTTTATATGCACTTTATTCTCTATGCATATTCTGACCTTAAACATAACATTGCAATCTACTGTAGAGATAGCCTGCAGAGTTCTGTCATACTATCCAGGTCTATGCCCAAACAGTTTGAGCTTATACTTTTAAAGCTCCATCTCTCCAGAAATGAGTCCATCACTGTTGCCGCTTGTTATAGACCCCCCTCAGCTGCCAGCTGTGCCCTGGACACCATATGTGAATTGATTGCCCCCCATCTATCGTCAGAGTTTGTACTGCTAGTGACCTAAACTGGGATATGCTTAACACCCCGGCCGTCCTACAATCTAAGCTAGATGCCCTCAATCTCACACAAATGATCAAGGAAGCCGCCAGGTACAACCCCAAATCCGTAAACCTTGATAGATATCATCCTGACCAACTTACCCTCTAAATACACCTCTGCTGTTTTCAACCAGGATCGCAGCGATCACTGCCTCATTGTCTGCGTCCGTTATGGGTCCGCGGTCAAACGACCACCCCCCATCACTGTCAAACTCTCCCTAAAACACTTCTGCGAGCAGTCCTTTCTAATCGACCTGGCCCGGGTATCCTGGAAGGATATTGACCTCATTCCGTCAGTAGGGGATGCCTGGTTGTTCTTTAAAAAGTGCTTTCCTCATCATCTTAAATAAGCATTCCCCATTCAAAAAATTAAGAACTAAGAACAGATATAGCCCCTGGTTCACTCCAGACTTGACGGCCCTCGACCAGCACAAAAAGACTCTGTGGCGTACTGCACAAGCTTCAAATAGTCCCCGCGATATGCAACTTTTCAGGGAAGTCAGGAACCAATACACACAGTCAGTTAGGAAAGCAAAGGCTTTTTCAAACAGAAATTTGCATCCTGCAGCACTAATTCCAAAAGGTTTTGGGACACTGTAAAGTCCTAGAGAATACGCGCACCTCCTCCCAACTGCCCACTGCACTGAGACTAGGAATCACTGTCACCCACTGATAATTCAACCTATAATTGTGAATTTCAAGAAGCATTTCTCTACGGCTGGCCATGCATTCTACCTGACAACCACAACCCCGGCCAACAGCTCTGCACTCCCCGCAGCAACTGGCCAAATCCTTGCCGACTTCACACCTGCCTTGCTCAGGAGCAGAATGACAGATTTTTACCTTGTCAGCTCGAGGATTTGATCTAGCAACCTTTTGGTTACTGGCCCAACACTCTAACTATTTACATGTACTATGTTACGTCTAGGCTATGAGATCAGGCTGTTTAATTGGCCTATGCCCAGGAGTTTCTCTGGTTTATTTTACAATTAGTTAAATATCGGGAGCCACCATCAGTAATACCCACATACATTTATAATGGTCACTTTAGTGTTAGTTCTCTTCAATGTGTAACTTACATTTTGCATCATTCCATTCCATTTACCTTTCTGTCCTCTGTCACGTCTGTTTAGGTGTTCCTGAAGGTCTCAAGCATTAGTGGAATACATTAGGCTAATGTTGTGCAATAATTTGGGACATGTAGCCTATTTGAATGATTATGGAACTCAGACCACACATAACAGGTTAAACCTGGAGCCTGGCACAACACAGGTTAAACCTGGAGCCTGGTTCACGATGACTGGACCGTTGCCATACATTTACATGATTAGTGAGGTTTAGGGTAGATTTATAGGACTATTGTTCAACCCCTATTGTACACTTTTCTCCACCTTCCAATATTTCATGGATTGAACATGAAATTGACAACTTTCAGGATGAATCAAACCACTGTATTTTTGATTCACCATTATATTTTTTCCTTAAAAACTCTCCTTTTTATTGATTCGTACATACTTCCCTAGCCCTAAAATGTGCCTAAACATTCTACAAGATCAGAGTATTTTTAAATCTACCAGTTGGTGCTGAAACGGAGACTAAGATATATAGACGGCATTCTTTCCATGGACCCATATATCCTGAACCCTTTCTCTCTTTGTATGTTATTGAGTCTGTTCACACAATTCTAATTAAACGTACACTGTATTTAAAGGGATGGTTTAAGATACATGTACTGAAAAGCCTATTGAATGAAAACTCCATGAGAAAATCTGTTGGCAAGCAAGTGGATGGGTTTTCAGTGATTTAATTAAATGTATTCAGAGAGCACAAGGTAGCCACACCTGCAGAGCGCATTACACGACTGAATAAGTTAAGTCTGAATACCAAATACTGACAAGTGAGTTGGACAGGTGTGAAGTCGGAATAGGCCCCTTTGATATTAAAGGAATGGTCTCTTGGAAATATTCCTTGCACATCACGGGAACATTCCTTTGAAAACATAGGTAATGACCTAATGAGACTCTTAACTGAAGGTTCTCTGCAGAGGCATTTCCTGTGTGACTTCCTGTCCATCTGGACCAATGAGACAGGTGATAAATTTGTTGTTTGCTGGGTATCTGTCTCACACCGTAAATCAATGGAAGTCATTAATAATTCCCCTAGCAGTGGATATATTGCTTTCATTGGGGATGGACAGATATCATCCGTCTTTCTCTCCTTTTTATCCATCATCTTCATCCGCCGGCATCCCTCAATTACTGTCACTGCCTGTCTGTCCCTCTCTCAATCCCTGTGTCTGTGTGTCTACCTTTCTTTGTGAAAAGGGTCTCTTTTCTCTTCCTCTTGCTGTCCTCTCTCTCTCCCTCTGTTATTCCCATGCATGGAGAGTCTGTGTGATGTAGTAACTCTGAGAACGGTGTCCTCTTGCCCTCCTGTCACGTCTGTATTCAGATGTAAAACAGCAGGCAGAGTGCTCTCTGATTTATCACAGGATGAAGCTGTCTAATGACCCCTCTGCTCCACCCCTTTCACCCCTCTGAACACCTCAACCCCCCACCATATCCCTAACCCGGACTGATCCCCCACCACTTGTTATGCTCTTCCCCTCTTTCTGACACATTTCCTCTCCTATTTCTACTCCTCCCTCTCTCTGCCCTTCTGTCTTAACCTCCCTTCCCCCTGCTCCCCCCTCAACACACATTTCTTCCCTTGTGGAGATTTATCACCTGTCTCATTGGTCCAGACGGACAGGAAGTCACATAGGAAATGCCTCTGCAGATACCTCAAACAGCTGAGGGGAAGATTGGCTGTTTTTTTGATTGGCAGAGATGACACGCACGCACGCTCTCTCTCTCTTGCTCTCTCTCTTGCTCTCACTTTAATGTCATCTAACAAGACACAGCAGTTTTTCCCCCAACTAGTGGGACATGGAAACATTTAGCTGACTTTTCTGTCCCTCCACCGGAAGTTTCAAATCTGGGGATATGAAAAACATACTTCCTCTCTCTGATGTAAGAGTGCATAATAAGGACTACAGAGAGGACAGAGCTGTGTTCCTACAGAGAGGACAGAGCTGTGTTCCTACAGAGAGGACAGAGCTGTGTTCCGACAGAGGGGACATAGCTGTGTTCCTACAGAGGGGACAGAGCTGTGTTCCTACAGAGGGGACAGAGCTGTGTTCCTACAGAGGGGACAGAGCTGTGTTCCTACAGAGAGGACAGAGCTGTGTTCCTACAGAGAGGTCAGAGCTGTGTTCCTACAGAGAAGACAGAGCTGTGTTCCTACAGAGAGGACAGAGCTGTGTTCCGACAGAGGGGACATAGCTGTGTTCCTACAGAGGGGACAGAGCTGTGTTCCTACAGAGGGGACAGAGCTGTGTTCCTACAGAGGGGACAGAGCTGTGTTCCTACAGAGGGGACAGAGCTGTGTTCCTACAGAGGGGACAGAGCTGTGTTCCTACAGAGGGGACAGAGCTGTGTTCCTACAGAGAGGACAGAGCTGTGTTCCTACAGAGAGGTCAGAGCTGTGTTCCTACAGAGAAGACAGAGCTGTGTTCCTACAGAGAAGACAGAGCTGTGGTCCTACAGAGAAGACAGAGCTGTGGTCCTACAGAGAAGACAGAGCTGTGTTCCTACAGAGAAGACAGAGCTGTGTTCCTACAGAGAAGACAGAGCTGTGGTCCTACAGAGAGGACAGAGCTGTGTTCCTACAGAGGGGACAGAGCTGTGTTCCTACAGAGGGGACAGAGCTGTGTTCCTACAGAGGGGACAGAGCTGTGTTCCTACAGAGGGGACAGAGCTGTGGTCCTACAGAGAGGACAGAGCTGTGGTCCTACAGAGAGGACAGAGCTGTGTAATATTAAGGAAAATGTGAGTCCTGAACAGGTAGCTCCCTTGTAATATATTCTAGCAGACAGAGCAGAGGAAGAGAGACAGAGATGGAGAAAGAAGAAGAAGACAGACACAAAGATAGGGGGAGAGTACTAAAGAGATAAGGGAAGAAATACAAAGGGAGAGAGGAGGAGAGGAAGATAGAGACAGACAGAGAAAGAGATAGCAAGGAGTGTTGAGTTGACGTGAGGCAGGAAGAGCTGAGGGAAGCCCTGCAAATTGGTTGACCCCAGGGGTAGTCTGGAAAACAGTTATTCTCAGCCCTCCAGTATCTGTCACAGACTTTAGGAGGGAGGAGTGGGTTACGGAGGGAAACCCAGAGAGGGCCATTCACAACATCACACTGTTATTCTAAACCGCTGAATCTGCCTCAGTGACTCACATCACAGTATTGCAAGAGATTTTATTTCAATAAGTCTATTGCAAATGAGATTTTTATATTAATGAGAGTATCGTAAACAAGATTGACACTTGGCAAAAGAGACTTGATCTCAATAAGACTTTGTAAAAGACGTTCTATCTCAATTAATCATTTGATAAATACAGTTGAAGTCGGAAGCTTACATACACTTAGGTCGGGGTCATTAAAACTCGTTTTTCAACCACTCCACAAATTTCTTGTTAACAAACTATAGTTTTAGCAAGTCAGTTAGGACATCTACTTTGTGCATGACACAAGTAATTTTTCCAACAATTGTTTAAAGACAGATTATTTCACTTATAATTCACTGTATCACAATTCCAGTCGGTCAGAAGTTTACATACACTAAGTTGACTGTGCCTTTAAATAGCTTGGAAAATTCATAAAATGATGTCATGGTTTTAGAAGCTTCTGATAGGCTAATTGACATACTTTGAGTCAATTGGAGGTTTACCTGTGGATGTATTTCAGGGCCTACCTTCAAACTCAGTGCCTCTATGCTTGACATTATGAGAAAATCAAAAGAAATCAGCCAAGACCTCAGTAAAAAAATTGTAGACCTCCACAAGTCTGGTTCATCCTTGGGAGCAATTTCCAAACACCTGAAGGTACCACGTTCATCTGTACAAACAATAGTAGGCAAGTATAAACACCATGGGACCACGCAGCCGTCATACCTCTCAGGAAGGAGATGTGTTCTGTCTCCTAGAGATGAACATAATTTGGTGCGAAAAGTGCAAATCAATCCCAGAACAAAAGCAAAGAACCTTGTGAAGATGCTGGAGGAAACAGGTACAAAATATCTATATCCACAGTAAAACGAGTCCTATATCGGCATAACCTGAAAGGCTACTCACCATAATGACCATCGTTATGCTTGGAGGAAAAAGGGGGAGGCTTGCAAGCCGAAGAACACCATCCCAACCGTGAAGCATGGGGGTGGCAGCATCACGTTGTGGGGGTGCTTTGCTGCAGGAAGGACTGGTGCACTTCACAAAATAGATGGCATCATGAGGGAGGACAATTCTGTGGATATAATGAAGCAACATCTCAAGACATCAGTTGGGAAGTTAAAGCTTGGTCGAAAATGGGTCTTCCAAATGGACAATGACCTCAAGCATACCTCAAAAGTTGTCGCAAATGTGTTATGCAGGTGAGTGAGGACCCAAAAGCGGTTTAACAGAAACAGAGTCTTTTCATGTCCAAACACGGTGAAGACATATATCCTCTTCAGATGTATCGATTGACAAAATAGACAACCCGCTGAGAGGGCGACAAATAAATCATAAAGTCCTCTGATCTTTACAGGAGAGTCCCCTTCTAGCAGCAGAGGAGAATAGCAGGGTTAGCGGCAACAGACTGCTGGTCTCTCCGGGTAGGCGCGGGTTGTAGAGGACAGAGGTACCTGATCACATGTAGCATCTGATGAAGAGGCAGATTACGACAGGACGGGACAAGGGTGAAGCAAACGAGAATCTGACAAAGACAGAAGCAGAAACAGAGAGAGAAATAGAGACCTAATCAGAGGGAAAAAAGGGAACAGGTGGGAGAGAGTAAACGAGGTAGTTAGAGGAGATGAGGAACAGCTGGGGGAAGGAAAGGAAGAGAAGGTAACCTAATACGACCAGCAGGGGGAAACGAAGTGAAGAGAAAGAACAGGAACAAGACATAACATGACAATACATGACAAAATGGGTCTTCCAAATGGACAATGACCCCAAGCATACCTCCAAAGTTGTGGCAAAATGGCTGAAGGACAATAAAGTCACAAAGCCCTGACCTCAATCCTATAGAACATTTGTGGGCAGAACTGAAAAAGTGTGTGCGAGCAAGGAGGCCTACAAACCTGACTCAGTTACACCAGCTCTGTCTCGAAGAATGGGCCAAAATTCACCCAACTTATTGTGGGAATCTTGTGGAAGGCTACCCGTAACGTTTGACCCAAGTTAAACAATTTAATGGCAATGCTACCGAAAACGAATTGAGTGGATGTAAACTTTTTTTTTTTCACCTTTATTTAACCAGGTAGGCTAGTTGAGAACAAGTTCTCATTTGCAACTGCGACCTGGCCAAGATAAAGCATAGCAGTGTGAACAGACAACACAGAGTTACACATGGAGTAAACAATTAACGAATAATTACAATTTTGCAGATTAACACTGGAGTGATAAATCATCAGATGGTCATGTACAGGTAGAGATATTGGTGCAAAAGAGCAGAAAAGTAAATAAACAAAAACCGTATGGGGATGAGGTAGGTAAAAATGGGTGGGCTATTTACCGATAGACTATGTACAGCTGCAGCGATCGGTTAGCTGCTCAGATAGCTAATGTGATGAAAGAAATAAAAGCTGAAATAAATCATTCTCTCTACTATTATTTTGACATCTCACATTCTTAACATAAAGTGGTGATCCTAACTGACCTAAGACAGGGAATTTTTACTAGGATTAAATGTTAGGAATTGTGACAAACTGAGTTTAAATGTACTTGGCTAAGGTGCATGTGAACTTCCAACTTCAATTGTACATTTCACCAGGGCACAACAAATTGATTCATTCTTATGTACAGGATCAAAATGATATTTCTGTTCTGTGATGCAATCTTCATTTATGATGAAGGACAGGAAATGGAACCCTGTGCAGTCAGGGCTCAACGAGTGCGACACATACGTGATGATGTTTTTTTTTGTGTTCTGTGTTTGTGTGATACATCCACATAGATTTGATGTCCTGTGTGCACAATGTTCGTCTGTGTGACGTCAATGAGATGATTATAGACGCTGTTCGTGGACGGACATTCTAACCGTATCGTTATCTACCTTTGTCCCAGACTCACACTGTACACAGTCATCATCCTCAGGCACATGCCCTCTTCATCTACTGATAAAAACTACAGTTGGTTGTGTACAGTATCTGTTTGTGTGCTATGTATGTGAATGCATTTGTGTGTGTGTTTGTGTGGTTGTGACTGCCGTTGTGTGTGTTTGTGTGTGTGCAGAGCTGTTTAAGCTAAGTTTCTAAAAGAGGGCTTTCCTTCAGGTCACAGCAGCTAAAACTACTAAAACCTAGACCAACTCTCAAGCTCTCCCTAGCACAGCAATGCTGGGTCTTTCTACTGCAACTACTGTTTCTGTTGACTTATTGTGTATGTGGGTGTGGTTTTAGTTTGTAAGTGCAGGCATGATGTGTGTATGACATGAAACATATGTTGAGGCAACCAGCTGCAATAGCACTGAGTTTGTACAATATTTGGGCATTTAGTCGAACCATACATACATTCTCAAATCAAATTGTATTGATCACATACACATGGTTAGCAGATGTTATTGCGAGTGTAGCGAAATGCTTGTGCTTCTAGTTCCGACAGTGCAGTAATATCTAACAAGTAATCTAATAAATTCACAACAACTTCATTATACACACAAACGTGAAGGGATGAATAAGAATTATGTATATATAAATATATGGATGAGCGATGGCCGTGCGGCGTAGCCAAGATGCAGTTGACTAGTCTCTCAAAGCACTTCATGATGACAGAAGTGAGTGCTACGGGGCGATAGTCATTTAGTTCAGTTACCTTTGCTTTCTTGGGAACAGGAACAATGGTGGCCATCTTGAAGCATTTGGGCACAGCAGACTGGAATAGGGCTGGATGAATATATCCGTAAACACACCAGCCAACTAGTCTGCGCATGCTCTGAGGACACGTCTGGGCTGGCGTCTAGGGATGGCGTCTGGGCCGGAAGCCTTGCGAGGGTTAACACGTTTAAATGTTTTACTCACATTGACCACGGTGAAGGACAGCCCACAGGCTTTGGTAGTGGGCCATGTCAGTGGCACTGTATCGTCTTCAAAGTGAGAAAATAAGTTGTTTCATTTGTCTGGGAGCAGGACGTTGATGTTCACGACAGGGCTGGTTTTATTTTTGCAATCCGTGATTGACTGTAGACCCTGCCACATATGTCTCGTGTTTGAGCCGTTGAATTGTGACTCTACTTTGTCTCTGTATTGACGCATTGCTTGTTTGATTGCCTTGCGGAGGGAATAGCTACACTGTTTGTATTCGGTCATGTTTCCAGTTGCCTTGCCCTGATTAAAAGCAGTGGTTCTCGCTTTCAGTTTTGCACGAATGCTGCCATCAATCCACGGTTTCTGGTTAGGGAAGGTTTCAATAGTCACAGTGGGTACAACATCACAGATGCACTTGCTAATAAACTCGCTCACATAGTCAGTGCATATGTCAATGTTGTTGTCTGAGGCTACCCGGAACATTTCCCAGTCCACGTGATCGAAGCGATCTTGAAGAATCTTGGAATCCAATTGGTTAGACCAGCATTGGCTAGACCTGAGCACTGGCATTTCCTGTTTTAGTTTCTGTCTATAGGCTGGGAGCAACAAAATGGAGTCATGGTCAGATTTGCCGAAGGGAGGGTGGGGGAGGGCTTTGTATGCATCGCGGAAGTTAGAGTATCAATGGTCCAGAATGCTACAGGTAGCCTAGTGGTTAGAGCATTGGACTAGTAACCGAAAGGTTGCAAGATTGAATCCCTGAGCTGACAAAGAATCTGTCGTTCTGCCCCTGAAAAAAGCAGTTTATCCACTGTTCCTAGGCAGTCATTGAAAATAAGAATTCATTCTTAACTGACTTGCCTAGTTAAATAAAGGTCAAATAAAATAAAACTTTTAAATAAATACCAGCTCGTGTTGTGCATTCGATATGCTGATAGAATTTAGGGAGCCTTGTTCTCAGATTAGCTTTGTTAAAATCTCCAGCTACAATAAATGCAGCCTCAGGAGATGGTTTCCAGTTTACATAGAATCCAGTGAAGTTCTTTCAGGGCCGTCAAGGTATCTGCTTTGGGAAGGATATGCACGGCTGTGACTATAATCGAAGATAATTCTCTTGTTAGATAATGCGGTCAGCATTTGATTGTAAGGAATGATAGGTCAGGTGAACAAAAGGACTTTTGTTCCTGTATGTTGTTATGATTTCACCATGAGTCGTTAACCGTAAGGCATACACCCACGCCCTTCTTCTTACCAGAGAGATGTTTGTTTCTGTCGGCGAGATGTTTGAAGAAACCGGGTGGCTGTACAGACTCTGATAACATATCCCAAGTGAGCCATGTTTCCCTGAAACAGAGAATGTTACAATCTCTGATGACTCTCTGGAAGGCAACTCGTGCCCTAATTTCGTCTACCTTGTTGTCTAGAGATTGGAGATTGGTGAGTAATATGCTCAGAAGCAGTGGATGGTGTGCTCGCCTTCTAAGTCTAACCAGTAGGCCGCTCCGTCTCCAATGTCCGTCTGCCTCTCCTGCGGTGACCACGTTGTTTTGGGTCAAGATCCCATGTCCAGGCTGGAGGTCCGAACACAGGATCCGCTTCGGGGAAGTTGTATTCCTGGTCGTAATGTTGGTAAGTTGACGTCACTTTTATATGCAATAGTTCTTCCCGGCTGTATGTAATAACACTTGAGATTTTCTGGGCTAAAACGAATTACTGCATAGTTTCCTAAGGACCTGAAGCGAGGCGACCATCTCTGTCGGCGCCATCCTGGTGTCTCTAGTTTAATTTTAGATTGAGCGAACATAGAATCAATTCTCAAGTTGAATTGTAACTTATTTGCATTTAGTGGCTTTCAGGCCTGTAGGCTTCACCAAGTGAGGGTCTAAGTGAATATGTAATCTGTCAAATGTAACTGTTTATGACAATACATTACATATATAATAAGGTCTTTCTTTTAGGGCTTACCTACTGAGAACAGATGTCAGTTCAACATTTTGATTTACATTTGTCAACTAAAGTAAATGCAACATGAAATCAACCCAACATGTCAGTGTCATTGGATTTAGGTAAAAGTTGGATGAAAAAGACAATTCCCTGATGTTTATTACTCTTTAGCAAATCAAATCCGTTTTGCACATTGATTCAACGTCATCACATATACACTACCGTTCAAAAGTTTGGGGTCAGTTGGAAATTAAAAGAGCACATTTTTGTCCATTAAAATAACATAACATTGATCAGACATACTGTGTACACACTGTTAATGTTGTATATGACTATTGTAGCTGGATAATTTTTTATGGAATATCTACATACGCGTACAGAGGCCCATTATCAGCATCCATCACTCCTGTGTTCCAATGACACGTTGTGTTAGCTAATCCAAGTTTATCATTTTAAATGGCTAATTGATCAAAATCCCTTTGCAATTATATTAGCACAGCTGAAAACTGTTATTATGATTAAAGAAGCAATAAAACTGGCCTTCTTTAGACTAGCTGAGTATCTGGAGCTTCAGCATTCGTAGGTTCGACTACGGGCACAAAATGGCCAGAAACAAATAGCTTTCTTCTGAAACTTGTCAGTCTATTCTTGTTCTGAGAAACAAAGGCTGTGTACTACTCCCTTCACATAACAGTGTAAACTGGCTCTAACCAGAATAGAAAGAGGAGTGGGAGGCCCCGGTACACAACTGAGCAAGAGGACAAGTACATTAGTGTCTAGTTTGAGAAACAGACACCTCACAAGCCCTCAACTGGTAGCTTCATTAAATAGTACCTGCAAAACATGAGTCTCACCATCAACAGTGAAGAGGCAACTCCAGTATACTGGCCTTCTAGGCAGAGTTGCAAAGAAAAAAACATATCTCAGACTGGCAAATAAAAGTAAAAGATTAAGATGTGCAAAATAACATAGACACTGGACTGATGAACTTTGCCTAGAAGGCCAGTATCCTAGAGTCGCCTCATCTCAGTAACGGGAGCAATGAAGTTACTTTACTAACAGATTGGATTATTTTCGAAAAATGTATGTTATTTACGTTTGTGTAGCATAAGATTAATCAACCAATCAATTTACATGCAAAAACATAGCTATTGAAACAAACAATTCTGAAAGTCAACCGGCAATAGAGCATGCTGGGAAATATGATAATGCTTTTGAGTGGTTTTGAGCAAACATGAATTAGTAATTTTACTCAACAAGCTTATTCATATTCAGCTCACTTCGAGCACATTAACACATTAGCTCTCATTCTTGTCCTTTTGAAGTCCACTCAAATCACAGACTGATGCTGATTAAGCAATTGTGCGTGCGTGTGCGCATCTGTGATTTGCATGCTAAAGTGTGTGGAACGCATATGACTACGGGCCCCATATAATTACATGCCCCATATGATTCTTTGAACTCTGTGAATCTCACAATATTTCTATATTAAGACAAGAATGAGGAAGTGACAGTTCAGGGAAATATGCCTGGAGTCTCTGTCCTGTTTTTAATTGTTTTGTGCTGCTGATGTTTTTAATGGCCTAAATATGAATACTAATACTATACTAAATATGAATACTAATACTATACTAAATATGAATACTAATACTATACTAAATATGAATACTAATACTATACTAAATATAAATACTAATACTATACTAAATATGAATACTAATACTATACTAAATATGAATGCTAATACTATACTAAATATGAATACTAATACTATACTAAATATGAATACTAATACTATACTAAATATGAATGCTAATACGATACTAAATATGGATACTAATACTATACTAAATATGAATACTAATACTATACTAAATATGAATGCTAATACTATACTAAATATGAATACTAATACTATACTAAATATGAATACTAATACTATACTAAATATGAATACTCTATATCTGGATTCAGCTGGTTTTGCTGGTGTGGTTAGGTTAGGTACAGAATTAATTAAACTCAATTAAGATCAGTTCACAGATGAGTCCATTACGCTAATGGATGAGTCAGCACAGTTTCATGTCTTTTAATGAGGAGTCATTTCAGTCAGTTCAGTGGGGAATCAGTTAACGTCAGTGCATTTAAACTGCATACCTGATAAACAAATACATGTCCCACTGCTGGAATAATCAATATAACTTGAACTTGAACTCAATTCATTATGGAGTCAATTCAGTTTAGTGTGGAGTCAGTTGAATCCAGTTTGGAGTCAGATAATTTCAATAAACTCATTCAGTTCACTTGAGCTGATCCAGTCAGTCCCTCGTGTCTCTGCGCATTTAGTTGATGTCTCATTAATGACTCTGTGTGATAAACACGAGGAGACACACAGATAACATCGCAGACAGGAAGCATCTAGTTGAGTTTGCGTCCTCATTCTGGTGGACATGTTATTCTACCACAGACTGCCAGGAGGATGAATCATTCATGTGTATTAACACTGACTTGCCTAGTTAAATAAAGGTTCAAGAAATAAGAAAGAAGAAAAAAAATACTCAAGTCTTCTTGAGGCGCGGTACTGTGACACATCTTGCTATTTCCTGTCATAACACATGGACCGCGTGACAGGAGAAGAACCAACACCTGGTCATACTTATTAACTTGGTGTCTGTTTGTTGTCCTGTATTGGCTAACGTGCTGTCAATCATTAAAGGGATAGGTCAACCAAATTACAAAATGACACATTGGTTTCCTCCCACTGGGCACAAGGTGGTTGAATCAACGTTGTTCCAATGTCATTTGCCAACGTATTGTGAAATGGATCATATATTGGATTTGAAAAAGTCATCAGCGTAAACTGTTGTTTTGAGGGTGGAATTTAAACCGCAGGATTATGTCATCATTATAACACATTTCCTTGTATAAAATACGTTGAATTTGTACCTTTGAAACAACGTCAGATCTTCAACGTTATATTCACTATCAGAAAAAAAACAGTAGGCTGGGCAGCACCTCCTATTGCAGAGTTGATCTATTTACAGCTGTTCATTTGGTCTTCCATCAAGGGTTTTAACCAAGCCCAGCTTTGATATTTGTCACTGACTTCTACCAATGTGCTATCATGAGAATGATTATTGAAAGATCTCTTAATAAGTTATATAAATTGACTGTTGCTACTTACATCATTCCAAAGGGTAGGTTTAACAGAGCAAATGAAATGTAACCATACGTTATAAGCCATATATCACCAATGAGACTATTTAGGCTTATATAAGGCTATCCCGGTAACCCCCCACTATCCTCCTACAGTCTCCCCATCCCATGAATCTGTACCATGTAGTCCAGTCAGGCGTGAGATGGGTTGTAAAAATGTTATCTCAAGGTCTGCCAGTCTTTTAAAGGCATGCTGCCAGGGCAAACCATGGTTGCCAGCTCTGAATGTGTCTGTGCTGACCCCCATTCTCCTGCTGTCACACTCAGGCGAACGCACAGAAAGACCATCTCATTCCACAGCCTTAATGGCAGCCCCTGGGCAGCCCTCGACAGGAAGTCACAGAGATGCACTATGGGTAGATAGAATTAAAGGAGCAAGAGTGGAGGAGCAAGGCAGAAGGCATGTTTCAGTGGTTTGGATATATGTTCTGGATGTGTGTGTGTACTACATCTAGAGAAATGGTGGTTCCATTGTCCTTCCCAGTTTTAGGGCTTGTATGCACATACGCACGCACACATGCACACAAAGTTGAAAGGGTTAAGATCTGTAAAGGGATGTATGGGGATTTCTAATGATGACATCATCACTGACATGGATTATAGGTTGATCTGAGATGTGCTTCATATGGGAATCCTTTCCATTCTATAGTGGTTGTATCTATCGTATTTATCTTAGTATACTGCAGTATGCCCACACAGTTTCTTTCTATAGCACCTCACAGTGTAAAAGGATCTGTGCTGAACACACACTTTCTAACCACATGCAGAGCAGGGAGGAAAGCATAGTGATGAAGCTGTGTGTGTGTGTTGATAATACGGGTGTGTGTGAGTTCGTGTGTGTACAGTTTGTGTGTTTAAAAGTGTGTGTGTGTGTGTCTAAACACCTCTAAGTGCTCCAGAGAGTCATAAGGCAACTAATGGTCTGGACATGAATTTTTTATGCCTCTAGCTCAAGTGTGTTTGTCCAGACAGTAGGGGACATTCAGCATACAGCCTCCATTCCCTCCATAGTCAGCCTGTGGTGAAGTGAGCTGTTTAGCTACAGATAATTCTTGGTTATTGCTGTGTAAATACCATCTCACCATGTATTTTAATAGTAAATACATGGTAATTTATTTCCCTTAAAATGAAGTACAACCTTATTATTAAATGCATTATTTTCCAAGATGGCATAAATAGCAACAAATCGGCATGGCTACCATTGTGCTTAAAATACGAGATAACTACCTGTATTATGATTTGTGTTTCTATATTCCTAGTCTCTGCGTGTGTGTGTGTGTGTGTGTGTGTGTGTGTGTGTGTGTGTGTGTGTGTGTGTGTGTGTGTGTGTGTGTGTGTGTGTGTGTGTGTGTGTGTGTGTGTGTGTGTGTGTGTGTGTGTGTGTGTGTGTGTGTGTGTGTGTGTGTACGTGTGTGTGTACGTGTGTGTGTACGTGTGTGTGTGTGTGTGGTTTGTGACAGAGAGCATTATCTGTGTTTTAGTATAAACTCTTTATAGAGACTTTCCCCCGTGTTGTGGTGTTGCTGTTTTCTGAGTAGGTGTAGTGACATCCTGGTTTGTATCAGGTGTCAATGTCCTCATATACACTGTATGTGTGCTTATGTTCATATACAGCATGTGGTGTATTGTTGCCTTGAATTGTGCAGAGCATTGTGATGGTGATGGTGGACAGTGGTGGAAATAGCACCCAATTGTCATACTTGAGTAAAAGTATAGATACCCTAATAGGAAGTTATTCAAGTAAAATTAAAGTCACCCAGTAAAATAGTACTTGAGTAAAAGTCTAAAAGTATTTGGTTTTAAATATACTTAAGTATCAAAAGTAGAAGTCAAAGTATAAATCATTTCAAATACGGCACCATTTTCTTGTTTTTAAAATGTACGAATAGCCAGGGGCACACTCCAACACTCAGACATAATTTACAAAGATGCATGTGTGTTTAGTGAGTCTGCCAGACCATAAGCAGTAGGGATAACCACGTGTCAATTTCACAATTTTCCTGTCCTGCTAAGTATTTTGGGTTGTCAGGAAAAATGTATGGAGTTAAAAGTACAAAAAAAGTAAAATTTTCTTTCGGAATGTAGTGAAGTAAAAGTAAAAGTAATCAAAATCTAAATAATAAAGTACAGATACCCAAAAAACTACTTAAGTAGTACTTTAAAGTATTTTTTACTTAAGTACTTTACACCACTGATGGTGGGTTTACAATGCTCTCCTATCATTCCAAATACAACCATTCATACTTTTTCCAGCTTACCTATACTAACCCAAGCAGTGCACTTGAATGCTATATATTTAAGCTAACCTTGGTTTCCAGAAAGGTGTCTAAAATGTGTTGTGGTCATAATCTGGCATATTTCATTGATCTTGGTTGATGTTATCAACAATGTTGAATGAATTAACTGTGCACCAATTTGAATGCTGCCTCTAACAGTATAATAACTTGGCCCAAACTCTACATGCTTTCAGCTGTGTGGAATTTAAGGTCAGACGACTTAGGCCGAATTGTTGTCCTCTCACGAGATTTTCTCCTCCATCCTCCATCCCTCTGTTGATGTCTGTAAATCTTATCATTTGTAATGGTGTTCGTCTGTAGAAGGAGAGACGGACCAAAATGCAGCGTGGTGGTTACTCATGTTCTTTAATGAAGAATAGCGATACATGAAATAACTATAAATATACAAAACAACAAACGGAACGAGAAAACCTATACAGCCTGTCTGGTGAACAACTACACAGAGACAGGAACAATCACCCACGAAAACACTCACAGAATATGGCTGCCTAAATATGGTTCCCAATCAGAGACAACGATAAATCACCTGACTCTGATTGAGAACTGCCTCAGGCAGCCATAGACTAATTAGTCACCCCACAAAACCCCAAGACAAAAAACACACCACAATAACCCATGTGACACCCTGGCCTGACCAAATAAAGAAAGAAAACACAAAATACTAAGACCAAGGCGTGACAGAACCCCCCCCCCCTAAGGTGCGGACTCCCGGACGCACCTCAAAACCATAGGGAGGGTCCGGGTGGGCGTCTGTCCATGGTGGCGGCTCCGGCTCGGGACGTGGACCCCACTCCATAAATGTCTTAGTTCCTCCCCTTCGCGACCTGGGATAGTCCACCCTCGCCGCCGACCATGGCCTAGTAGTCCTCACCCAGAACCCCACTGGACTGAGGGGCAGCTCGGGACTGAGGGGCAGCTCGGGACTGAGGGGCAGCTCGGGACTGAGGCGGCTCGGGAATGAGGGAGCTCGGGACTGAGGGGAAGCTCGGGACTGAGGGGAAGCTCGGGACTGAGGGGAAGCTCGGGACTGAGGGACAGCTCGGGACTGAGGGGCAGCTCGGGACTGAGGGGCAGCTCGGGACTGAGGGGCAGCTCGGCACTGAGGGGAAGACTGGCACTGAGGGGAAGCCCAGCACTGAGGGAAAGCCCAGCACTGAGGGAAAGCCCAGCACTGAGGGAAAGCCCAGCACTGAGAGAAAGCTCAGCACTGAGAGGAAGCTCAGCACTGAGAGGAACCTCAGGCAGGTAGTTGGCTCCGGCAGATCCTGGCTGGCTGGCGGATCTGGAAGGGTCTGGTTGACTGGCAGATCTGGAAGAGTCTGGTTGACTGGCAGATCTGGAAGAGTCTGGTTGACTGGCAGATCTGGAAGAGTCTGGTTGACTGGCAGATCTGGAAGAGTCTGGTTGACTGGTAGATCTGGAAGAATCTGGTTGACTGGCAGATCTGGAAGATCATGGCTGACTGGCGGATCTAGCTGCTCTGGCTGCTCCATGCAGACTGGCAGCTCTGGCTGCTCCATGCAGACTGGCAGCTCTGGCTGCTCCATGCAGACTGACAGCTCTGGCTGCTCCATGCAGATTGGCAGCTCTGGCTGCTCCATGCAGACTGGCAGCTCAGGCTGCTCCATGCAGACTGGCAGCTCAGGCTGCGCTGAACAGGCAGGAGGCTCCGGCAGCACTGTAGAGGAGGAAAGTTCTGGAAGCGCTGAACAGGCGGGAGACTCCGGCAGCGCAGGAGAGGAGAAAGGCTCTGACAGCGCTGAACAGGCGGGAGACTCCAGCAGTGCTGTAGAGGAGGAAGGTTCTGGCTGCGCTAAACAGGCGAGGCTCACTGAAGGCCTGGTGCGTGGTGCTGGAACTGGTGGTACTGGACCGAGGACACGCACAGGAAGCCTGGTGCGGGGAGCTGCCACCGGCGGACTGGTGTGTGGAGGTGGCTCTGGATAGACCGGACCGTGCAGGCACACTGGAGCTCTTGAGCACCGAGCCTGCCCAACCTTTCCTGGCTTAATGCCCACTCTAGCCCGGCCAATACGAAGAGCTGGTATGAACCGCACCGGGCTATGCACCCGCACTGGAAACACTGTGTGCTCCATAGCATAACACGGTGCCTGCCCGGTCTCTCTAGCCCCCCGGTAAGCACAGGGAGTTTGCGCAGGTCTCCTACCTGGCATAGCCATACTCCCTGTAAGCCCCCCCCCAATACATTTTTGGGGCTGACTCTCAGGCTTCCATCCGCTTCGCCGTGCTGCCTCTTCATACCAGCACCTCTCCGCTTTCGTCGCCTCCAGTTCTTCCTTGGGGCGGCGATATTCTCCAGGCTGTGCCCATGGTCCTTTTCCGTCCAGAATCTCCTCCCAAGTCCATTTCTCCAAGTAGTGCAGCCTCTCCCACTGTAGTTGCTGCTGCTCCTGCTGCTGCTGCCTCTGTTGCCTCTCCTGCGGCTCCTGCCTGTTACCACGCCGCTCGGTCCGGGTGTGGTGGGTGATTCTGTAACGGCGTTCGTCTGTTGAAGGAGAGTCGGACCAAAATGCAGCGTGGTGGTTACTCATGTTCTTTAATGAAGAATAGCGATACATGAAATAACTATAAATATACAAAACAACAAACTGAACGAGAAAACCTATACAGCCTGTCTGGTGAACAACTACACAGAGACAGGAACAATCACCCACGAAAACACTCACAGAATATGGCTGCCTAAATATGGTTCCCAATCAGAGACAACGATAAATCACCTGACTCTGATTGAGAACCGCCTCAGGCAGCCATAGACTAATTAGTCACCCCACAAAACCCCAAGACAAAAAACACACCACAATAACCCATGTCACACCCTGGCCTGACCAAATAAAGAAAGAAAACACAAAATACTAAGACCAAGGCGTGACATCATTGTGCTTTTTGCATACCAGTAGATGCCCGAATCCACAGCGTTTCTGACAGAAAGTCATATTTCCATGTGTCCGTGCTGCATTCTGAATTGATCTTCGTAATGCTTTCTGCTCACATCTAAGTGTTTAAGTCCGCTGCTTCTTCCCCTCCCATCGTTACCTAAACCAATACAGTGAAAATATTTGGATGGATGTCTCTGGCTCAACTATATGATTCAGTATGTGTATGCTTGTTTTCAAAGAGAAGTGTGTTGGAGAACATGTTTAATGACGCTGGGTTGTTGTTGTTTTGGAGAAGTGTCATCCACCTCATTGGATGGTACTGTAGCAGGTATGCTGTGTTCTAGCGTGTGTGTTGGGAGCTGACCACGCGGTGTGTTTCATCCTGGAGGGTTTATTGGGAGCTGGCGTGTGTGTTTGGCTCTGAGGAGTATATTTTCCTGTCATGCGTGGGCTTCCACACGCCCTCCGCTTCTCTGCAATCAGCCTCCATTGTTTTTATGACCTGCAGGTGCCGATAAGCTCTGAGGGGAGCTAGGCATGACGAGTGGCACAGTGCCCACCAAGGGAAGGAATGCCAGGCACAGCAAGTTGCAAAATGAAAATTCATATTTTCATGAGCGGGTGCTAAAAATGCTCACACCACATTCTAACACATAGGACTTCCATCAATCCATGTGAAATAACAGCATGAACTGTTATGTGTGCCTCAAGAGAAATACCTGGGGCGTGGTCCTTTTTCATTGGTCAGCCTGCTCTTCTATTCTATTATAACCTAGTGAACAGAAGAGAGGTTGCAGGTGGCTTCTCTATTCTCTGTCTGTATTTATGGATGTAAGGCAAGACAAAATGTGAGAGGGCCGCAGTCTTCCCACAGCTGTGTATTTCTGTTTGAGGCGGGATGAGGAAAAAGAGAGGGATGCGAATAAAATGGAAAGCGAAAAAATGACTGGAAAAAGGGATGAAAAAAATAAGTGAAATATTAGGGTAGAGACTTGGATGGGAGAGAGAAAGAGAGAAAGGTATGAGAATTATAATCATTTTACGCCCGTCCTAGCTTTGTCATTATAAAACTGCTGGAAGCGGTCTCACTGACACTGAAACGGATTTTCATCTAGAAAACCATTACACTTGGCAGAAAATTTCATCTGACTTGGAGAAGACAGATTAATGTATCGTGACGGCTAATTTTGAATTGTAAAGCTTTATTTGAAGTCACAAAGGCTGCCGTGAGAATAAAATCCTGTGTCACAACTAGTGACAGGTGATGCAATGTTATGACAAATGAGACCGAAAGCATCTTGGGTCAAACTTTTACCTTTAGTCATAAGAGGATGTTGTTGTTACAAGTTCCCTATGTGTGATGCTATATAATTCATTTGACAGTGTCGTATTTACTTCATGATAGACCCTCTCTGTAAAGTGTAACTGCTAATGTTCTTGCTGATGGTGTTATAATCCCTTTGATGTGTTGCTCTGAGGGAAAGTTCTGCTGTCTTCTGATTTGCGGCCACAGTAGGAGTTCTGGGGGAGGAAGAATGAGAGCAGCCAGACTACAGGACCGTGGTTCAACCAAACCTGATTTATTAATGCTGAAGCAATAGCGCTCATTGTGCCAAAAGATCAAGGTTGTCTGTAACCGCTTCTTGAATAATATATAGCCGACTAGAATAATTTCAACTCTCTTGTTTTGAGTGTGGACCAGTGATGTAACTATTGTACTATAAATAAGAAGCCAGACTTCATGCATAAACAACATTTCCTGCATATGCAAGATTAGGCCTGCAGAGCGATGACAACTGTGTGACAACAGCAGTTGTCAACAGAGTACAGTGTGTTAAATATACACTGTAAAAAACGTTCTGTAATTTTAACAGTAGCACAGGCAGCACAGTAGCAAGTAGGTTACTGTAAATGTACAGTAAATTATTGGCAGCAGCCAATAAGAAGCCAATACATTACCTTAGATTTACAGGACCTTTACTGTAACACAAATTTACAGCATGTTACTGGAACACCTGACTACAGCAACATGCTGTATTTCTATAATCTACAGTGCATTACTGGAAGCACAGTGCTTAGTAAACTGCTTCAGATGCACAGTGCTGTTAGCTAGTACCAACGACAGGCAGTATTTATGTCACATGTATTTGACATACTGTAGGTACTTCAATGCCTATTTTGTTGTTTATATTTTGCTGGACCGACCTACAATTCATGTTGCCTATTTCATAACAGTTGAATTGGAATACATGTATTGTAGTATTTTCTAGTAGAAAGATATACTTGCAAGTAACCCGCTTAACTACAACATTCTCGGTAATGGTAACATCATCTTTTTATTTGCTATGACTGTGGTATATTCTTATTTACCTTCATTTAATACACAGTTAGTAAGTCTCTCGATAAAGAGTCTCTGTTAAATGAGCAAAATGTAAATGTAAAAATGAACACTTCCAAAGCACACTGCTGGGTATTATTCTAATGAAGACCGCCTCCAAACAAGGCCATATTTGATCAAAATACAAACAGTTTAAGGGCGGAGCTCATTAGAATGATATCCAGCAGTGTGCTTGGCAAATGTTTATTTTTAACATTTACATTTTGGTCATTTAGCAGACGATCTTGTCCAGAGCAACTTAGAGTCAGTGCGTTCATCTAAGGTTGATAAAAACCTACATATCACAGTCCGCAAGTAAAACATTTCCTTAACCGTTACTGGGAATGTTGTTGTAGTTAAGGATACATCGGTCTTCAAAATATCCTTTATTTGTAACATGTTACATTTTCTAATGTTTCATTGCCAATCTCTGGCCAATGCAAGGTATGTTACTGTAATATTCACAGTAACTCTCAACCAGCTTCCTGTAAGTAATTGGATAATGCAGAGCAATGACACAGTACAATACTGTAATATTTGCCAAATATACTCTAAAAAAGTAAATTCTCCTGTAATAATGTTGGTATTTTACAGTAATTACATGGGATTAGTTAGTGCAAGCAGGTTGGCATTTGTATATTACAGCATACTAGTTGGTGTTCAATATCACTTACAATTCTAGAGACCAAAACAAAGACTTCAAAACTGGCCATTATAACAGCTCAGCACTTAATATTCAACCATGAAAGGTTCAAGAAACACAGTCAAGCTGATCTGTTCTCTATATCCATTACATTGTCAGGGCACTACTACCACATATCAGTTAAATTGGTATAGCATTCTCACTAACAGGTGCAACAAATATAGCCATTCACAGGGCACGCCTCAAAATATGTTAATGAGCCAGCAACTCTTTCCCCTCCCACAACATTTTTTCCACAATGCACCATAATTTACAGAATAGTGCAGGTAATATTTTACCTGTATTTAACCAAGCAAGTCAGTTAAGAACAAATTCTTATTTTCAATGACGGCCTAGGAACAGTGGGTTAACTGCCTGTTCAGGGGTAGAACGACAGATTTATACCTTGTCAGCTTGGGGATTTGAACTTGCAACTAGTCCAGTTACTAGTCCAACGCTCTAACCACTAGGCTACCCTGCCACCCCAATATACATATACAGCAATACAGTACTTTATTGTTCAATTGTTTTGTAATACAATTATAGCAGTTGCTAACAGTAAATATGTAATTCTATATTACAGAATACCAAATGAATATTTGGTGTTTGATATCACTTGTAGAGGCCTTAACAAGGCTTTGAAACTGGCAGAGACAACAGGGCAAAACAGTTCAAAAAGAGCTAAACGCCCATTAAAGGTCTGAGACGTATCTGATCTGTCCCCTATATACATTTAACTGTTAGGGAACTACTACCACATATTACTTAAATTGGTACAGCACTCTCACTAATGGATGCAACAAGTATAGCCTCTTACAAGATATGCCTCAAAGTGTGTTAATGAACCACAACAACAGCATGCGCACACAAAAGGTATTTGGTACATCACAATTACAGTATGGTACTATGTTCTATAAGTGTAGTACTGAATTACAGTAAATTACTGGCAGCACAGTAGTCAGTACATTTCTGTAGATTTACAGGAAAAGGTTTTTAGATGTAAAAATATGGTATGGTACTGTATTCTGTGAGGTGGTACTGAAATACAATAAATTACTGGTAGCACAGTAGCCAGTAAATTACTATAGATTTACAGGACACATTTTTTAATATGTTATGACACTGTATTATGTGGGGTAAAGCATTTTTACCAATGAGTGCAACAAATATAGCCTCTTACAAGGCATGCCTCAAAATATTTTTATGAGCCAGAGATTCTTTCACCACCCACAACCTTTTCTCACAATACACCATAATTCAGTGTTCTGCTGAAATTGTATTGTACAATTATAGCAATTGTTGTAATTTTACAGCAGTGTAGCAAAATGCCATTGAGCTCCCAAAATGCATTGCTCTTTACAGTACAGTACTGTAATATAGAATTACAGTAGCTAACTGTAAAAATGTTGCTGTAAATGTACCGTGTAGATCTGAGCGGGCCTGGCTGTTGATTTGTTTGTTTGTTTGGAGTTTGTATTTGTGTGTGAAAAATGATCTGATATGCTGAGGAAAACAGAGTGTATGACAGTATGTAATATGTGGTGTGTGTCTGACTGCTTTTGTGTGTGGGTATATTTGTATGCCTCTCCAATTGTTTGAGTGCATGTGTACAGTATGTGACTGCATTGTTGATGTTTGTACAACTGGTCTCTGTGCATGTATGGTATGTGCATATCACATGACACACATGCATACAACTTTTATACAAATTAGTGGGTGTGTGTTATACTTAAGTATAACGTGTTTCAGGAGAGTATAGCAGTTTTATAAGTGTTTGTATGTAGTCTAGGTGGGTGCGCGTAGGTGTGTGTGTGTATTTTGACATATAGGTGTGTGTGTGTGTGTGTGTAGGTGTTTTAATATATATACAGTATATACAGTGGGATCAAAAATGACTGGCACCCCTGACTGGCAATGCACAAACAATACTTTAAAAAATATAAACAATATAATTATAGAGAAACTCAAAATTCCAACATGTGAGAAATACTGTACTTTATTAATGTTTCAATGGAACCCACCAAAATCATTTATTGATTTAATTCAAAATCAATGTCCTCCAAATCAAGGTTTCACTATTAATGGCACCCTTAAATATTATTTTAAATAACATCTACCAAATTTAAACCAGGAATTCAATTCCACTTATTTATGTTTATCTAAGTCTTAAGGAACTATATTGAGCCATTACATCACTTCCTGTTTCACTAGGGTATAAAAATGAGGTAACAAGCATGCAGTATCCCTTTGTCATCCATCACCATGAAGAAAGTAAAAGAACTGGCAGTTCAAAATTGACAGATGGTTGTAGACCATGAGCACTGTCAGGACAATTGTTAAAACATTTAAAAGATATGGAACAGTTGAAAACCTCACGGATAGAGGACGCAAATGCATTTTGCCCCAACCAGGATAGGGAGGAGGATGGTGAGAGAAGCAACAAAATCCCCAAGAATCACTGTGAAAGAATTGCCATCCTTGGTGGCATCTTGGGATCACCAGGTTTCAAAAAGCAACATCAGACGCCACCTCCACAACCACAGGCTCTTTGGAAGAGTTGCTAGAAGAAAGCCCTTAATGACCCCAAGACACAGACGCAAGCGCTTGGAGTTTGCCAAACGTCATTTAAATTATGACTGGAAGAAGGTGCTCTGGTCAGATGAGACCAAAATTAAATGTTTGGTCAGATACAGCATCGGCATGTTTGGCATCAAAACAGAGATGCATACAAGGAGAGGTACCTCTTACTCACGGTGAAATGTGGAGGGGGGTCAGTGATGTTTTGGGGCTGTTTTCATTCCAGAGGTCCAGGGACACTGGTTAAGATTGATGGCATAATTCCACCAAGTATCAGGCAATTTTGTCTGACAATCTGGTTGCCTCTGCCAGAAGTCTGGGACTTGACCATATGTGGACTTTCCAACAAGACAACGACCCAAAAACATCAAATCAATCAAATCAAATCAAATTTTATTTGTCACATACACATGGTTAGCAGATGTTAAATGCGAGTGTAGCGAAATGCTTGTGCTTCTAGTTCCGACAATGCAGTGATAACCAACAAGTAATCTAACTAACAATTCCAAAACTACTGTCTTATACACAGTGTAAGGGGATAAGGAACCTGTACATAAGGATATATGAATGAGTGATGGTACAGAGCAGCATACAGTAGATGGTATCGAGTACAGTATATACATATGAGATGAGTGTGTAGACAAAGTAAACAAAGTGGCATAGTTAAAGTGGCTAGTGATACATGTGTTACATAAGGATGCAGTCGATGATGTAGAGTACAGTATATACATATGCATATGAGATGAATAATGTAGGGTAAGTAACATTATATAAGGTAGCATTGTTTAAAGTGGCTAGTGATATATTTACATCATTTCCCATCAATTCCCATTATTAAAATGGCTGGAGTTGGGTCAGTGTCAATGACAGTGTGTTGGCAGCAGCCACTCAATGTTAGTGGTGGCTGTTTAACAGTCTGATGGCCTTGATATAGAAGCTGTTTTTCAGTCTCTCGGTCCCAGCTTTGATGCACCTGTACTGACCTCGCCTTCTGGATGATAGCGGGGTACCTCAAGATCCACACAGAAATAGTTGTGGAAACAAAATCAATGTTCTGCCATGGCCATCTCAGTCGCCGGACCTCAATCCAATGGAAAACCTGTGGGCTGAGTGGAAGAGGGAAGTTGATAAGCGCAAACCCAAGAATGTGAAGGATCTTGAAAGGATCTGCATAGAGGAATGGTCCAAAATCCCTCCAAATGTGTTCCTTAACCTTGTCAAACATTACAGGAAAAGACTCCATGCTGTTAACCTTGCCAGAGTTGTTTGCATTAGTACTAAATGAGGAGTGTCAATAATTATGAAACCTTGATTTTGGTGAAATGTATGTTGTATTAAATAATTGTATGATTTTGGTTGGTTCCACTGAAACATTAATAAATTACAGTATTTCTCACATGTTGGTATTTTGAGCTTATCTCTATAATTATATTGTTTATATTTTTTAAAGTATTGTTTGTGCATTGCCAGTCAGGGGTGCCAGTAATTTTGGAGCCAACTGTAAATATGTGTGTGTGTGTGTGTGTGTGTGTGTGTGTGTGTGTGTGTGTGTGTGTGTGTGTGTGTGTGTGTGTGTGTGTGTGTGTGTGTGTGTGTGTGTGTGTGTGTGTGTGTGTGTGTAGAGTAGTGGAGCTGCTAATTGCAGGTAATGGGGACGTTCCTCACTGAGCGCCAGTACACATACACAAACCTGTCCGTCAAGTGCACTGTCACCATGGCAACAACCTACTTCCCAGCGAGCTAGTGGCGGGCGAGTGTAAGGGAGCCGCTGTCGGAGGAGGACAAGGAGACAGAGCTCCGCCAGAGGAAGGTGTCGTGGTTATTACCGTCCCCACTCCATGTTTGGTTGTGTTAAAAGGAGTGAGGGGGAGGACAAGAGAAAGAAACATATGGGTCTCATATGTGGAGCTGTGAGAGAGGCATCAGTGACTGAAACAACTAGAAGTGAACCAGAGAAGAAATAGACATTTCCCCATTACTGGGAATAGATTTATTATGCTTGTGTGTGAGCATTACAGGCAACTTGTTTGTGTTGATAGAAGTGGACAGCTCCCTGTGTGTGTATTCGCGAATGTTGCCATGTGTTTTCAGCAATCAGTTTGAGTATGCCTGCATTATGCAGGTGTATACATTTACAGTATGTACACATCTGATGTTCATGGTTCACTATCATATTTTATATCCTTCTTTCCCATGTTACTTTTTGGTTGTCTCTGTTAACAGATTGGACTGATTCCGACAGCCCTGACAATGAGCTTGAAGCCTTTGTCGAAACTGTCAAACACCATGTAACCAATACAGACTTAACATCCAGCTTACATCACCACCAGCCTGATAATGAGCAGATTACTGAGTATGAGCAAGGGACAAAGTGTTGGTGATAGATCTGACACACTGTGTGTGTGTGTGTGTGTGTGTGTGTGTGTGTGTGTGTGTGTGTGTGTGTGTGTGTGTGTGTGTGTGTGTGTGTGTGTGTGTGTGTGTGTGTGTGTGTGTGTGTGTGTGTGTGTGTGTGTGCACAAAAAGAGAACATCAATGACGTTAGTCGACGGTTATCCCTATATCACACCAATGATGTGTTAACATGAGACATTACTTGTGTAAGACATTAAGATTAGAATGTGTTTGCTATCGTAGTGACATCAGAGTCAAAATTGTTGTATTATCGTCTCCCATTGTATATGGAGTAGGAGACTGTTTTGTTGGATGGGGCAAGATGAGTATATGTTTGTGTGTGTGTTTGTGTCAGTGTGTGTTGTAAGGTGTGAAGAAAAGAGAGAGAATGTCATGGATGAGAGAGAGAAGGTGACAGAGAAAATGAGAGGTGGTGATAGGGGAAGGTCCCTGTCTTTCTGGGAATTGAGAAGAGATTATCTTTAAAAGATTCCGAGGAAGACAGATGGTGTGAAGGATGCTGGGAAAGACCAAAGATTTCAAACTTCTTGTGTGAAAATTCTGAGCAAGTTAAAAAAGGAAGGAGAGGAAAAAGAGGGGAAAGAGGGAAAGAAGGGGGAGTTGTAGATAAGAGAGAAAAGAAAAAAGGGAATGTGGTGGGACTACTAATTGGCCTTCAGAGAGAGGTGAGACACAGCTGGCTGCATGCACACACACAGAGGTGAAGCGGTGTGTTTACAATCACAGTTGACCTGAAGGTAGATGTGTGTTTCAGTCTAATTAACAGCAAACAATTTGGTTCTTCACACAAAAACTCTCTCTCTCTCTCTCTCTCTCTCTCTCTCTCTCTCTCTCTCTCTCTCTCTCTCTCTCTCTCTCTCTCTCTCTCTCTCTCTCTCTCTCTCTCTCTCTCTCTCTCTCTCATTTCCTACGACGACGACATAAAGTCCATACAACCAGCATATGATTTCTCTACAGTTCCCTCAACTCACTGGCCACCTGCACTGTCAATGCTCCGTTCCTTTATGTGTTTTGACTTAAATCGTCTTGAAAATCTATGGCAAGACTTCAAAATGTCTGTCTAGCAATGATCATCAACCAACTTAACAGAGCTTGAAGAATTTTAGAATAATTTGCAAATACTGCATAATCCAGGTTTAATCCAGGCAAAGCTCTTAGAGACTTACCCAGAAAGACTCACAGCTGTAATCACTGTCAAATGTGATTCTAACAAGTCTTGACTCAGGGGGTTAAAAACTTTTCCAATCAAGATATATTAGTGTTTGATTTTTATACAAATGTTAGAATTGTTCTTCCAATTGGACATTAAAGAGTATTTTGTGTAGATCGTAACAATTATATCCCACTTTGTAACACAACAAAATGTAGAAAAAGTCAAGGGGTGTGAATACTTTCTGAAGGCACTGTACGTGCGAAAGTGTTTGTAGTCAAGTCACATGCTGCATGTGCCAGAGACCATGTCTACTGATCCACATCACTCACGGTATCTTATTCAGTTGAGACAATCTTCATTGGAAAGCCTTGACACCTCTCCAGCAGTGGCCAAATGAGAATGCTACATGATTGGCTATATCATCAGAACTGTTGAACAAGAACAACTGCAACTTTAGAGGTTAATGATGGAGTCACCTCTCAATGTACAGAGGTACCCATGAACAACTTGATGAACACTGTAAAGACATGGAGTGAATTCAGGGGGTAGCTCTGACCGTGACTCGGACCTGGGTCCGACGACTGTAACGCCGACACCTTATCTGCAACACCAAAAGGTCCGAACCACTTCACGAGGTTGTTAGGTGTTGTATAAACGTCGCTACATTACCCCACTTCTTCATGAAAGCGTGTCCCCACGCTCCTCTATACCAAGACCCTCACGTGTGCACACCTCTCTGACGGCCTCACTGGCACCATCCCACTCCATCAGCAATGTAGCAAACGGCAGGGCGGGGAGGTGACCTCAATTCAAACTCCCACTTGGTGATAATTGTAACGTGGCTCATATAGCGAGGATCACTACAGAAAGTTGCTACCATCACTTTGCTGTTCCTGTTGCCCCTGCCTTCAGCCCATCTTCTAAGAACCAGTCGGATCCAGCGGGGCGTTGTGTCAGCACTGCTTTGTGACGTATTGACTCATATTCAATCAGTGGCTGCACGCTAATCAGTGGAAACAGATGGGATGAAATGAGCAGAGCTTTAAACCACGGGACGACCGCCAAGATAGGACGGTTCCATTGCTATGGAAACGGCTACGCTCGTTTGCTGTGGTAACGGCCCTGATTACTGTCGCGGGAAACAGCATTCTGGGATGGATCCGAGCGGTGACCAGCTGTTCAGAGGATGCTTAGAGACTAAAGATGATACGCTACCTAACTCCATGGTCATCACATGGTCCTAGTACTGAACGGAAAAGGAGGATGATGATGATGGACAAACGCAAATAGAGGACGTCACAGTGATGACATCCATGATGATGACCACAAGGACAAGAAGTGGAAGACAAAAACAGTGATGACATACAGTGGATAATAATGATCATGATGATGATGATACTAATTAAGTTGAGAGTAATTAAGTGGGAGATTAAAAGGGAAACCGTAGAGGTTTCAAAACATCACAGACAGGAAGTTAACTAACTATAGTACCAACGGCTTCTATGGGTGGAAGAGTGAAGGAGCTCACCGACTAACGAGAGATGTGATTTCATTGAAAATGGGGAGATGGGGGAGGGGGAAGAGTGTGTCTTTGAGAGTAGCCTGACTCATAGCGCTGAGAGAGAGCCAACAGGAAGCCAGATGCAGGTTCCTACAGTATTTAGAGCAGCAAACCTGATCGTTGGCCATGTTCAAAGAGACTGCTCAGAGTAGGTATGTTGAAAGGTGAGCTACGCAGGCATGCTCGCACGCACACACACACGTGTCTCATACACAATGCTCTCTCTTTCTCACACTGACAAACATGCACACACACACAGTCAGTCACTATGTAATCCAAGCCCAGGAGAAAGGCAGGGATATAAAGTGTTGGTGATTGACACTATGTACTGTACATATATGGCATACCTGGATAAGAGGATAAGCATCTGGCTCATGTGTTCAGCTACTGCACCTGATCTGGGGAGAGGAGAGGGTAGGACCAGGAGGAAAAGAAAGAGGTGAGGTGGAGAGGATATAAGTCATAGGCAATTTACTATGACTTACATCCGGCAACTACTTAGGCCATACAGACTGTTTACAGTTCACACACGCACGCACGCACGCACGCACGCACGCACGCACGCACGCACGCACGCACGCACGCACGCACGCACACACACACACACACACACACACACACACACACACACACACACACACACACACACACACACACACACACACACACACACACACACACACACACACACACACACACAGGGGATCAGAGAGGGACAGCTGGATGGGCTACTGTGTCTCTGCTCCCCTAGATCATGGGGTGTAACATTTTTACATTATGTAATTTGAGGTGGAAGAGAATTCAGACACTGACAGCTCACCTGTGAGTGTGGTAGTCATCTGCTCTGGAGTGGTCTGTGTGTGTGTGTTAACAGTCACTGTCTGGAGAAGTCTCTGAGTGAGTGTGCGTAATCACTCATCCATTTGTAGTAGATAGATCTGTAAATATGTGTATGAATGGATGTTTCTGTGTAAAGGCTGTGAGTATTGGTGTGTGTGTGTGTGTGTGTGTGTGTGTGTGTGTGTGTGTGTGTGTGTGTGTGTGTGTGTGTGTGTGTGTGTGTGTGTGTGTGTGTGTGTGTGTGTGTGTGTGTGTGTGTGTGTGTGTGTGTGTGTGTGTGTGTGTGTGTGTGTGTGTGTGTGTGTGTCTCACTGTGACTGTGTGTATGTTAGTCCACTCTGCAAAGGCCTTTGAGTGTCTTTCAGTGCTACACATCCTCTGTTAGTCTATACTGTATTGATCATCTCTGCTGCTCTATCTACTGAAATCTCTCTTCTGCAACATGTTTTTCCTACAAATGTGTTATTCCTCAGCTCGTAAGGTTCCTTGGAGATCTCTTGCCCTATAAAGAACCTCTGATGTTGCATCTAAAGATTCTTGAAATGTTTAGAAGCATGCAGATGTGTCGCTTTCATAGCACACAGCACACTGGCCAGTGTTAACTAGTGTTGATTCAGGAATTTAATAAACACTGTAACGAGTTAAACTAACACACATTGGTGTGAAAGAATCCCAGTGTTAATGTTAATAACCAGAGTTGAACCAAAACCACGCCAATAAATATCATAATTGCCAGCAAGCTCTTTGCAGGTTGATTTAAAAAAAATAGTTTGTTTCGATATCTATGTTTCTGCATGTACATTGATTGATGAATTCATCTTATTCTACTCAACCATAAATTAAATAACAATTCTGAACTTTTCCACTCGTTACTGAAATGGTTGTTCCATGTTAAAGGTATTTTCAAATTTTTGTCTTCCCAACCCTGTTCATTCTGAATGCAGGTTTTGGGGAGAATAACAATTCTAAATGTTTGATATCCCCCCTCTGCCTGGATTCCAGGCATTGTTATAATTCCAGGATTGTTATAATCTCCACCTGGCACAGCCAGAAGAGGACTGGCCACCCCACATAGCCTGGTTCCTCTCTAGGTTTCTTCCTAGGTTTTGGCCTTTCTAGGGAGTTTTTCCTAGCCACCGTGCTTCTACACCTGCATTGCTTGCTGTTTGGGGTTTTAGGCTGGGTTTCTGTACAGCACTTTGAGATATCAGCTGATGTACGAAGGGCTATATAAATACATTTGATTTGATTTGATTCCAATAGGAATTACACATCACTTTGCAAACCAGCATAATGTGACTTGCAGGCCTGATGTGGCCTCAAAACTATGGGGTTCAGACCACCGTATTATGTATTGTCTTAATTAATAACATTTTAATGACAACGTACAGTATATTCATTCAGAATCTCACTTGGTGAAGTCCACAGGACTGAAAATTAATCAATGCAACAACCATTTCTCTGTCACTACAAAATACCGTCATGGGTGGGACCAAAGACAGTACAATATGAAGATGTCCAGAAAGTGCTTATCCAATAGAAATCCCCGATCACACTTGCCATGACGACATTGGCTAGCTAAGCTCATGCCCAGAAACACATCATCAGGTCTAACGGTTGTCTCTCGCTGAACTGCTCATGTGCAAGCCGTCAAATCAAAGGCACTCCTTTGTTATAAAGTAGTTTTTGACAAAAATGAAAAAGTATCGGTTTGTCACTTTCATGAGGTTGGAGTAATAACATGTTTATCTACTTAGGACATTGGCTCTAATCTAGGTTGTGCCTTTATATTTTGTGAAAATTAACAGTGAAGGAGTAATTTACACTTCTCTCATTGACTACTCAAACCCCAAACCTGGCCTGGTCCGTTTGCTCTGTTTTGCAAGCGTTCCCGGAAGACTCGCAATGTTGCGCCTCTGGGTTTAGAAACTCTTTGGTGGTACTGGTAATTCTAAAATTAACTTGAAAGGTACTCTGGGAAATATGCAAATAAGGTTTAAAACCCTAAAACAGGGCTATTCAAAACCGGTCCTGGAGGGCCGAAACATTCTGGGTTTTACATTTTTGTTTGGTTTGTCAAAGAACAAACCCATTTAGGATTCTTCAAAGATACTAAAATGGTTCCCCCATGTCATCACTCTCAGCAACCTTATTTGGTTCCAACTTGCACCTTCATTTTTAAAAGTGTAGGTCATTGCTGTAAGACAATATGCTCTCAGCAAATATATCTAGTATACCTGCTAAAGCCATGGTAAAATGAAATAAAAAATATTCCTCTATTTATGTTGATTATCTCTGTGCAACTGTGACTGTACATGGCCATCCGGCTGGCCAGCTCTAGTTGTGTAGTGATTTATTATTCATGGACATATTTCTGTGCTCTGCTGTAATTGCAGCGTGCCGCAGCAGTGGCTGCATCTGATGGAGTACAAATGAATAAATAAATCTGGACCGAGGAGCCATTTGGACGTTTGACATTTACTGATGAGACAATTAAGAAAGCAGCGCACAAACACACAGGCAAAGGGCCAGGAAAACACATGCCCACACTTCCACAAACAGTATAAACACACATGCTTGAGCACAAATGAAAGACCAACACACACGAACCAATAGTGGCGCTCAAACATCCACACACTTGCCAACTCACAACAAAGCACACAAACATACACACATGACTGCATGCAAACTAACACAAGTGCACACGCGTTATGTCTCCTACCTAATTTGGAACTTTCTTTTTTTCCCAGGGTCCCGTTCGATCCTAGAAGACACATGGACTAAAAGAAATAGGGGCACCAGATGAGGTAAGTCTTGGAAAAGACAAGATAAACACAAATGCAAACACACACACGCACGAATCGCACACACGAATGCAGCGGCCATGGGACAACATAGATGTGATGCTACTATATTAGCAGCATCCAAGAGATAATATGACTCCATGCCTTCATCAGGGAATTGTAGTTCTGCATAAGGATTTAGCAGTCCAGCACATTACGCTGCAAGTCTTTCATTATTCTCCATTTGGACTTGACATGATCACCCCTGGTCTATGAGGTAAAGTCTCTCACCTTATGGACCATTCTTACATCGAAATGGATAATTGTAGGCTCTATAGATGGGTTAGCTGACAACGTCGTGAAAACAACGTGCACGGTTTAACGGGGCAGAAGTCTCTGAGTTGTTGTGATTATGGTTGGCCAGATGGCTAACAATGAAAAGAAACTGCCATGTGGGGAATCGTGTCTCATTTCAGCTCATTTCAGCTAGTTTCATCTTGTTCTTGATACCATTTTCTTGTTTTGAGGTGTTTTGACTGATTTCATGTCAATGCTTATATGGCAAAAAAATGTGCTATCTAGTTTACCAACAATTGTAACGACGTATGAAACATAAGTGCTCATTGTGCATCGTTGCTAAGCAACCAACCATCTATTGGTAGCTAAAATAGGCAATTATCCCGTTTTACTTTTTTACAATTTACCTCTTTAAATTGCAGTTCTCTGCTTCAAGTCAACTCGTGGCTGATGATCCCCCACACTTAAAGGCACTATATTTCAAATGGGTTACAACCTGGTAACAACCAATGATGTAGGCCTATATAAACCCTGGGTTGCTAATGCTATCTATTGGACAATGAGAGGCTTTGAAGCCACCGGTCAGACATTTTATAGGACAAAATTACATATATTTAAGTATTTTTGTTGTTGTAGTGGGGCTAGTAACATTAGTACTTTATTTTTATGTTTAGCTCACATTATATCATTTAATGTGGTTGATTGGTCGAGGAATGTGTCAATTTGTTAGTAGGCAAACAGAAGAGTGTCCTCCTCTCCTCGATAGCCACCTTTCATGGAGGATACTCTTGGCCTTTTATCAATTAGATTTGCTCACCTTCTGCGTCCTCGCTCCGTCCTCTCTCGCTTCCTTTTTGAAAAAGGTCAAAGTTAATTGAGGAGACATGCTGAGGAGAGTGAACGTGGATGGAAATGCACTTGCTTGAAACGAGACGGTCCTTCTCCACTTGTATGTCATTAGGCAAACGTTTACAGGGATGGATCGCAAAATAAATGTGTAAAGTGCTCAAAACAAATAAAGTTAGTTGAGCAAGACATTTCATATATAAAATAATAAGTAACACAGGGGTGTGGCAGATTAAAAAATGCTCGACCACTTATTGGTTTCCCCAAAACATCAAAGGATTAAAGTACCATGTGTATCCTAACTGAAAGAGTTTTGAAATTAGCTTTTGTTTTGTCAGAGGACAAAAACATGCACACGTTTAAAAACAATATGATGCTTATTATTTCATCTATACAATGTCTTGCACAGCTAACAATTTGTTTTGAGCACTTTACGCATTTATTTTCGGATCCACCCCTGTGTAAACGTAATTTGCCTAATGACGCTTGAGTGGAGCAGGACCGTCTCATTTCAAGCAAGCCATTTTCATCCAAGTTCACGCTCCTTGCCGACTCTCCTCGATTAACTTTGACCTTTTGCAAAAGCAGGCGAGAGAGGACACAGGAGGCGGGCAAATCTAATTGATAAAAGGCCAATATGACAGACAAAACAGACCGAATGTGCTAGCCTGACGACTCAAACTGAACTATTCTGCTGCTCTGTGTTCGCTAAATAGTTGTTTCCTCGTCCGTGGGCGTGGCGTTTGGCCGGAGCGAGGAGTCTGGGTAGCCAGGCAACAAATGTGCAGTATTCATGCATCGGATTTGATACAGCGGCGTGCAGCTCGGTTAACGGGAGGAGAAAACGGACAGTACCTTTCCCGAAAACAATGAAGATTGGCACATTTCCTAGGTAAGGCTTTGTTAGCGCCCTGCTGGATTTGCAGGCAATTGCTCTTCACGCTTCAAAGCACTTTGTGCAAATAGCCCGCGGTTACATACAATGAATGTAACAACGAGCAGTCACTGGGCAGAAGGAGATGTGGCTACAATGAGATTCAGACAGCGATGTTATATATTTTTGGAATGAATGTATCAGTAAAACAATTAGGGAAGAATATTCTATAGTAAATGAGTAGCCTGAACGGTTTGCGTGAATGTTTTAATCTTTGCAGTCAGAATGATGAAAGCCATAGCCTAGCCTATTGCATGCACCCTTATACTATTGTATCCTATCATCATCATCATCGCTACCTACTCCTTGATACATTTAGAAGCTTACAACATAGTTGGTATCATAAAACAACCTAGCTGTACCTCGTGCGTCAACATTAGCCAAGCCACCACACATGTAAGCGAAAGCCTACTTTGCAGGGAATCATTAATGGACATATTTGCTTGTTCACATCAGTCCAACTACATTTTGCCTTCCTGTGTTCTACGCATTCCTTTGAGTTTTACGCAGTAGCTCGTGAAACGAGACAATCATCTGCTGTTTAAACTATTAGACCGCAAGTTTCACAAACGCACAACAGTTCTGTTTGTGTTGTGAAACCCTGTCTGTGGCATACGAAGAACGTTTGATTGCGGAGGACCCTGTGTCCATGTGAGATTTGAGGCGGCCTGGCCTCCATTCAATTACGAACAGTTAAAAGGAAGAGGGAGATAAGATAGAACAGACGGATGTGTAGAGGCAGGGTCAGGCTGCAATTCAAACAAACCTGCCATAGAAAAGTTTAGAACCCTTTCTTCACATACTTCCGCCTGCACACCTCTTATTCTTAACTGGTAGTAGTACTAGTATCACAAACCATAACCATAAGAATTTATTTGGCCCTGGTTAACTAATACACCTACTCTACGGGTGACTCGGTCAATTACATTAAACACAGCAGCCATGCCAGTCCTTTGGCAGGCTGTTGGTGGATGCTCATGCCCGCCCTGTGAACCACGCTGTCTGTGCCAGGAGATGTCTGATTTAAGACCATTTAGATCGCATCATTATTGACTTAAGCAGCGGTTTGAATCCCACCCAACAGTGTTATGATCTCAATAGCCTTTGCATTAGACAAATTGAACGGAATTATGCCATTTGAGAGAAATTATAAGAAACGGAAAGAACACAAGTGCCAAGGATGAAGAATCTTGGCAATTAGCCCGATAGGTTAGGAGTGAGTGTGTAGTCTTTGAACTGGTCAGATTCCTTGTTGCTTTGTCTGGGATCTACAGATGGGTCTAGGTTTGCCTCAGAACAGAGGTCTTTTTACTCAATTGCCTAACAAATAAAACCAAGACTCATCTGAGGGAAAGGGAGGGAGGAAAGAGCAAAATGCATCTTTTGTATAAAATATTCTGCAGCTTACACCAATTTACATTTGTATCAACATACAGTCCTTGAACAAACTACATTTCAAATGTGATGTTTGAAGGATACAATCACAGTAAGTGGTATAAAACCCCCAAACCAAAACAAAGTGTCACATTCTCACAGACTTATGAAATCATGTCCCTTTGCAGCACGGGGAAGGTGAACCAAAGAGGGCTTTAACAACTGATTAAGGACACTCTGCTACCTGGTGGCGGTAGTGTGTTCTTTGTAGTGATGGGGCAAAAAAAATCGATACAGTTGAGTATCACAATATTATTGTTGACGATATATCGATACTTATTTTCTCATTGCTCTCTTGATGCTCTGCAGCTGCCGTAACGATGTGCTGTATGTTTGTAACATTGAGTCACAAATAAGTCGCATTATCCGATCGCAATACATACATCATCGCTATACAAATCATATCGGCACCTAAAAAGCCAACTTTATTAATGTTTACATACTGTTTTACCTACTTTATATATGTATATACTGTATTCTAGCCGTGGCTCATCCTATATAACTACTGATGTACACACCTTTTCTCTTTATATACTGTCTATACACACCATTCACATACATATATATGTGTATTCTGGACTTTGGTCCTGCAATTCTATCCATTTTGTCATGGGGTTTTGTACTGTGTATTTAAATGCTGTATTCTCGACAAAGCTTATTCTATTATTTATACTACTGTGCATTGTATTTTAGTTACACTGTTTGTACACACCATATTTATTTATTTATATACTGTATTCTTGACATGGCTCATTCTACTACATTTTGTGTAAATTCATCCGGTGTATATACCTATAGATTGCACGTGGATTAATGTTACAGTGCTATTTGGCTGAATTGGATTCATTATGACATTTCAAGATATATTTTTGTGGTATAATTATTTGTGTACTTGTCTGACATTTTACTGCATTTTTAGGAGCTAGTAAAATAAGCATTTTGTTGCACCTGTTATAACATCTGCTAAACTGTATACGCTAGCAATAAATGTCGATTAGATTTAAGTATCATGATAATATCGTATCATAAGGTCCCTGGCAATCCCCAGCCCTAGTTATTGTGCAGCTGGACAGTTTATGGTTGAACGAATCAAATTGAATTCATCACATGCGCTGAATACCACAGTAGACCTTACTGTGAAATGCTTACTTACAAGCCCTTAACTCCATTTCTTGAACTCCATTGTTGGTTAAGAAAATATTTACTAAATAAACTAAAGTATAAAAGAAAAGTAACACAATAAAATAAGAATGAGGCTATATACAGGGGGTACCAGTACCAAGTCAATGTGTAGGGGTACAGGTTAGTCGAGGTAATTTGTACGTAGACTGCATTGATAATAAACAGCGAGTAGCTGCTGTGTAAAAACAAAGGGGGGTTTAAGTATATAGTCCGGGTGGGCATTTGATTAATTGTTTAGTTTTATGGCTTGGGGATAGAAGCTGTTAAGAATCCTTTTGGACCTAGACTTGGTACCAATTGCTATGCGGTAGCAGAGAGGACAGTCTATGACTTGGATGACTGGATTATTTGACAATTTTTTGGGGGGCCTTCCTCTGACACCGCCTAGTATATAGGTCCTGGATGGCAGGAAGCTTGGCCCAAGTGACTTACTGGGCCGTAGGCACTACTCCCTGTAGCGCCTTGTGGTCGGATAACAAGCAGTTGCTATACCAAGGTGATGATTCAACTGGTCAGGATGCTCTCAATGGTGCAGCTGTAGAACTTTTTGAGGATCAGGGGACCCATGACAAATCTTTTCTGTCTCCTGAGTGGGAAAAGTTGTTGTGCCCTCTTCACGAGTGTCTTGGTGTGTTTGGACCATGATAGTTTGTTGGGCATGAGGACATCAAGAAGCTTAACTTTCGACCCGCTCCACTACAGCCCTGTCTGTGAATGGGGGTGTATTCGGCCCTCCTTTTCCTGTAATCCACGATCAGCTCCTTTGTCTTGCTCATGTTGAGGGAGAATTTGTTGTCCTGGCACCACACTGGCAGTTCTCTGACCACCTCCCTATAGGCTGTCTCATCGTTGTTGGTGATCAGGCCTACCACTGTTGTGTCGTCAGCAAACTTAATGATGGTGTTGGAGTCGTGCTTGGCAATGCGGTCGTAGGTGAATAGGGAGTATTGAGGATCAGCGTGGCAGATGTTTTTGCCTACCCTTACCACCTGGGGACGGCCCGCCAGGAAGTCCAGGATCCAGTTGCAGAGGGAGGTGTTTAGTCCCAATGTCCTTAGCTTAGTGATGAGCTTTGTGGGCACTATGGTGTTCAACGCTGTGCTGTAGTCAATGAACAGCATTCTCACATAGGTGTTCCTTTTGTCCAGGTGGGAAAGGGCAGTGTGGAGTGCAATAGAGATTGCATCATCTTTTGGGGTGGTATATGAATTGGAGTGGGTCTGGGGTTTCTGGGATTATGGTGTTGATGTGAGCCATGACCAGCCTTTCAAAGCACTTCATGTCTACCGACATGAGTGCAATGGGGCGGTAGTCATTTAGGCAGGTTACCTTCGCTTTCTTGGGCACAGGGACTATGGCGGTCTACTTGAAACAGACTCGGGCAGGGAGAGGTTGAGGTTGAAAATGTCAGTGAAGACACTTTCTAGTTTGTCCGTGCATGCTTGGAGTTCACATCCTGGTAATCCGTCTGGCCCCGTGGCCTTGTGAATGTTGACCTGTTTAAATGTATTGCTCACATCGGCTACGTAGAGCGTTAACACACAGTCATTCGGGAACAGCTGGTGCTCTCATGCATGCTTCAGTGTTGCTTATCTCGACGTGAGCATAAAATACATCTATCCCATCTGGTAGTCTAGCGTCACTGGGCAGCTCATGGCTAGGTTTCCCTTTGTAGTCTGTGGTAGTTTGCAAGCACTGACACATCCGACGAGTGTCAGAGCCGGTGTAGTAGGATTAAATCTTATTCCTGTATTTACGCTTTTCCTGTTTGATGGTTCATTTGAGGGCATAGAGTGATTTCTTATAAGCGTCCAGATTAGTGTCCCGTTCCTTGAAAGCGGCAGCTCTAGCCTTTAGCTCAGTGCGGATGTTGCCTGTAATCCATGGCTTCTGTTTGTGATATGTACGTTATTGATGAAGCTGGTGACTGAGGTGGTATACTCCTCAATGCAATTGGATGAATCCCTGAACATATTCTAGTCTGTGCTAGCAAAACACTCCTGTATCGTAGCTACACTGCTTCATTTGAACACTTCTGTATTGAGAGAGTCACTGGTAGTTCCTGCTTTAGTTTTTGCTTGTAAGCAGGAATCAGGAGAATTAATTTGTGGTCAGATAAGCCAAATGGATGGCGGGGGAGAGCTTTGTATGCATCTCTGTGTGGAGTAAAGGTGGTCTAGAGTTAAAAAATAAATAATAATAAAAAATAAAAAAATCCTTCCCCCCTCTGGTTGCACATGTGCCATATTGGTAGAAATGTGGTAAAACTGATTTAAGTTTGCTTGCTTTAAAGTGCACCACTTCTGGATGAGCATTTGCTTATGGCCTTATACAGCTCGTTGAGTGCGATCTTAGTGCTAGCATCGGTTTGTGGTGGTAAATATACGGCTATGAAAAATATAGATAGTGTGGTCTACAGCTTATCATGAGGTACTCTACCTCAGGCGAGCAATACCTCGAGACGTCCTTAATTTTTGACATTGCGTACCAGCTGTTATTGACAAATAGACACACCACCACCCCTCATCTTACCGAATGCAGCTGTCCTGTTGATGCACGGAAAACACAGCCAACTGTATGTTATCCGTGTCGTCGTTCAGCCACAACCCTGTGAAACATAAGACATTAGATTTTTTTATGTCCCGTTGGTAGGATAGTCTCGAACGTAGCTCATCCAGTTTATTCTCCAGTGACTGCACGTTGGCCAATAGAACAGATGGCAGAGGCTACCCACTCGCCAACGAATTCTCACAAGGCACTCCGATCTCCCCCAGCTCTACAAGGGTGTGTGATGTATGTTAATTTGTGTATTGCTGATGAATTAGAATGGGTGTGTGTTTGTTGAATTATAACAGTGGTATGTGGGTTTCTGGAATTGTAACAGTGGTGTGTGTATTTGTGGGTTGAGTTATAGCAGGGATGTGTGTTTGTATTGTTGAGTTGTAACAGGGGTGTGCGTTGGTGGGTTGTGTGTGAGTGTATTTTTTCATCCGAACTCTTGGGGGTATTTTATAATGTGGGCTCCACAGTTATGCAGTCTCCCCAGAGAGAGTGAGTGAGATGGAGTTGTGGGATCAGTCATTTACAGTATGTATTTACGTGCATCTATACATTCATCTGGTACATGGAGTAGAGTGTGTCAGTAGACCATTTCTCAAGCTTTCCTCCTCTGTAAATCCATTTGAATTCAGTCACTTTTTGAGAGCACCCATTTTTGATTTGAACAAAACCTTCAGTACATATTTGCCCAATATCATTGTGCTCAGAAAGTAACCTTTTGGACCTGAATGCCAAAACATTCATTAGATAAAGGCCCCCCCCACCATACCATGAAACATCCATGTCTTCATTGCTGAAAAAGATGAATGGTTGGGATTTATATAATTTAAAAGTTTACAAACAGGGTCAAACTATTTGGTGATTTCTTGAAAAAAAAGTTTTCAAAAAATTAAATGGTAGTTAACGTTTTAAGGTTAAACATTATCCTAAAATGAACAAACTCCTAATTTTTTTTTATTTGCGAATAGCTATGACCCTATTTTACATAATCTGAGGTTTTTGTGTTGTGCCCGCCATCAGTTGAGACTCATGCTCTTGAACCTCAGATGATGTGAAGTATTATCTAAGCTGCAAAATGTTCTTTGAAATTCACATCAGTGTCACGCCTTGGTCATTGTATTTTGTGTTTTCGTTATATGTTTGATCAGGCCAGGGTGTGACATGGGTTTATATGTTGTGGTTCGTATTGGGGTTTTTGTATTATTGGGATTACGGCTGAGTAGGGGTGTTGCATAGGCTTGGCTGCCTGAGGCGGTTCTCATTCAGTCAGGTGATTCTCGTTGTCTCTGATTGGGAACCGTATTTAGGTCGCTTGGGTTTCGCTTTGTATTTGGTGGGTGATTGTTCCTGTCTCTGTGTAGTTTCACCAGATAGGCTGTAATTAGGTTTCACGTTCCGTTTGTTGTTTTGTATTTTGTATATTACGTTATTTTCATGTATCGTCATTTCATTCATTAAAGAACATGAGTAACAACCACGCTGCATTTCGGTCCGACTCTCTTTCGACAGAACGTCGTTACAATCAAAGTATACACATGTGTATACACCATTTTTTTTTTTTTTTTTTTTTTTTTTTTTTACTGTTTCAAATATTTTTATTAAACACACACAAGAATGGTGTATAGGTATACATGACAGGTATACAATTCTTATCTAAACATAAAAGAGCATACAGGAACAACAAGACCCAGAGTTCTGGGTGCAGAACAAATAATACAGAACACGACATACAAAACAAGGACACGTAGAAAGAAAGAGGGAAGATGTCCCCCTATCCCCCATTCCCCCCTCCCAACTGCTCGGGTGGTAGGGCCAGCACACGCTGCCCAAAGGTAGATAAAAAAATTACCATTGAGAGTGCGTTAATAAGTACAAATTCACAGCGCCGACTCGTCCAAGTAGGAGAGGAAAGGCTGCCAGATTTTATCAAATGTTGATAATTTATTGTTCAGAATATATCTAATTCTTTCTAAGTGTACAGTGTTTGCCAATTCATTGAGCCATAATTTGGTAGAGGGCGCTTCCTTCCTTTTCCAAAACAACAAGATTAGTTTTTTTGCCGAGATGAGACCATACGAGATTAGTTGTTTTTGGGGTTGGTTATTCTGTTTAGGGACTCAGATACTCCCAGGATTATCAGAAGCGGGTCTGGATCTATTGAAGTCTCCAAAACTTCAGAGAGGATCCTAAAAATTCCACACCAATAACCATGCAAGCTAGAGCATAGGGCAAAGCAGTGGAGTAGTGTACCCTGCGTGGCCTGACATTTATCACATGTAGGGGATGTAGTATCAGGAAATATCCTATGCAGTTTAGTTTTGGAATAGTGTAATCTGTGTAATACCTTGAATTGTATGAGACGATGTCTGGAATTAATGGAGCATGTGTGGATATACTCCAAGCTCTCTTCCCAGTCTGCCACTGAGATGTCAGTCCCTAGTTCTTCCTCCCATTTTGCCTTGATGGCATCAGTAGAAGGTGTGCTAACAGATTGAAAAGCATCATATAGACGCGATATCAGTTTATCTGAGGTGGGGCATATTTTTATGCATCCGTCAAACATGGAAGGTTTAGCATTCTCAAATGTTGGGAGGTGTTTTCTAACGTAGTCTCTAATTTGTAGGTATCTGAAAAAATTACTTCTGGGAAGATGATAGGTTTCCCTCAGCAGCTCAAAGGAAGCAAAGGTCCCTTCTATGTATAAATCCCCTATGGTGCTTATCCCCAACTCTCCCCATCGCTCAAAGGTGTTATCAAGGTTAGAAGGGGCAAAGGAGGGATTCCTGGCGATAGGGAGCATGAATGACATTGGTCTGAGCTCAAAGTGGACTTTAATTTGCTTCCAGATTCGGACTGTGCTATGTATTATAGGATTGTTACAATAAAGTGACATCTCCAGATTGACAGGCGACAAAATCACAGCGCCAATAGAGAAGGGGTGACACTCCTCCCGCTCCATACTAAGCCAGCTGGATGCCGGGAGTACGTCATCCAACAGAAACGTAACAATGCGGAGGTTAGCGGCCCAGTAATAAAATATAAAATTTGGGAGAGACAATCCTCCTTCCATCTTGGATTTACAGAGATGTTTTTTACCTATCCTGTGTGTTTTATAATCCCAGATGAAAGGATTGATAATTGAGTCCAGTTGTTTATGAAAGGATTTAGGTATGAATACTGGGATGTTCTGATATAGGTAGAGCAGTTGTGGGAGGAAGACCATTTTAATGGCATTAATTCTTCCGAGCAGAGAAATTGGGAGAGTTCTCCAAAATAGTATGTTTGCTTTGAGTTTTTGTATCAGAGAGGGGAAATTCTCTTTAAATAGTAAGGAGTATTGTTTGGTAACTACAATTCCTAGGTAGGTAAATTTTTCTGAAGATAACTTAAATGGGAGATGTTCTAGCCAGGAGGTATTTTGCGACCGTATGGGCATTAATTCACTCTTGTTCCAATTTATTCTGTATCCCGAGAAGGTACCAAACAAATTGATCACATCAAGAATAGCTGGGATACTAGCCTGGGGTTCTGTTACATAGAGGAGGATGTCATCTGCGTATAGGGAGATCTTATTTAGAGTATCTTTAGTATTATAGCCGTGTATTGCTGCATGAGATCTAATCGTCTGAGCGAGCGGTTCGATAATTAGGGCGAAGAGCAAAGGCGACAGCGCACAACCCTGCCTTGTCCCCCTGTGGAGGTTAAATCGGGGCGACAATGATTGGTTAGTGAGTATTCTGGCACAGGGGTTCCTATATAAAAGCTGGATCCAATTTATGAACCCATCTCCAATATTAAATTTCTGTAGGACCTTGAATAGATAGGGCCACTCAACTTGGTCAAAGGCCTTTTCGGCGTCAAGAGATATGACGGCAAGGTCCACGTTGGGTAACCTCTGAGAGTACATAATATTGAAGAGGCGCCTGAGATTGAAGAATGAGTTTCTGTTAGGGATAAAGCCGGTCTGATTCGAATGGACCAATTTGCCAATTAAAGTGCTAAGCCTGTTAGCCAGAGTTTTTGCTAAAATCTTTTGGTCTGTATTAAGGAGAGATATTGGTCTGTATGACCCTACCTCTTCTGGATCTTTACCCTTCTTATGTATAACTGTAATGAACGCTTCATCCAAAGTAGAAGGGAGAGCTCCATCCTCATTGGCCTGAATCAACATTTTGTGCAGATAGGGGAGAGCGTGTTGCTGAATGTTTTATAGAATTCACCAGGGTATCCATCTGGGCCCGGGGTCTTGCCACTCTTTAGAGATTTAATTGTTTCTCGGATTTCATCAAGAGATATTTCCTTATTCAGGAAGTTGGAATCTTCCTGGTTCAGGGCAGGAAGATTACAGTCCTCCAAAAATGTTTGCATAATTAAGGGGTTAGGATCCGCTTTAGATGTATATAGAGTCTCATAAAACTGCCGGAATCTGTCATTGATGTCTTTGGGGGAAGAGAGTAATTCCCCAGATGCAGATTTAACCCTGTGAATCATTCGGTCACTCACATTTTTTCGAAGTTGTCTGGCGAGTAATTTGTGTGGTTTGTCACCAAACTCAAAATATTTTTGCTTGGCATAGAGAAAAGATTTAGCGATTTTAGCTGAGAGAATCTGATTATATTCAAATTTTAAAGAGGTAATTTTTTTATGTTTCTCCATAGATGGGTGGCTAGCATTCTCCCTATCCAGTAAGTGAATTTGTCCCTCTAGTTCTTCCAGTTTTCCTCTGTTTTGCCTACTCCTGGCAGCCTGAAAGGAGATGATACAGCCTCTCAGATAAGCCTTCAGTGTTTCCCACAATAATGCTGGGGAGGTCTCTGTGTTGTCGTTGGTATCAAAGAAAAATTTAATTTGGTCTTTAAGATATTCACAGAATGTTGGTTCTGTGAGGAGCTGAGGATTCAACCTCCAGACCCTCTCGTTTGGTACAATGTCACCCAATCTCAGGGAGAAGGTGAGTGGACTGTGGTCCGAGATTATAATATCATGATACCTCACATTACAGGTATAGGGGAGTAGTCTAGCATCCAACAAAAAGTAGTCAATTCGAGTGTAAACCTTGTGAACATGAGAGTAAAAGGAGTATTCCCTACCCGTAGGGTTAGCGATCCTCCATATATCAAATAAGTTTGAATTTTTATGTAGGTATTCAAGAATTCGCTTGAATAGGAGGTAGGGGTTCGCCGGGTAGAGGATCTATCCAAATATTGGTCTAGCACACAGTTAAGGTCCCCTCCAATGACCAGGTTAGTATGGGAGATATCTGGAATCAGGGCAAGGACTCTTTTGAAAAAGAGGGGTTGTCAATGTTTGGCCCATAGATATTTAGTAGAGTTACTGAGGTAGAGTGGATTTCTCCTATTGCGATCACATACCGACCCTCTTTATCCGCAATAGTGGTTTTATGTAGAAAGGGAATTCCTTTCCGTACCAGAATCGCTGTGCCTCTCGTTTTGGCAGAGAAGTTAGAGTGATACACTTGCCCCACCCACCTACACCTAAGTCTGCTATGAGAGTTATTCTTCAGATGGGTTTCTTGCAAAAATATAATATCAGACGAGAGTGCTTTCAAGTGGGCTAGGACCTTGCCCCTCTTAATTGGTTCGTTTAAACCCTTGACATTCCAGGAAGTGAATGTAAGCCCCACCCTCCTCTCGTTTGTAGTTCCTATGGTGGCCTGCATATCATGTAACTTGATAAAAAGGTAAGAAAGCGCACCAAACCATCACGATCAGCATATGTAGCACCCACACCCGAGCAGTATCCAACCCACCCTCCCCCCTGCAAGCACCTTTACTTCCCCCCCTGTTCCCCTAATTTCCACAACACTTACCCCCCCCATCAACCCACCTTTAACAGGAATGTACAAACAGGAGAGAAAAAAAAGGAAAAATAAAAATAATAAACACATTGTCTGGCCGATGCCAAAAAAGCACGGCGCGACCTCGAACCAGAGGTAAAACAAAAATAAAATACCAACTATACGTTCACCTCTCACTATCCTAGAACTTCTACTAACATATGAACTGAGGAGGCTCCCGCGAGTTAAGTGTTCAGTTAGCATCTAATAAACCTAAACCGAATAAGTTGCAACTTAAACATATTGCGCATTTAAGCGTCATCCTGGGTCAATCCCAGAAATAAGCAAGATATAGCCTCAAGATAATATTGCTAAGCACTGCCGGTCAAAAAATAAACCATCCGCAACCGACCTAGTCAGCCGTACCTTTACATACTGTGGGTCAGGAGATCGGAACAAGGATTTGTTAAATTAAACGTTCCCCCCATAAAAAAATATGTTTAATAAAAAATAAGTAAAAATATATACCTTATATATATATATATATATATATATATATACATACACACATACACATGCATACACACACACACACACACACATATATACATACATACATACATACATACATACATACACACACCCATATGTATCCACACACACACACACACATATATATATACATACATACACACACCCATATATATACATACATACATACATACACACATACACACACATATATATACACATACATACATACATATATACACACATATACACATACATACACACATACATACATACATACACACATACATACATACATACATACATACACCCATATATATCTACATACACACATATATACACACACCCATATATATCTACATACACACATATACACACATACACACACACACACACACACACACACACACACACACACACACACACACACACACACACACACACACACACACACACATACACACATACACACATACACACACACACACACATATATATATACACATACATATACATACATACATACATGCATACACACACACACACATATATACACACACACACCCATATATATATATATACATACACACACACACATCCATACATATACATGTATGTATACATACCCACACAAAAAAAAATCATATATAAAAATATATATTTAAAGAATATGTATATACATCCATATGCACACATACACATACAAACATTCATACCCCAGAATAACAATCTACACTGATTTAAAATATACACATACATAATACTAAAATGCTAAGAGAAAATAGTAATAAAGTACAAATAGTAATTATATTTACGCACACCTACACATACATAAGCACTACAGAGGGCTGGTGGGACTCTAGTCGGGAGAGAGGCCCACGGCCAGACAAAGGCAGAACGGCACAAAACATCAACTTGCTAACCAGGCGTCTGCCCCCTCCCAACCATCACCCCCAGTCCCCCGCAAGCAATAAATAAATGGTATGGTAGTAAGAGTGATGTAAGGATTGTAAAATAAATAACGAAACAAAACAAAAGTGGGGGAATATAAGTATATCCGTCCGAAGGTGTCAGTGATCAAACCTGGAAGTAAAAAATATGCATCGCTGAGCACAGCCGGGATGAAAGTGAATTAAACGTTAAATGAGAGCTCTGACCGCCATCCATTGGTCTGCTCAGCGTCTTACATGCTCGGTAGCCCTTGTTGAGCCCGTTTAATACGTTTTCACCCAATATGGTATAATATGGATTCGAGTCCATGAGCAGACCCTAACACGCACTAACAAGGCACTCTAACCTGTACGGGGGATTGGTGTATATCCCTGGATAAACTTCTCTGCGTCCAAAACCGAGGAGAGCCAAATCTTCTCACCGGAAGGCGGGGTAATTCTTAGTCTTGCAGGGAAAAGTAAGGCTGGGCGAAGATGGAGTTTGTAGAGTTTAGTCATGACATCTCTGTAGTCGGCGCGATGCTTTGCCACATCGGGCGCATAATCCTCATAGACACGGAATGGATGCCCTTTATGTGACAGGTTGCCCCTCATTCGAGCTTCACGCAGGATAAGATCCTTGGTCTTGAAGCTGTGACAACAGATTATTACTGGGCGAGGACGTTGGCCCGGTCCAGGCACTGGGACAAGGGAGCGATGTGCGCGGTCCAGCTGGGGATCCGAATCCAAAACATCCGATCCCATTGCATCCTTCAGTAGCTTGGCGAAGAAGTCGGTAGGGCGAGAGCCCGCCTCTATCCCCTCTGCCAGACCAACAACGCGAAGGTTATTACGTCTGGATCGGCCCTCCAGGTCCACCACTTTCACAGAAAGCCTCTGCACAGTATCCTGCAATGACGAGCATAGCTTCTCTAACTCGTCGATCCTACCAGCGTTGAATTCAGAAGCTTTCTCAAGGTCCACAATACTCTGGCCATGCGAAGCGACCGTTCGAATGACGCTCTCGATTTTGGTGTCCAGCTCAGCAATAGTGGCCTTAAGATCCTCAGCTATAGCAACACGTAGCTCCCCCAAAGCCCGGGTAAGTTCTGTAAGTGTCACGTTGTTGCATGTGCCTCCCGTCATGTCTGTCTCGTTGTTTAGTGGGGAGTAGGCCTCCGCTGTGGATTTATTGTCCTTTGGTCGCTTATTACTCGGCATTTTCATATAAAAAGTTACAATCTTGTATTAGAAAGAAACGTTTGTTGTAAAAAGTGCAATAAAGTAGGTTAAATTAGATTATTTTGCAAAAAAGTTGCAGGAGCCTCTCACGCACAGCCGTTCACTCCAACATGCTAGCTCCGCCCCCCTATACACCATTTTTAACCTTAAACGTCAATTATCATTTGATTTTTAAAAAAAAAACTTTTTTTCTCCAACAAATCACCAAATAGTTTGACCCCTGTTTGTAAGCTTTTAAATTATATCAAACTCAACTGCTTGTCTTTTCCTGTGATGAAGACATGGATGTTTTATGGTATGGTGTGATATGCAAAATGGGTCAACTTTTAGCACTTATCTCTTCTTGGCATTCAGGTCCAAAAAGTCACTTTCTGGCCACGTCTAGGTGGGATGGACTGAGAGTAGCTGAGGGGTGGGTTTAAAAGCTCATGTTCTATAATAGTTATGACTGAGAACACCATTTATATCAAATTACTTTATTCTTGTATCTACTGTAAAACATATTGTAATGTGTAGACGATGTACATTTAACAAGACAAAGTTTATTTTTGTACTCTGAAGAGGGGGGTGGTGGATGGTCAAAAAGTGAATTAAATTTTTTTTACCTTCTGTCTTGCTCACTCTCTCTCTCTCCCCTCCCTCTCTTCTCTCCCCTCCCTCTCTTCTCTCTCCCCCTCTCTTCCCTCTCTGTAATCTGGGAGAGGTGAGGTAGAGGACCACTCTTTCTTCCTATAGTCTCGCACAAATCTACATTTCAAACGTGATGCTGATGGATGCTACACACACACACACAGCTCCCCTGATGGCTGTGATCTCCACAACAGAACATCTGCATTAGTGTTTCAGCACATATTTCTTGCTCATTATGGCACCATGCCAGCGTGCACCTCTTTCTCTCTGCGGCTGGCTATTTATGGGGGTGAACGGAAGGGATGTGCACAGTTTTTAAAATATCAGAACGGCATTAGGCCTATACAAAATTATAGGCCTATTAACACTAAAGGCTTTTGTGAATTAAATTACATACAACAGGGATCATCAACTAGATTCAGCCTAGATTCTACTTTTGTCTTGATATCCAATTTGTAGTTAGTCTTCTCCCATCGCTGCAACTCCCCTACGGACTCGGGAGAGGCGACGGTCGAGAGCCATGCTTCCACTGAAACACGATCCTGCCAAGCCGCACTGCTTCTTCACACTCTCCTCGCTTAACCCGGAAGCCAGCCACACCAATGCGCCGGAGGAAATACTGTCCAGCTGACGACCGAAGTCAGCTTGCAAGTGCCCGGCCCTCAACAAAGAGTCGCTAGACCGCAATGGGACAAGGAAATCCCGGCTGGCCAAACCCTCCCCTAACGTGGACGATGCTGGGCCAATTGTGCGCCGCCTCATGGATATTACGGCCGGCTGTGACACAGCCTGGGATCGAACCCGGGTCTGTAGTGACGACTCGAGCATCACTTGAGGCTAAATGTCTCTTTATTACGTGTGGAAATACTTTGGAACAGATTTTCAACATTTAAAATCACTTGGAGCCGATTTTTCTGGTGTTTTTAGTCTTTTATATCCAACAATAAAACATAAAAAAATATATAGATAACTTGAAGGGCCAAATAAAATCACCCGCCGGCCAAATTCGTCCCACAGGCCATCAGTTAGGGAACCCTGACTTTTCTAAGCTACTCGAAACAGGCACAATAATAATAATAATAATAATAACTTAATTATATGGGATGCTAAATAACATTGTGGCTGCTACAAGTTGGCCAGTCTTTGCTGTAGCTGAGTTGCCTTGGCTGCATCTCGCTCTTCCTCCCTCAGCTGCAGCAATCGAGCGCCAGCCTCTTTCCCTCACGCAGCAGTGCTCAGTTAAAAAACAAACACATTTCTCATATCCAGATATCTGACAACAATTCATGATACTTTTCGAATAGGGAAATCATTTCAAATCCCTATCCCTAGTGAACAGGCCACGCTCCCTTTAGGGATGTGGAAAGCCTGCACACACCAAGAACAGTGACACTTTCAATTACGCTGCACACTCTTGCCTGCATCTAGCTACTCTAGGGATTAATTGTTAGTCCAACAGTTGCAAATGTGAATTTCTATTGGACAAATTCAGGTATTGTTTTTATGAAAAGTTTTTCCACAGAATCGGCGGAATGAATACACCCCTGATCACACAAACAGTTCACTTTCATAGCAGCCACCTACAAACAGCATGATCACTTTGCTCGTTGTATATATAATTCCTTCCCGCAACTATTTTTTATTTCACCTTTATTTAACCAGGTAGGCTAGTTGAGAACAAGTTCTCATTTGCAACTGCGACCTGGCCAAGATAAAGCATAGCAGTGTGAACAGACAACACAGAGTTACACATGGAGTAAACAATTAACAAGTCAATAACACAGTAGAAAAAAGGGGAGTCTATACACATTGTGTGCAAAAAGGCATGAGGAGGTAGGCGAATAATTACACTTTTGCAGATTAACACTGGAGTGATAAATGATCAGATGGTCATGTACAGGTGTACATATTGGTGTGCAAAAGAGCAGAACAGTAAATGAATAAAAACAGTATGGGGATGAGGTAGGTAAAAAATGGGTGGGCTATTTACCGATAGACTATGTACAGCTGCAGCGATAGGTTAGCTGCTCAGATAGCAGATGTTTGAAGTTGGTGAGGGAGATAAAGGTCTCCAACTTCAGCGATTTTTGCAATTCGTTCCAGTCACAGGCAGCAGAGAACTGGAACGAAAGGCAGCCAAATGAGGTGTTGGCTTTAGGGATGATCAGTGAGATACACCTGCTGGAGCGCGTGCTACGGATGGGTGTTGCCATCGTGACCAGTGAACTGATATAAGGCGGAGCTTTACCTAGCATGGACTTGTAGATGACCTGGAGCCAGTGGGTCTGGCGACGAATATGTAGCGAGGGCCAGCCGACTAGAGCATACAGGTCACAGTGGTGGGTAGTATAAGGTGCTTTAGTGACAAAACGGATGGCACTGTGATAAACTGCATCCAGTTTGCTGAGTAGAGTGTTGGAAGCAATTTTGTAGATGACATCGCCGAAGTCGAGGATCGGTAGGATAGTCAGTTTTACTAGGGTAAGTTTGGCGGCGTGAGTGAAGGAGGCTTTGTTGCGGAATAGAAAGCCGACTCTAGATTTGATTTTCGATTGGAGATGTTTGATAGGAGTCTGGAAGGAGAGTTTACAGTCTAGCCAAACACCTAGGTACTTATAGATGTCCACATATTCAAGGTCGGAACCATCCAGGGTGGTGATGCTGGTCAGGCGTGCGGGTGCAGGCAGCGAATGGTTGAAAAGCAGGGCATTTGGTTTTACTAGCGTTTAAGAGCAGTTGGAGGCCACGGAAGCTCGTTTGGAGGTTAGTTAGCACAGTGTCCAAGGACAGGCCGGAAGTATATAGAATGGTGTCGTCTGCGTAGAGGTGGATCAGGGAATCGCCCGCAGCAAGAGCAACATCATTGATATATACAGAGAAAAGAGTCGGCCCGAGGATTGAACCCTGTGGCACCCCCATAGAGACTGCCAGAGGACCAGACAGCATGCCCTCCGATTTGACACACTGAACTGTCTGCAAAGTAGTTGGTGAACCAGGCAAGGCAGTCATCCGAAAAACCGAGGCTACTGAGTCTGCCGATAAGAATATGGTGATTGACAGAGTCGAAAGCCTTGGCAAGGTCGATGAAGACGGCTGCACAGTACTGTCTTTTATCGATGGCGGTTATGATATCGTTTAGTACCTTGAGCGTGGCTGAGGTGCACCCGTGACCGGCTCGGAAACCAGATTGCACAGCGGAGAAGGTACGGTGGGATTCAAGATGGTCAGTGACCAGTTTGGTGACTTGGCATTCGAAGACCTTAGATCGGCAGGGCAGGATGGATATAGGTCTGTAACAGTTTGGGTCCAGGGTGTCTCCCCCTTTGAAGAGGGGGATGACTGCGGCAGCTTTCCAATCAATGGGGATCTCTGACAATATGAGAGGTTGAACAGGCTGGTAATAGGGGTTGCGACAATGGCGGCAGATAGTTTCAGAAATAGAGGGTCCAGATTGTCAAGCCCAGCTGCAAATTTCTGCCTGAAGAATCTGGCCTTAGCTTTCCTGACTGACTGTGTGTATTGGTTCCTGACTTCCCTGAACAGTTGCATATCGCGGGGACTATTCGATGCTATTGCAGTCCGCCACAGGATGTTTTTGTGCTGGTCGAGGGCAGTCAGGTCTGGAGTGAACCAAGGGCTATATCTGTTCTTAGTTCTGCATTTTTTGAACGGAGCATGCTTATCTAAAATGGTGAGGAAGTTACTTTTAAAGAATGACCAGGCATCCTCAACTGACGGGATGAGGTCAATATCCTTCCAGTATACCCGGGCCAGGTCGATTAGAATGGCCTGCTCACAGAAGTGCTTTAGGGAGCGTTTGACAGTGATGAGGGGTGGTCGTTTGACTGTGGCTCCGTAGCGGATACAGGCAATGAGGCAGTGATTGCTGAGATCCTGGTTGAAGACAGCGGAGGTGTATTTGGAGGGCCAGTTGGTCAGGATGACGTCTATGAGGGTTCCCTTGTTTACAGATTTAGGGCTGTACCTGGTGAGTTCCTTGATGATTTGTGTGAGATTGAGGGCATCTAGCTTAGATTGTAGGACATCTAGCTTAGATTGTAGGACTGCCTGGGTGTTGAGCATATCCCAGTTTAGGTCACCTAACAGAACAAACTCTAAAGCTAGATGGGGGGCGATCAATTCACAAATGGTTTCCAGGGCACAGCTGGGAGCTGAGGGGGGTCGGTAGCAGGCGGCAACAGTGAGACTTATTTCTGGAGAGTAATTTTCAAAATTAGTAGTTCGAACTGTTTGGGTATGGACCTGGAAAGTATGACATTACTTTGCAGGCTATCTCTGCAGTAGACTGCAACTCCTCCCCCTTTGGCAGTTCTATCTTGACGGAAAATGTTATAGCAGAGTGTGCTAAAGCAGTGAGTAAATGAAACTTAGGGAGGAGGCTTCTGATGTTGACATGTATGAAACCAAGGCTTTTTCGATCACAGAAGTCAACAAATGAGGGTGCCTGGGGACATGCAGGGCCTGGGTTTACCTCTACATCACCTGCGGAACAGAGGAGGAGTAGTATGAGGGTGCGGCTAAAGGCTATCAAAACTGGTCGCCTAGAGTGTTTGGGACAAAGAATAAAAGGAGCAGATTTCTGGGCATGGTAGAATATATTCAGGGAATAATGCGCAGACAGGGGTATGGTGGGGTGCGGGTACAGCGGAGGAAGCCCAGGCACTGGGTGATGCTAAGAGAGGTTGCATCTCTGGACATGCTGGTTGTAATGGGTGAGGTCACCGCATGTGTGGGAGGTGGGACAAAGGAGGTATCAGGGGTATGAAGAGTGGAACTAGGGGCTCCATTGTAAACTAAAACAATGATGACTAACCTGAACAACAGTATACAAGGCATATTGACATTTGAGAGACATACAGCGAGGCATACAGTAATCACAGGTGTTGAATGGGAGAGCTAGCTAAAACAGTAGCTAAAACAGTAGATGAGACAACAACAGCTAATCAGCTAGCACAACAACAGCAGGTAAAATGGCGTTGACTAGGCAGGGAGGGTCGGATTAACTACACACAGAGCCTGAGTGCGGCTGGGGCCGACAGATAAACATAAACAAGCAGAATGGAGTACCGTGATTAATGGACAGTCCAGCATGCATCAGCTATGGAGCCAAGTGATCAGTGTCCAGGGGGCAGCGGTGGATGGGGCACGGAAGCTAGACTGGCGAGTATTATCCAGGTTTAAAAAACTGGCTGGCTGTGCAGAAGGTAAAAGGTAAAAGCCGCTAGCAGTGGCTAACAATGACTAAATAGCTTGTAGCTGGTTAGCTTCTGGAGGTTCTTGAGTGTGTTCTAAAAATTAAAAATAATAGCGATTCCGTATCACATTGGGTGAGGCAGGTTACCGGAAGGTATAAACAAATTAAAAATCGAAAAGAGATTGAAAGTAAATATGGGTCCAGTGAGTGGTTGGGACGCGGCGATTCAGACGGTTAGCAGGTCTGTGCTAACAAGCTAACATTTAGTAGGCCGGGACTAAACAAGGTAGCATTTAGCGGACCGGGGCTAAACAAGCTAGCAGTTAGCAGGCCGAATTTGCAAGCAAGGAGATAGCAAGGGCTAGAAAGTTAGCCTTTGGGGGACGTCGCGATGGGGTTAAGTCTGTTTATGCCTCTTCATGCGGTGACATCGATAGATCGGTCGTGGGTCCGGATATTGTAGCCCAGGAGTATGCTTCGGTGGTAGCACAGGAGCTCTGGCCGGGCTAGCTTCAAGCTAAGTGGGTGGAAACGCTAGCCAGGAGTAATCATCCGGGGTTGCGGTTAGCTAATTCGCTAGTTGTGAAGATCCAGCTGAAAATGTTCCGTTTGCGGTGGGAATCCGGTGGGAATAAAAAAATAATAGGTCCGTTATGCTCTGGTTAGAGTCGCGTTGTTCGAACTGGCGAGAGCTTTCCGAGCTAAAGGTTAGCTGATGACCGGTTTGCTGACTGATAGCTGGTAGTTAGCTGGCTACCTTCAGTTGAGGGGTTCCGGATCCGAAGTAAATATAAATACTTTAGGAAAAAAAGCAGATCGGCGCTACATTGGGTGAGGCGGGTTGCAGGAGAGTATTTAGAAGTTGAGGTTTAGCAAAATGTTTTAAAAGATATGCAAAGAAAAATATGTAAAAAAACGATATATACAAGGGACATGACACGACAAGACGTCTGACTGCTACGCCATCTTGGATGGTGGTCTCCTCCTCTCACCTTTTGCCTCGCAAGTGGACTTCAGTGCACAACACATCAGCTGTCTGTGACCAGGCGAAAAACCTTTCCAAGCCAAACCTTTATATAATGACGGCTATAACTACTGCATTAGCGTAGCCTCTTCTGTAGCCTGTCAACTATGTGTCTGTTTATCCCTGTTCTCTCCTCTCTGCACAGACCATACAAACGCTCCTCACCGCGTGGCCGCGGCCACCCTACTCTGGTGGTCCCAGCGCGCACGACCCACGTGGAGTTCCAGGTCTCCGGTAGCCTCTGGAACTGCCAATCTGCGGTCAACAAGGCAGAGTTCATCTCAGCCTATGCCTCCCTCCAGTCCCTCGACTTCTTGGCACTGACGGAAACATGGATCACCACAGACAACACTGCTACTCCTACTGCTCTCTCTTCGTCCGCCCACGTGTTCTCGCACACCCCGAGAGCGTCTGGTCAGCGGGGTGGTGGCACCGGGATCCTCATCTCTCCCAAGTGGTCATTCTCTCTTTCTCCCCTTACCCATCTGTCTATCGCCTCCTTTGAATTCCATGCTGTCACAGTTACTAGCCCTTTCAAGCTTAACATCCTTATCATTTATCGCCCTCCAGGTTCCCTCGGAGAGTTCATCAATGAGCTTGATGCCTTGATAAGCTCCTTTCCTGAGGACGGCTCACCTCTCACAGTTCTGGGCGACTTTAACCTCCCCACGTCTACCTTTGACTCTTTCCTCTCTGCCTCCTTCTTTCCACTCCTCTCCTCTTTTGACCTCACCCTCTCACCTTCCCCCCTACTCACAAGGCAGGCAATACGCTCGACCTCATCTTTACTAGATGCTGTTCTTCCACTAACCTCATTGCAACTCCCCTCCAAGTCTCCGACCACTGCCTTGTATCCTTTTCCCTCTCGCTCTCATCCAACACCTCCCACACTGCCCCTACTCGGATGGTATCGCGCCGTCCCAACCTTCGCTCTCTCTCCCCCCGCTACTCTCTCCTCTTCCATCCTATCATCTCTTCCCTCCGCTCAAACCTTCTCCCACCTATCTCCTGATTCTGCCTCCTCAACCCTCCTCTCCTCCCTCTCTGCATCCCTTGACTCTCTATGTCCCCTATCCTCCAGGCCGGCTCGGTCCTCCCCTCCCGCTCCGTGGCTCGATGACTCATTGCGAGCTCACAGAACAGGGCTCCGGGCAGCCGAGCGGAAATGGAGGAAAACTCGCCTCCCTGCGGACCTGGCATCCTTTCACTCCCTCCTCTCTACATTTTCCTCCTCTGTCTCTGCTGCTAAAGCCACTTTCTACCACGCTAAATTCCAAGCATCTGCCTCTAACCCTAGGAAGCTCTTTGCCACCTTCTCCTCCCTCCTGAATCCTCCGCCCCCCCTCCTCCCTCTCTGCAGATGACTTCGTCAACCATTTTGAAAAGAAGGTCGACGACATCCGATCCTCGTTTGCTAAGTCAAACGACACCGCTGGTTCTGCTCACACTGCCCTACCCTGTGCTCTGACCTCTTTCTCCCTCTCTCTCCAGATGAAATCTCGCGTCTTGTGACGGCCGGCCGCCCAACAACCTGCCCGCTTGACCCTATCCCCTCCTCTCTTCTCCAGACCATTTCCGGAGACCTTCTCCCTTACCTCACCTCGCTCATCAACTCATCCCTGACCGCTGGCTACGTCCCTTCCGTCTTCAAGAGAGCGAGAGTTGCACCCCTTCTGAAAAAACCTACACTCGATCCCTCCGATGTCAACAATTACAGACCAGTATCCCTTCTTTCTTTTCTCTCCAAAACTCTTGAACGTGCCGTCCTTGGCCAGCTCTCCCGCTATCTCTCTCTGAATGACCTTCTTGATCCAAATCAGTCAGGTTTCAAGACTAGTCATTCAACTGAGACTGCTCTCCTCTGTATCACGGAGGCGCTCCGCACTGCTAAAGCTAACTCTCTCTCCTCTGCTCTCATCCTTCTAGATCTATCGGCTGCCTTCGATACTGTGAACCATCAGATCCTCCTCTCCACCCTCTCCGAGTTGGGCATCTCCGGCGCGGCCCACGCTTGGATTGCGTCCTACCTGACAGGTCGCTCCTACCAGGTGGCGTGGCGAGAAACTGTCTCCTCACCACGCGCTCTCACCACTGGTGTCCCCCAGGGCTCTGTTCTTGGCCCTCTCCTATTCTCGCTATACACCAAGTCACTTGGCTCTGTCATAACCTCACATGGTCTCTCTTATCATTGCTATGCAGACGACACACAATTAATCTTCTCCTTTCCCCCTTCTGATGACCAGGTGGCGAATCGCATCTCTGCATGTCTGGCAGACATATCAGTGTGGATGACGGATCACCACCTCAAGCTGAACCTCGGCAAGACGGAGCTGCTCTTCCTCCCGGGGAAGGACTGCCCGTTCCATGATCTCGCCATCACGGTTGACAACTCCATTGTGTCCTCCTCCCAGAGCGCCAAGAACCTTGGCGTGATCCTGGACAACACCCTGTCGTTCTCAACTAACATCAAGGCGGTGGCCCGTTCCTGTAGGTTCATGCTCTACAACATCCGCAGAGTACGACCCTGCCTCACACAGGAAGCGGCGCAGGTCCTAATCCAGGCACTTGTCATCTCCCGTCTGGATTACTGCAACTCGCTGTTGGCTGGGCTCCCTGCCTGTGCCATTAAACCCCTTCAACTCATCCAGAACGCCGCAGCCCGTCTGGTGTTCAACCTTCCCAAGTTCTCTCACGTCACCCCGCTCCTCCGTTCTCTCCACTGGCTTCCAGTTGAAGCTCGCATCCGCTACAAGACCATGGTGCTTGCCTACGGAGCTGTGAGGGGAACGGCACCTCAGTACCTCCAGGCTCTGATCAGGCCCTACACCCAAACAAGGGCACTGCGTTCATCCACCTCTGGCCTGCTCGCCTCCCTACCACTGAGGAAGTACAGCTCCCGCTCAGCCCAGTCAAAACTGTTCGCTGCCCTGGCCCCCCAATGGTGGAACAAACTCCCTCACGACGCCAGGACAGCGGAGTCAATCACCACCTTCCGGAGACACCTGAAACCCCACCTCTTCAAGGAATACCTAGGATAGGTTAAGTAATCCCTCTCACCCCACCCCCCCTAAGTTTTAGATGCACTATTGTTAAGTGACTGTCCCACTGGATGTCATAAGGTGAATGCACCAAATTGTAAGTCGCTCTGGATAAGAGCGTCTGCTAAATGACTTAAAATGTAATGTAAATGTACTACACACATCCTCCATTGTTGTCATAGTAATCATAGCTACTAGAACTAATGCGTTAGTAAACCTGCTAGCTGCAATCATCCAGTACAGTGTACAGTCAGAAAGCGGTTTAGCAGTTACACAGCTGGGCCCCGCTGACAATAAATTAATAAAACCAAAAGCTTACCTTGACTTGTATGAGTTCGTGTTGGATAGCCAGCTAGCTATACATATTTGTGTGTGTATATTGCTCACCCAATCTCTTGCTTCTCCTTCATTTTGGAATAAATTAATTTGTTCAAAACTTCTCAACGATTGTCTTTCTCTCCCTTTTTGAGTCAACTACTCACCACATTTTATGCACTGCAGTGCTAGCTAGATGGAGCTATCATTATCCTCCCCTCTCTTATCCCCTGTGTCGTGACTTTGATTTAATGGGATGACTGTTATTTATCGAATCAACAAACTGTTTTAATTGTTACCCAATTTATATATATATATTGTGTGTGTGTGTAATGAACTCATTGTTGGGGGCACCACGGAAGAAGTTGTTTAACGAGTTATCAAGTTTAATTCCGGGGATGTTATACATCTAAGTCCCTTATCAATCATTACCTCAAGTCTCATTTTGAACGTCGCAGACTTTTTGGATCCGTAAGAACCCTAGCCTTTTCTTATTCAATTTGACACAAACTGATTTAATTATTTATTTAATAACTAAATAATAATACAGAATACACAATTACATGACACAAATGTCCCTAGTGAACTGACTAGAAATGATGGCTAGATACACAATGGACAGAGATAAAGGGACATTTTATCGTGGATACATTCTAGGACCATTCTCAAATTAATCCTACACCTTGCTCATGAACTGCTGCCCATTTGGGTAAGAAATGCAATGTATTTATGTCTAAGTTAGATGTCTTTGTTCGTCTCTCTGTTGAAACCAATCGATTTATTCCATTTCCCATCCCCAAGAACCCCCCTTCCCCCCAACAGCATGTTAGTTTTTAGCGAGTACTTTTAAGCACTCTGGTCGAAAAGGGCGATTCCATCACAGACCCGCTCTTCTGACCTCATTCGGTGTGTGGTTTAGTTAATGTGCAAGGGACATGAAAACTATGATCTCGTTAACTAAAATCACATTCCTATCATAACAAAAATAGTTTAATTGTTCTTTATATTCTATTAACATCATATTGGGCTCTCCTTCGTGGCCGACGTGAGTAAGGCATTTAAGCGTGTTAACCCTCGCAGCGCTGCTGGCCCAGATGGTATCCCTAGCCGCGTCCTCAGAGCATGCGCAGACCAGCTGGCTTGTGTTCACCGATATATTCTCTCTCTCCCAGTCTGTTGTTCTCACATGCTTTAAGATGTCCACCATTGTCCCTGTACCTAAAAGTAAAGGTAATTGAACAAATTACTATTGCCCCGAAGCACTGACCTCTGTCATCATGAATTGCTTTGAGAGACTAGTCAAGGATCATATCACCTCCACCCTAGACCCACTTCAATTTGCTTACCGCCCCAATAGATCCACAGATGATGCAATCGCCACCACACTGCCCTCTCCCATCTGGCAAGAGGCATACCTATGTAAGAATGCTGTTAATTGACTATAGCTCAGCATTCAACACCATAGTACCCTTCAAGCTCGAGGCCCTGGGTTTGAACCCCGCCCTGTGCAACTCTGTCCTGGACTTTCTGAATGGTCGCCCCCAGGTGGTGACGGTAGGAAACAACACCCCCACTTTGCTGATCCTCAACACTGGAGCCCTACAAGGGTGCATGCTCAGCCCCCTCCTGTACTCCCTGTTCACTCATGACTGTGTGGCCAAGCACGCCTCAAACTAAATCAAGTTTGCAGACACAACAGTAGTAGGCTTGATTACCAATAATGATGTGACAGCCTACAGGAAGGAGGTGAGGGTTCTGGGAGTGTGGTGCCAGGAAAATAACAAAAGTATGGAGATTAACGTGGACTTCAGGAAACAGCAGAGGAAGCACCCCCCCTATCCACATCGATGGGACCGCAGTGGAGAAGGTGGAAAACTTCAAGTTCCTTGGAGTACACATGACTGACAAACTGAAATGGTCCACCCACACAGACAGTGTGGTGAAGAAGGCGCAATAGTCGCTCTTCAACCTCAGGAGGCTGAAGAAATTTGGCTTATCACCTAAAACCCTCACAAACCTTTACAGATGCTCAATTGAGAGCACCCTGTCGGGCTGTATCACCATCTGGTATGGCAACTGCACTGCCCACAACCGCAGGGCTCTCCAGAGGGTTTTGCGGACTGCCCAACGCATTACCGGGGGCAAAGTTCCCGCCCTCCTGGATACCTACAGCACCCGATGCCATAGGAAGGCCAAAAAGATCATCAAGGTCATCAACCACCTGAGCCACTGCCTGTTCCCCCCGCAATCATCCAGAAGGTTAGGTCAGTACAGATGCATCAAAGCTGGGACAGAGAGACTGAAAAACAGCTTCTATCTCAAGGCCATCAGACTGCTAAACAGCATTCACTAGCACATCAGAGGTGTCTGCCTATAGACATAGATTAGGAATCACTGGCCACTTTGAGAAATGGATCACTAGCTACTTTAACAATGTTCAGTGTCTAGCATTACTCATCTCATATGTATAAACTGCACTCCACACTATTCTACAGTATCTTAGTCACTTTTAAATTGTTTACATATTGCATCACTCATTTCATATGTATATATTGTATTCTATACTACACCACTGACAGTTAAACAGCCATCTCCAGCACATCAGAGGCTGCTGCCTATAGACATAGATTAGGAATCTCTGGCCAGTTTTCAGGAAATTAAACACTAGCCACTTTTAATATCTTTGTATCTTGAATCACTCATCTCATATGTGTGAACTGTACTGTTTACTATTCTACAATGTCTTAGGCACTTTAATTGTTTGTAAATTTTGCATCACCCATCTCATGTGTATATACTGTACTCCATACTATGCCACTGTATCTAAGTTCAATGCCTCTGTGATATATATGTATAGGTATTCTTAATCCATTCCTTACTTAGATTACATGTATTTTGGGTATATGTTGTGAAACTGTTAGATATTACTTGTTCGATATTACTGCACTGTCGGAGCTAGAAGCACAAGCATTTCAGTACACCCGCAATAACATCTGTTAAACACGTGTATGTGACCAATAACATTTTTATTTGATTGGATGGAAACTTAAACAGCCGAAGGGGTTTCCTTCCTAAGTTACAGTATTTGGTTCATAGAGTTTTTAATAACATCACAAAATGAAAAGTGATATGACATGGTTATTCTTTAGATCCCCACTGACCATTCTTAACATTCCTATCTTAGCAATATTGTTCCAATGAACATTTTTTTGATGTTATAGTTTGAGGCACACGTTTCCTGGAGGACAAAGGCATTCCTTTGGTTGGTACTGAAGAGCAGGAGAGGGTTCCCTGCTGCATAAGAATTTACATTTGGCGTGAGGTTTCACAAAACCGGCCCAGCCCCCCCTCTCCTTTCCTGTGGCAACACGTACATTCTAAGTGATTTCAATGAGTCTTTCTCCATTCAAATTTGTTTTAGAATGTTCAGTTGAACTTCAACCAAATCAAATTTCATCACTTTTATCATTTCTGCATTTCCTGCACTCAATTGCAGTGATAGAAAAAGTACCCAATTGTCATACTTGAGTAAAAGTAAAGATATGTTAATAGAAAATTACTCAAGTAAAAGTGAAAGTCACCCAGTAAAATACTACTTGAGTAAAAGTCTTTAAAAGTATTTGGATCTAAATATACAAATATACTTATGTATCAAATGTAAATGTAACATGCTGATTTAGGTCTACACCATCACTTGTATTATCAGGCTGCATTAGCTAGCTACGTTTGCTCTTACTCAGTACATTTACTATCTAGCTAGCTATTAGCATTAGCTGCTAACAATTAGCATCAAAAAGATTTAGGGCAACTGGCTAAGAAAGACAAACTAGCTGTTTGCTGATGTAAGAAACACAAACTAATGGTGTCATTATAGAACGCTAGTGAATTTATATTAAGAAGCAAAGTGAAAACAACATTGCTGCCATGAACATTGTTACAGGTGCTGCATTGACCATGCAGACTGAATGCAAGTGTCTCTTAGTCGAGGAACATCAAATGCGCTCCTTGAGTGACAGACATTACACATGGCGTATCACATTTAACGAACCAAACATTCAAATGCCATTATAGAAGGTAAAGTAAAAACCCAAACCGGTCCCTGCATCAATACCGGTATATCATAAAATATGGTATACTGCCCAGCAAAAACCTGCTGTTTGTTAAATATTGTGTTCTATAGTTTGAAAATAAATAAATGTGACTCTGGATGACATGTTTTCCAACATTAGATATGTTTTCCTAAAGAAGTTAAATCCACTTTGTTTTGTTTCCTTGCCACAATACTAAGATGTATGGTGATACTGGTATAGTCCCAGCCCTACCTAACACATTTGAAAGCCTGTGGTGTAGGGGTGTGAACGTTTAAGTGAAGTCGGGATCCTTAACCTTAAGAAACATCCCTAACCGAAAAACTGTTTTAAAATGTAAAATCGCAGTGCAGTTATCACAAAGCCATATTTTCAGTGTTTATAGCCTAACAAGACTATATGGCTGTAAAGTTGTGTAATTGAAATAAAACCAGAGAGGAGAGGCAAACTTTAGGCTCCGTTGGGAAATTTGCGAGGCATGCAAGACAATTAAGACGTATGTGCACGGTTCTGCCTGCCCCTGCTCTCTCGCCCTCGCGCTGGCCTGCCTGCTCTTTCTCTTTGCTAATGAGCAGAGTGTGTGTTCAGTCTTCGGTCTGTTGTGTGTAGACTATTCTAGTTTAGGCTATAGGCTATTAATGGGACGATGTCGCTGGGATAAAGAGGTATCTTCGGGCCAGTCTTGCGAGCACAGGTAGGCTACTCTTAGTTGCTGAGTGGGTGGGGGTGTTTTTGTCTCATAATATGACATTACAGTAGGCTACCACTATAGCCTGTATTTATGACCCTTTTCAGAAATGTTGCTATGTGACCCCTTGAAAGCGCCTCGGCAATGGCAAACACAGAGAAATGCTTTTCTTGCAAACTCAAAACCCTACAATGCAATAATCAATAACCATGTATTAATATAAAAAAACCCACAAGGAATAATATATGAAATACACAAAGTAAGCATACTATATACAGGAAATATTTGAAATGTCAGTTCCAATACCATATTTACATGTGCAGAGATGCTAGTGATGGAGGTATATTTGTATAGGTGTAAGGTGACTAGGCTACAGGATAAAAGATAAACAGAGTAGCAGCAGCTTGCAGGTGTGTATAGTCAGTAAAAATGTATGTCCATATTTTGATGGAGTGAGTGTTTGTTGGAGTGACAGAGCAAATATTGAAATAAAAGGTCAAGTAAAGATACAAGTAAACTCTGTCCATGTAGCTATTTTGTTAGCTATTCATCATCAGTCATATTGCTTGGGGATAGAAGCTGTTCAAGATCCTGTTGGGGTCAGACTTGATGCACCGGTACTGTGACTTGATGCACCGGTACTCTTGCTGTGCTGCAACAGAGAAAATAGTCTATGGCTTGGGTGGTTGGAGTCTTTCACAATTTTCCAGGCATTCTTTTTACACCACCTGATATACAGGTCCTGGATGGCAGGGAGCTCGACCCCAGTGATGGGCTGTCTGTACAACCCGCTGTGGCGCCATGAGATCCTAGCCTTCCTGCTGCCTGCGCGCAGTCTACTCTTAACTAACTTTAAAGTTAGTTCAATATAGTGACTTACCAAGATATTTAGTAGAAAGAAAGCACATCTAGCTACCCTACCATAAAAAACAGCATAAACGACATGTTAGGGAAACAATATATCATTATATGCCGTAGCAGAATTCTACTGCCGAAAAAGGTAGACACTTCTGATGGGACACTTTTTTTTGTTATCAATTATCGACATGTTGCAGTACTGCATTATTATGTGTGTAAAGGGTGGCGGTAGAGAACTTCACTGCCTGGCCCTAGCGGGCATGCATATGTTATATGGCCATTATTCTGCATTGTGAATTGACTGGAATTGTAATATTTTGTTATCTTTTTAACGGAAAACCGATTATTATTTTTTAAATTGTATTATTAGGCCCGTCTGAAGTTTTGCTAGAGAGCATTTGGATGATCCAGAAGAAGATTGGGAGAATGTCATATGGTCAGATGAAACCAAAATATAACTTTTTGGTAAAAACTCAACTCGTCGTGTTTGGAGGACAAAGAATGCTGAGTTGCATCCAAAGAACACCATACCTACTGTGAAGCATGGGGGTGGAAACATCATGCTTTGGGGCTGTTTTTCTGCAAAGGGACCAGGACGACTGATCCGTGTAAAGGAAAGAATGAATGGGGCCATGTATCGTGAGATTTTGAGTGAAAACCTCCTTCCATCAGCAAGGGCATTGAAGATGAAACGTGGCTGGGTCTTTCAGCATGACAATGATCCTAAACACACCACCCGGGCAACGAAGGAGTGGCTTCATAAGAAGCATTTCAAGGTCCTGGAGTGGCCTAGCCAGTCTCCAGATCTCAACCCCATAGAAAATCTTTGGAGGGAGTTGAAAGTCTGTGTTGCCCAGCAACAGCCCCAAAACATCACTGCTCTAGAGGAGATCTGCATGGAGGAATGGGCCAAAATATCAGCAACAGTGTGTGAAAACCTTGTGAAGACTTACAGAAAACGTTTGACCTCTGTCATTGCCAACAAAGGGTATATAACAAAGTATTGAGAAACTTTTGTTATTGACCAAATACTTAATTTTCCACCATCATTTGCAAATAATTTCATAAAAAATCCTACAATGTGATTTTCTGGATTTCTTTTTCTAATTTTTTCTGTCATAGTTGAAGTGTACCTATGATGAAAATTACATGCTTCTCATCTTTTTAAGTGGGAGAACTTGCACAATTGGTGGCTGACTAAATACTTTTTGCCCCACTAAGTGCTGAAAACAAATCACATTGTATTTGTCAAATGCACCGAGTACAGCAGGAATACAATCTTACAGTGGAATGCTTACAAGCCCGTAAACAACAATGTAGTTAAGAAAAATACCTACAAGAAATAAAAGTAACATAATTAGAGTGCAGCAGGCAGTAAAATAACAATAGCGAGGCTATATACAGAGGGTACCGGTACAGAGTCAATGTGCAGGGGCACCGGTTAGTCTAGGTAACATGCTGGTAGAAATGAGGTAAAACGGATTTAAGTTTCCCTGCATTAAAGTCCCCGGCCACTATGAGCGCCGCCTCTGGATGAGCGTTTTCCTGTTTGCTTATGGCCGGATACAGCTCATTGAGTGCGGTCTTAGTGGTGGTATGTAGACTGCTACAAAAAATACAGATAAACTCTCTAGGTAGATAAGCTGTAGCCCACACTATCATGAAATACTCTACTTCAGGCAAGCAAAACCTTGACACTTTTTTTAGATATCGTGCACCAGCCGTTCCTTACCAGATGCTGTTGTTCTATCCTGCAGATACAGTGTATGACCCGCCAGCTGTATGTTATTCGTGACGCCGTTCAGCCACGACTTGGTGAAACATGAGATGTATTACAGCTTTTAATGTCCTGTTGGTAGGATATACGTGCTTGTAGTTCGTCCACTTTATTATTGAGCGATTCTACTTTTGTTTGGGTGTTTGGGAGTAAATACCTTTCGTCCGACTCATTAAAGAAAAATTATTTGTCCAGTTCAAGGTGAGTAATCGCTGTTCTGATGTCCAGAAGTTATTTTTGGTCATAAGAGACGGTAGTAGCAACATTATGTACAAAATAAGTTACCAAAAAAAATAAAAAAACAAACAAGATAGCACGGTTGGTTAAGAGGCCATAAAAACGGCAGCTGCCCCCTCCGGCGTCATCTGAAAATTGTCTCCCTATTTAAAAAGAAGATGGAGAACAAGCTATTAAGGAAAATACTTGTGTTTTTGGTGCAGGTACAGTCAACTAGTGCAAAAACAATTTTGCGATTTATTGTCATTACTATATATCGTCAGAAATAATATCCCAATATGTAAATATCGATTTCATTTCCACCACCACCACTAGTATTTAGGGAGAAAAGTATTCTGGCTACACTGAGAAAAGGACAGGAGCAAAGTAGCTATGTTAGAGTGCTGTCTGCTGATAGAATGCCTGTTTTGTGAATTCTTATCCAAGTGTAGAAGTGCAACTGAAGCACAAAATCTACAGTAAGAAGCACTTTAGATCTGCATTTACAAAGCGCAGAGATATTTCTTATGCGTTTTAGCTTAGATTTTTTTCCCTAAAAAAAACAAGTTCTGCATTTACGCGACCCCTAAGTTTAACTTGCTAGTTATGTGATTTGAGTGATTTGGTCTTATGTAGCAACATTTTAAATGTTTATTTTTATTTTTACATTGGATAAAAGTGGAGACTCAGAGCTAGAAAATTGTATATAATACGCTGCAATTTGAGGAACAAATGGGGAAAGTAATTCTGCTTGAATGGGACACCTACTGGAGAGCTCTTCTTTTTCTACATCCATTCAGCATCGTTCACACCCTCTTAAGCAATAGCCCCGCCCATCTCTTTAAGGATTCACATTTGAGGCCATGTGCTAAACAGTGAGTATGGTAGTGTACAACCAAAGATGAAGATGTAAGGCTGGTTTATACTACTACAATCGACATGTCACTGCGACAGCTGTATACAGACATTGTGGACATTCTATTGTCGTCCGACATCAAATTTATCGTTGTCGTTATGAAAAAGTATGAACACCCAAATGTCATTCAGCCTGTCATTTTTGTGTTGACTTTTTCATAACGACAACGATAAATTTGATGTTGGACAACAATAGAATGTTCATGATGTCACTGCGACAACTGTATGCAGACATGTCGATAGTAGTAGTATAAACCAGCCTTACGCCTTAATCTTTGGTTGTATACTACCATACTCACTGTTTAGCACATGGCCTCAAATGCAGCCTGTCAGCCTGGGGGTCCAAAATATCATAACGGGCGCATTTTAACACAAATAAACCCATCCGCTTAAAAATGAATTTAGTAGATGCCAATCTAGGAAACCAGGCAACTAAAAGCAACTTTCTAAACAATGTTTTTGGTTCGTTTCTAGCTTGTTGGGTGTAAACAGTACAGTGAGATGGTTACTTGCATAATGGAGTCTTTTTGTTTAGACATGTAGCTAGCTAAACAAAACTGTTCATTTGCACAATATCTTTCATTCGCTTGTAAATGTCCAAACTCACCAAAAATGACATTTTGGTAGCTCCTACCTAATATAAATATATATATATATATATATATATATATATATATATATATATATATATAACTTCATGAGCTGGATTGCAATTAGTTTATTTTCGTTTGGGCTCGTTAGCATATTTAGCTAGCGGCCTCCATGGAAATTCACTATTACCTTTGCTAATTCTGTTAGCATTCCGGTAATAGACGACCAATGTAAAAATAAATATATATATATATGTATATATATATATTTTTTTTGGGGGGTGCCTCATTGTGTACTAAGCCAGTAATATCGTAAATCCTTGGATGAGAGAAGGACAGTATGACGATATGAAAATCTGGATACTGCCCAACCATAGTTTCCATATGTTTGTATGTATGTTCGGGAATACTTTTTTTTTCTCCACATTTTGTTACGTTTCAGCCTCATTCTAAAATGTATCAAATTGTTTTTGTTTTTTTACTTGTCTATCTACACACAGTATCCCATAATGACAAAGTAAAAACTGTTTTTTTAGGTATTTTATTAAAAATACACAACTGAAATATCACATTAACATACAATACCAGTCAAAACGTTGGACACACCCACTCATTCAAGGGTTTTTCTTTATTTTTTACTATTTTCTGTATTGCAGAATAATAGTGAAGACATCAAAACTATGAAATAGCACACAGAATCATGTATTAACCAAAAATCAAAATAGATTTTAGTTTCTTCAAAGTAGCCACCCTTGCACACTCTTAGCATTCTCTCAACCAGCTTAACCTGGAATGCTTTTCCAACAGTCTTGAAGGAGTTCACACATATGCAGCGCACTTGTTGGCTGCTTTTCCTTTACTCTGCAGTCCAACTCATCCCAAACCATCTAATTTGGGTTGAGGTTGGGTGATTGTGGAGGCCAGATCATCTGATGCAGCACTCATTATGCTCCTTCTTGGTCGAACAACTCTTACACAGCCTGGAGGTGTGTTTTGGGTCAATGTCCTGTTGAAAAACAAATTATAGTCTCCAGATTGGATGGTGTATTGCTGCAGAATGCTGTAGTAGCTTGCTGATTAACTGTGCCTTGAATTCTAAATGAATCACTGACAGTGTCACCAGCAAAGCACCATCACACCACCTCCTGCATGCTTCAAGGTGGGAACTACACATGCAGAGATCATCCATTCATCTACTCTGCGTCTCATAAAGACACGGCAGTTGGATCCCAAAATCTTAAATTTGGACTCATCAGACCAAAGGACAGGTTTCCACCGGTCTAATGTCCATTGCTCGTGTTTCTTGGCCCAAGCAAGTCTCTTCTTCTTATTGGTGTCCTTTTAGTAGTGGTTTCTTTGCAGCAATTCGACCATGAAAGCCTGTTCACGCAGTCTCCTCTGAACAGTTGATGTTGACACTTGTCTGTTACTTGAACTCTGAAGCATTTATTTGGGCTGGAATTTCTGAGGCTGGCTAATGAACTTATCCTCTGCAGCAGAGGTAACTCTGGGTCTTCCTTTCCTGTGGCGTTCCTCATGACAGCCAGCTTCATTATAGCACTTGGTGGTTTTTGCAACTACTTGAAGAAACTTTCAAAGTTCTTAATTTTCCGGATTGACCTTAATGTCTTAAAATAATAATAGACTGTTGTTTCTCTTTGCTTTTTTGAGCTGTTCTTGCCATAATATGGACTTGTTTTTTTAACCAAATAGGGCTATCTTCTTGTCACAACACACAACTGATTGACTCAAACGCATTAAGAAGGAAAGAAATTTCACTAACTTTTAACAAGGCACACCTGTTAATTGAAATGCATTCCAGGTGACTAACTCATGAAGCTGGTTGAGAGAATGCTAAGAGTGCTGTCATCAAGGCGAAGGGCGGCTACTTTGAAAATATTGTAAAAATAAAGGAAAAACCCAGGAATAAGTAGGTGTGTCAACTTTTGACTGGTACTGTAAGTATTCAGAACCTTTACTCATTATTTCTTTGAAGGACTTTGGCAGCGATTACAGCCTCTGGCCTTCTTGGGTATGACGCTACAAGCTAGGCTCATCTGTTTTTGGGAAGTTTCTCCCTTCTCTGTAGATCCTCTCAAGCTCTGTCAGGTTGGATGGGGAGCTTCGCTGCACAGCTATTTTCAGGTCTCTCCAGAGATGTTCGATCGGCTTCAAGTCCATGCTCTCGCTCAGCCACTCAAGGACATTCAGAGACTTGTCTCGAAGCCACTCCTGCGCTGTCTTGGCTGTGTGCTTTGGCTCGTTGTCCTATTGGAAGGTGAACCTTTGCTCCAGAGTGCTCAGGACTTCATCAAAAATCACTCAATCCGGACTAAATCAAATGTATTTATATAGCCCTTCTTCCATCAGCTGATGCCACAAAGTGCTGTACAGAAACTCAGCCTAAAACCCCAAACGGCAAGCAATGCAGGTGTAGAAGCACGGTGGCTAGGAAAAACTCCCTAGAAAGGCCAAAACCTAGGAAAAAACCTAGAGCGGAACCAGGCTATGAGGGGTGGCTAGTCCTCTTCTGGCTGTGCCGGGTGGAGATTATAACAGAACATGGCCAAGATGTTCATAAATGACCAACATGGTCAAATAATAATAATCACAGTAGTTTTTGAGGGTGCAACAGGTCAGCACCTCAGGAGTACATGTCAGTTGGCTTTTCATAGCCGATCATTGAGAGTATCTCTACCGCTCCTGCTGTCTCTAGAGTTCAAAACAGCATGTCTGGGACAGTTCAGGGTTCCATAGCCGCAGGCAGAACAGTTGAAACTGGAGCAGCAGCACGGCCAGATGGACTGGGGACAGCAAGGACTCATCATGCTAGGTAGTCCTGAGTCATGTTCCTGGTACATGTCAGAGCAAAAACCAAGCCAGGTCTCGACTCGTCTCCCTGCTGCTGAAAAACATCCCCACAGCCTGATGCTGCCACCTTAATGTTTAACCGCAGGGATGGTGCCAGGTTTCCTGACGCTTGGCATTCCGGCCAAGTAGTTCACTCCGTTTCTCATGGTCTGAGAGTCTTTTACGTTCCTTTTGGCAAACTCCAACTGTGCTGCCATGTGCCTTTTACTGAGGAGTGGCTTCCGCCAGGCTAGGAAGAGTCTTGGTGGTTCAAATCTTCCATTTAAGAATGGAGGCCACTGTGTTCTTGGACTTTCAATGCTGCAGAAATGTTTTGGTTCCCTTCCCCAGATCTGTGCCTCGACACAATCCTGTCTCTGAGCTCTACAGACAATTCCTTCGACCTCTTGTGGGACCCTATATAGACAGATGTGTGCCTTTCCAAATAATGTCCAATCGATTGAACTCCAATCAAATTGTGGAAACCGCTCAATGATGATCAATGGAAAACAGGATGCCTCTGACCTCAATTTCAAGTCTCATAATGAAGGGTATGAATTCTTATGTACATAAGTTGTTTCTGTTTTTAATTTTTAATACATTAGCAAACATTTCTAAAAACCTGTTCGCTTTGTCATTATGGGGTATTGTGTCAAGATTGAGGAACATTTTTTATTTAATTAATTTCAGAATAAGGCTGTAACGTAACAATGTGGAAAAAGTCCAGGGTTCGGAATACTTTCCTAATGCACTGTATTTGATTCCAATCCAGCCATTACAATGAGCCCATACTCCTATAGCTTCTCCCACCAACCTTTTCTGGTGTATTGGCACTCTGACGGTGTACTTTCCAATGATGAGAGAAACGTCTCTTGAGCAAGGCTTATTAATCAATCCAATGAGTCAATGCAGTGAATCAGCAGAGCTACAGCCTGGCAGTGAAAAATACCTGGCAAACAGGACCTCTGCTGACTGATAAATGGGTGTGTGTGTGTGTGTGCGTTTAAACAAGACATCATCCACACTGCATGGTTGACACATTAGTCATGTACTATGGAGGCATCAAGGTCTCTCCCTTCCTCTCTCTAACTCCATTTTTTTTTATTGAGGCGTTGGGTTAAATGCAGAAGACACATTTCAGTTGAATACATTCAGTTGTGCAACTGACTAGGTATCCCCTTTCCTTTCGTCTATATGAAACGTCCTCCACTCATAATTACAGGAAGACTGTACTAGAGCTGGGCAATATGAACAACAATTCTGGTAATTTATAATGATAAATAGAATGCTAAGTTTATAACATTTAAATGTTATCACCCTTAAAATTACTACACTGAACAAAAATATAAACAACTATTTCAGGGATTTTTACTGAGTTACAGTTCATATAAGATAATAAATCAAATTTAACTAATTAGGCCCTAATCTATGGATTTCACATGACTGGGAAAATGGATGCCTTTAAAAAAAAAAGTAAACTAGTCTGTGTCTGGGGAGACATCTCCTTCACATAGTCTGATTGTGGAATGTTATCCCACGCGCCATTGGCTGTGCGACGTTGCTGGATATTGGCGGTGTTAGGTTCTGAACAGAGAAACTAAAACGGACCACTAGAAAAAGCTCACACCAAGTTTATTCACCCACTGTGTCATACAGCTGCAAATACATTTTTGCTCATCTTTGTCCAAGTTGCCAGTAATTATGGGCCTGTTTGATCACCAGGCTGTATTTGAGTGGCAGGTGGTGGGATGGCTGGAATGATCTGTGGGTCTCTGTGGCCTGCAGTGTGAGCTCAGCTCCACGTACTAGCCACAAGGAGACTGGACCTACTGCTGGCACACACACTCGTAGGCATATCTCTACACACAAAGTAGGGAGGTGGCGAGGAAGTAATAAGGTTAGGGAGGAAGACCGAATGTAAGGAAATAACTTTACTCTTGGCTATGCTGCTGGATTAAGGTTTTGGTGGAGTGTGTGGGAAGGATTTACCCTCCTGTGTTTTAGGTCATAGGACAAGGAGGAAATATGAACAGCATATCCCTCACTCCAAAGAGAGATCTGCCGCTCTCCATCCCCCAGCATTCCTCTCTTCCTCCTTTAGCTCTCTTATCTTTCTTTCTCCTCACGTCTTTCTCCTCCTGCGTCTCCTCCTTTTATCTCTTTCTCTTTCTACCTTCATCTGTCTCTGCGTCATGTCTCTTTCCTGGCTGACTGGCTCTCTCTATCTTAGGGCTGGCACAATTAGTATTAACTGTGTAACCATTATGGATGAAGATGATCATAACGGTTTGATAATTTTTTTCCGGAACTGTTTCTGCTGTAACATGGACTCTCAACAACACCCCCATCAATATATCCATCTACCGGTAGTTGATCTTCACAGCCCTAGTCTCGCTCTGTCTTTCTCTCTTCTTGTCCATCTCTCTGTTGGTCTCTCTTTTTGCCTGAACAGTCTGGAGGGAGGGGGTTCAGGGAGAGAGTGTGCACGTGAGTGTCATACCACATACTACTAGCAGCATATTAGCCACATATTGTTATGTGCTAGCTGTTGGTCTGTTTTGTTTTATAAATGTGCAATGAGCATAGAAATACATTTATATAAGGAATTGGCAATTCCTTCTAGTTCTTAGAAGTATGCTTCTTATACAGGTAGGCAGGCCACTTTAAATTTGGAATATTTCTTATTTAACTTGGCAAGTCGTTAAGGACAAATTCTTATTTACAATGACGGCCTACCCCGGCCAAACCCTCCCCTTACCCAGACGACGCTTGGGCCAGTTGTGCGCCACCCTACGCGACTCCCAATCACGGCCGGTTGTGATACAGCACGGGATCAAACCAGGGTCTGTAGTGACGGCTCAAGCACTGTGATGCTGCGCCACTCGGGAGCCCTCTTGACACTTGATTTCAACATCTAAACAAAGTGAGCAGGCTTATGTAGTTCAAACAGTTGGAGACGGACAGAAGGGTCTATTCATAACAGTGCAACTGTTTGACCTTGTTAGCAAGCAAATTGATCCAAGTTGGTTAGACTTTAAAGATTAGCTGGCTACTCACTAGTGTTACACCCCTGAAAACAGGGGAGAAATAATCACGAGAGTGATACGGTGTTGTATTTTCAATTCAACTTTTAGTTCAATCATTTCACAAAAGTAACACATTACCAAACAACAGAAAACCCATTATACAAATAACACAGCAAAATATCTTATTAACAACGCCCATGTTCATTCACAATCGACATAAAATGGCAGCTACTCTCAGTACGATGCTATTCTTCACTTCAACCGAGCAGGGCTAATATTACTCTCTTCAAACTTAACTCTAACTTCCTCAAGACGTTACTAAGACACACCTTAAACACTCTTGACATGTTAGCGATTTATAACATTGAAATTACTATTTTTATCATCAATAAAGTACCTGAAAACAGGGGAGAAATAATCACGATAGTGATATGGTGTTGTATTCTCAATTCAACTTTAAGTTCAATGAGAAAAGACCGCGGTTTCCCCCAGGAATATGGGTGGAGACCAGAGTAATCGATCTCCGGCTCATAGATTAAGAGCATTTCGTAGATCACAGATGAACACTTTTAGGCACCACAAAATAAAGTAATCAAAATAACGTTTACACATTACTCTCACAATTTGTACCCTTTGACAGATTTTAACTTTAACACAATTATATGAACGTTATCAATCTCTATCCGTCATTGAAAATAAGAATATGTTCTTAACTGACTTGAGTTTAATGCCATACTCTCTGAGACGCTGCAAAACTTTTCGCACATCATTCACATGGCTGTTGAATGTTTTACTGAAAACTAGCGTGTCGTCCAGATAAGGAATGCAGATGTTATCCCGGAGCCCTTCCAAACACTCCTCCATACACCGCTGAAAAGCTGCAGGAGCGTTCATGAGGCCGAATGGCATTACGTATCCACTCATAGAGTCCCCACGGTGTCACAAATGCTGTCAGTGGTCTGCTTTCTTCAGAGATGAACCCCTAGTGATACGCTTTCCCCTGATCTATGAGCGAGAACCAGGAATTACCACCTAAACTGTCCATGATGTCTTGGACCCGAGGGATGGGCTGGCGGTCGGGATGTGTCTTTCTGTTCAGGTCTCTCTAATCTATACACAACCGGAGGGTCCCGTCCTTCTTACGAACGCACACGACAGGTGAAGAATATGAAGAGTTTGACTTCCTAACCCAGCCCTGGACTATGAGGTCATAAAGGTAACCCATCATCTCCTGATACAGTGGCCTGGGCACTGACATGTATGTGCGCTTTACTGGTTCAGAGTCCTTTAGAGAAATAGTAATTTTCAATCGTTCAATGCAGCCAATGTCATTGTCTGATCTGGAGAAGGAGTGACACTCTTCTCTAAGCATTTGCCTAACAACCTCTCTCTGCTCTTTGGTTAGGTGAGTTAAACCTACTGGTGGATCCCACTGTTCAGTAGCAGTACATAGGGTTCGAACGCTGGTGTGATTCACTGTGGCTGAGGTGACAGTTTTTTCAAAGACTTGGGCAGGTAACACAGTCATAATGGTTTGTACTGTACCAATTATTGTGCGTCCTAGCAGGGCAATGTCGTGGTCAGTGGGGTTAGACATCAAGCAGGATAACTGGAAAAACACCTTTCCTAACTCTGACTAGTGTGTCGAAGAACTCAAGGTCGTCTGGCCACTGCAGGTTCAGGTCTGGCTGGAAAAGCATTGTCATGTCACCTTTGAAAGGCTGGGAAGCTACACGGCACTCAATCTGAATGCTACTGTATTTTGGTACAGCAACCTTCTCTTTCTTGGTTTTCACTGCGTATTCATCTGTCTGTTCTGCACTAACAGCCTGTATAAAAGCTCTCACCTTGTTTATTTTGAGGCTTGGGAAAGCTGTTTTTACTGTACTGTATCGTTTAGTCTTTTCGGTCATTGTCAGGATGTGCTCGATAACATTGAAACATATGATGGGATGAGATAGGTGACAGCCTTTCATTACCAGCACCGGGATGATCAGTTCCTTTGTTTGGTCAGTTTCAGAGGCTAGCCGAAAAGTTGTTTCAATCCATCCCAGGTACGGCATTTCAGTCCCATTTGCTGCAGTCAACCTTAGATCATCAGGTGAGTCCAGGATTTCTGAAACATCTCTCAGCCTTGCGTTTGGGAGAGATTCCTCTTTCCATCGTTCATCAATGACCGATACCTGAGAGCCTGTGTCCCATAGAGCTTGGAGGTGGTGGCGATTCAGGTGACACTCAATAAGGCACTGTCTGCCGACTAGCGAGGTGACCTTACGGGGGTGGCAGCCTTGAGCTAGGGATGGTAAGAAGTGGGCATTTTCCTCTGTGCAGGAAAACCTTTCACTGGTAGAGTCAATTTTCAGGTGAGTGCATTTTTCCTTATGTTTAGTCCAATATTGGTTTTGACATACTTTGGAACAGTACAGTGTCTCTTTACATGATGAACATTGTTTCAGGTTCTCAAATGAATCTTCTCTGGCACAATTTGCAATTTCTGGGACTTTTTGGTAGCTACGGTTAACACTCGTCCCTCAGCGGTAACCCGTTTCCGTTTAAAGGGGCCTCCCTTGATGGTCTGGCTCCCCGGATTTTACATCCAGCTTGAAAATGTTCTCCACTCCCACATCGGAAGCAGTGTGTGCAGCGTGCATCTGTTCTGGCCTGCTGGCAGACAAAACGCCTCCTTGGAGCTTGAGCAGAGTGGTTGGTATACCGGTTAGATGCATATTGATGCTGCGCAGGGTCAGGTGCTTGGGACCGACTGTAGTTGCTGTAATACTGCTGTTGGGAAACAGGTGGCTGGGGGTCCCTATCTGGCCTCCTAACTGGGGGTGGGGCATAGGCACAAGGCAGTGACTGAAACAGGCTGCTGTAATGTCTCCTTAATCTGAGCAATCTCTGCACTGAGACCTTTTAGAGAAGCTACACCTGTCTTAAGTTCAGCTAACTCTGTTAACAGTCCTGCGGGTATCTTAGCGTTGGCTTCCTTCACAGGACACTTTGCAGATGGCGTATCTTCTAACTGGACTACACTTACAGTTGTAGCAGGCTGTGGGGCATTAAACCGCTTTTTGTTTCGTCTTTCTATCTCATTAGCACAAGCAATGTTAAGCTTCTCTAGCAAAACCTCATCTGATGTTTCGCTCTCTAGCAGGAGAGGCTGCATGTCTATCCTGATACTGTCACTCTGGAGACCCGTAAGGACTGTGTGAAAACACATGCTCTGGACTAGAGCAGGGTCATACTTAAGCCCTGATTCTGACTCCTGGGATGCAAACAGTACTTTTTGCCTCGAATCTAAAACGCGCATCAGGAAGCTTTGAGGGGTCTCCTTGCTATGCTGTGCTTCTGAAGCTAGCTGTTTGTAAAGCTCTGTTTGTTGCACTCTTCTCTTGGAATTGGGAACGCAGGATACATCTAAGTGTGGGAAGAGTTAGCTGGGGTTTACCTTCCAAGTAGCTGCGTAGCTGTGAGCCTGGAGAAATAGCCCTGACTACTGCGTCTACTATTTCTACCTCAGGATAGCCTCTGTTAAGTCCATTTTCAATCTGATGGGCAAGGCTGGAAAAAATCTGTTTTTCTTTCTGGCCCGGTTCACCTATCTGACCAGACATTTTAAACTCTTTGCGCCAGTATGAGCTGGGATGTGCATTTGGTGAGAGCGGCACGCTCCCCTGAAGACTGGCATGGTGTTGGGGCTGACGCAGAGAATCACTGGCTTTGGCTGCAGTAATCTGCTCAGTTCCCACCCCTTTTTGTGGGGTTACAGTTCTCAGTTCCTCTATTCTGTGATGTGTTCCGGCTGGTTCAATATCATGGTCAATTTGCCCTGTTTTGTTATCTATGCCACTGATCATCTCTGTCATTTCGTTTCTAAGTAGCAACAATTCCGACATACCGCCATCTTCTAACTCTGCGACTTCCTCTCTTTCAAGGAACATCATAATGTGAGTCATTAATGATATGCGGGATTTATCTTTAGCATCTCTTCTCTGTTCGCATGGGATTTCCTTGAAATATCAGATCTTTAGCAATTTTGTCTTTAGTCAGGGTGTGCAATTCTCCTACTACCTCTTCCTGTAGTTCTTCCAAGGCGCTTGTCATATTGACAGAACAGGAGGAACTTTTACTGTGCAGGAGTTGACTCTGAATTAGATGGTCCTTACTGTATCTGATGGTCGATCAATGGCCTCAGTTGACACGTACTTAACCACTAACTTCCAACTTCCCTCGAACAGCAACACTTTCCTCACTGCAGCCTGCCTGAGTTATGTGGAGATTTAGCTGGCTCGGAATTCAGCGACCAGGGTGTGGAAACTGGACATCTGAGCAGCAATCTCAGCGGAGCCTCCAAAAATGTTACACCCCTGAAAACAGGGGAGAAATAATCACGAGAGTGATACGGTGTTGTATTCTCAATTCAACTTTAAGTTCAATGAGAAAAGACCGCGATTTTCCCCAGGAATATGGGTGGAGACCAGAGCAATCGATCTCCGGCTCATAGATTAAGAGCATTTCGTAGATCACAGATGAACACTTTTAGGCACCACAAAATAAAGTAATCAATATAACGTTTACACATTACTCTCACAATTCATACCCTTTGACAGATTTGAACTTTAACACAATTATACGAATGTTATCAATCTCTATCAACTAATACTGAATGCATCTTTTTAACCTTAGATGTTTTAAGATCCTCACATACTATGAACTTACGAATACTTTTTAATGTATAACAGGCTATGAATATTTCCTTTAACCTGTCACACTAGCATGTGGGCCTGGTGTGCTTGAGAGATTGTTTATGAGACCAGTGTTAATTTTCTGTAAAGCCTGCTATAAGAAGTTTGTAATATTAGTGGATGTGTATCGTTTGTTACATTTGTAACAATGGGTATGTTCATAGACAGACTTGAAAGCAATATCAGTGATTATTGCAAAAAAGGTTAAACTATTTTAATAAAATTATTATTATTACGGTTGGTCTTTATGGTTGCGGAAGCCTATGTATAATTTCACAAGCCCTGAATTAATTAGATTATTCCCGACTGTTTGCAATGCAGTGTATTGACCTTTTTTTTAAATGGTGCAACAAAGCTTCTGTCGCAAGTAAAAATGTAAATATAAATGGAGATATGATTTTTGGTCAGATGGCCCAGCCCTAGTCCTGTGCTATCCTGTGGCAACTATATTAATTTTTGATGCTAATAGGCGCTAGTAGGGTTGCCAACTCAGATCAAACTCGATCCTAGAGATGATGGACTCCCTTTTAACGTGTTTACGTTTCAGTTATGTTATATTTCATTCAAGAATATTCCTGAATATCTCCAGGCCAAACTAGGGGGTAGCAAAGCAACCTTCTGAGCTAGCCTTTCCCTTCACTTGCAGACTAACTGTTATTAGCTACAGTATTAGGTGTCATTAGAGATTAATATCACAGATGGAACAATGAGCCAGATATTTCACCAGATGTATAAATGTGACGCATCCGGTTGGCGTTTCCACTCACTAGCAAATATGGTGAAGAGAGGAAGCCAGATGGATTTTGACCTACATTCTGCAAAAAATGTTCCTCGACTTAAACATTTGATATCAATACATTTTTCTGTTTCCAAAACTAGAATGTAACAGTGGACTACGTTTTGTAGACCCTTTGCCACTGTTTGTAAAAATTGCCTTGTTTAGGAGTGCAAGAGTGAATTGAGTTATTGCACATGTGCAATTCACAGAGTAGGCTCTGTGAATTTCCCTAACGGAAATATGCAAATAAATGCTAGAAGGTGCCAATAGGATCTCGCTTGGCTCTGTCCACCTTCTTGCTTGTTCTACCCACTATGATTAATTTGCTTCCATTGAAAATATCACCTCTCTGACCCCTGCGAGTGGAGCAGGGTGAACCTGTAGGTGAGGGGCAGGGATGCAGGCTCTACACAGGAAGAACGTGGAGAGGGATCCACTGTTCATATGGGCTGGCAAGCATGATATGAGCTCATTGATTGTTATTCTTCCTGTGCATCTTGCCCTTTATCTGCGTCTCTTCCTCTCTTTCCTCTTTCATTTTCTTTCTCTCTTTACTCCCTTTCTCTCCCCACCACCATATTTCTCTCTCCTCTTCCTCTGAGGATTTATTCCATCCTTTTTTCTCACTGTGATTTTGTAATATCCGAGCGGCTCGGGTGTCTGCTCTGCTGTCATAAACTGTGAGGGAATTGATACTCGTATAAATGCCTTTGGTCTAATGAAAGCAGTAGTGGTGCTTGTGTAAAATCAGTGGACAAGCCAAGCCGGGGGCGCATATAACAACCTATGTATTGTGATGATTGCTTTCTTTGCTCTATAACCTGTTAGGTCTATATATTACGGTCACAAGGCATATGAACTAAGGCCGAGACAATAAGAAGACAGTGGCAGAATAAATTCAACCACACCTTCTTTTTTTATCACAACACTGGAGAGCAACCTCCACAAAACATTATTGCATGTAACAAAGAGTTATATGACCTACTGGTCAAGCAAGTTAGTGTTTCTGACATTTTTGGACCACTAAACAACTATTGAAGTTGCAAAGAAAACAGGAGCTGCCTCCACTATTCAAGCACCATTTCACCGTTTTCCAACATTATTAAATCACCCATGTTTAGTCTAGTACAGTGACAACTAAAAGGTACTAAAAACAATTTCATCTAAGCAACCTAATCTGAATGTGTCGGTCCCTGGTTCTGATTGTTTGTTTGTGTGTCCGTGTGCGCGCATTTGTGCAAGTAGAAAAAAACGTGTTTACTCACCCTACTTGTAGAGAAATGCCATCCTCCTTTAGCCATCCTACCTGGCTAAAATGTTTAATTTCATGGCCAACTTTAGCTAGTTAACATTAGCCTTCTACATATTGAACTTCCATCCTCTCAGGCCAGGAGCACAAAAATGCATGAATTTATGGTTGGATCAGAATCGCCATTATAATCATTGGCCAGGATGGAGAATTAAGTAAAACCGCAAATCCAAATCCAAATCTCCATCCATAGCTAATTTAGGAAAGGGACCATTTTAGTTAGCTAGCCACTGAAGGACAACATTACATTGAGATGCATTACGAGTTTCTGTCAATGACGTATGCTCAAGAAAGTGATTGGAGTGAAGCCAAATCCAAACTGGCTTCCCTTAACACTTTTGTTTGGTGCACCAGGACCATTCACAGTTTAGCTTGACGCTGATTGGCTATTATTTTATAGAAAAAAATGATCACGGGAGACCAAATGCTCGCTTTCTTCCCTTGCATTCAATGCTACGGGCAGCAACAATGTCATACTCTTTTGGATCAGACCGCATCAGATGGTCTACAGAGACAGAGGGGGGCTGTTTCGCCCACTCGGATGCTTTCTTCATTGAGATACATTCAGCCTCTTGCGAATTGAAGGAAAAGACGAAAGATTTGTATTTAACCAGGCAAGTCAGTTAAGAACAAATTCTTATTTACGATGACGGCCTACCCTGGCTAAGCCCTAACCTGGACGACGCTGGGCCAATTGTGCACCGCCCTGTGGGACTTGTGATACCGCCTGAAATTGAACCAGGTCTGTAGTGACGCCTCTAGCACTGAGATGCAGTGCCATAGACCGCATAATAGTTTTAGTTCAAGGTCACAATTGGTTGTAGAACGCTCTTTGGTTTCAGTAGCAGCTCTTATGACACTGGCTGTTCAGACCTGGGTCGAAATAGTATTTTGGTTTTCCATACTTAAGGTGTGCTTTATTTAGCCTTGCCGCCTGACATAATGGAACCAATAGGATAGTCCCGAAAGTTCAATGAAGTGCACACTGAGTAAATTGATGTTTTGACAGCCTTATCCAAGTGACAAATTAAGCTGATGTGTATATACAAATAATGCATTAAGATAATGTGTTGATTGGGTTAGGGTTCACAGTTTAGCTTTAGCAGCTGTGGGGTTTAAGTAGGACTGTAAATTAAATTATTTGTCTTTTATTTCCCATATCGTTTCCTTAAGGCTCTATCTGGCTTTAGTTATAGTTATATTTCATGATTCTCTATTAGAGATCGGGAAGGTTTTAGTCTTATCAAACAGCACGCCAACTGAGATCCTCGTCCGTCGGTCTTCTGTTTGATCAGACTTCCTGAGGGCAGCTTGTGTATGTGTTAGACTTAGGCTGCAGAGATGATGAATTATAGAGTATTTGCGCTGTGTTACATGGTTCTGCACTACACCTCCCTCCCCATTCTCATTCTCCGATCATTTTATCTCTCTTTTTTCCCAGTCTTACTGGCTGTTATTCTTCCTCTTTTCATCACCTCTTCCACTGTTCAAAAGCTCTGTGTTGTGTACCTAGAGGACACATTTTACAATAGAGCTAGAACTCTTCCTCCGCCCCCTTTCTCTCTCAGTATGTGGTTTACTCTGCCATGTAAATTCATGACCACATAATGAACCTCCTCAGGGTAAAGGGCCTGCTAATGCTTAGCCTAACTCTGTCTCTCTCTCTTTTTCTCTCAATGATTGTATAGTGAATAGACTACAAAAGATAGTCTTGAGTGTATAAATCTATAGGGCCTTTATGAATGGTGAGAATGCTGCTGTAGATTTGAAACAATTGCATATTAATTGTAAGTGATATGGTGACATTTCACCCGGCATATTAGAAGACAAGGTGAAGAAATGACCTTCTTGTTTAAACTGACCGGATCCTCTTTGATCAACAGGAATGGGCTAGCTGATAGGGGCTAGGAGTGGATTAGGAATTGAGCATTCAACAACATGCTTCGAGAAGAGAAGGACTTGATGTTTTGGACAGAACACCATGTATACCACTCTGGAACACTTAATTATTTTTGAGGAACAAAATGCTTTACCTGCAGGTTTTAGGGTTGTCCCATTGGTGTACATCAGGGACGGGCAACTGATGGCCCGCGGCCCCCCTTGTGAAGGCCCTCGGCATCATCAGTTTTTCGTGTTAGCCAATGTCAGCTAGCATTTTTTTGAAATATCATGGTCTAATTACCGCCTGGGAGGCCACAATTGATTTTGTTGGTCAGGCTCACTCAAATATCATATTAAAAAACGGCAAACATTTCTCTCCACCCTTTGGGAAAATGTGTAGAATTGCAGGAAATGAGCAGTAAAACGCAGACCCACAGGCATCTGCCTCCCCCTCATGATCATTTCACATTTTTTTGTGTCCCCCATCAATGTTGCCCATCCCTGTAGATAGTAGAAGGAATTATACTCCACAGGAAAGTATTTTGGTCTCTCTTTACCCCTCTACTACTGAACTCACTCATACATTACACTCTTGTACACTTCTTTCTTCCTCTCCTTCCTGTCTGGTTGAAGTTTGTGTTTTTAATGAGAAACCCGAACCTCCTGAGACCTAATTATTATTTTTTTCACTAATTTATAAATCACTGCACATCTCCCGCTACCCACTCAGCATAGGATAGATACACTCACTGATGAGGGAGGATTGCCACTCAGAGAAAATATTATAATCCATGTTACAGGGCTCTAGACTAACTTTTTCCACTGGTGGCACTGGGGCTACCAACTTTTTCAGCTTATGGCACCAACACATGATTTGGTGGCACCAATTTAATGACCTGACCGATGTACCTGCATTCCATATAGAACCAGGCTAATAATGACTAGACATATTTTTTTTTAAATGTGCATGTCCTTGTAGGGCTTGACATTCAGGTAAATTTGCCAGTGGCATCATTTAAGGCAAGGCACCACACCCTAATGGGGTATTTTTTTCTCCCTTAATCACAATGAACTTTTAGACACTAATATAATACTTTTTTTGTATTACAACTTTTTTTGAATGTTGTTTTAAAATTGACAAATTAGGCAATATATCATTAAATGTACACATGTTTCATATACCCCAATTCCTTTTTTCTTGGCACTAGATGAAGTTAGCCTTTAAACATTTTGGTTTCATTTTGTTAACCTGTTAGGGCTTTTTGAAGAAAGACACTCCAGGATCAGACTTGTAGAGTAGATTGTGAACAAACTGGACTATATCTTTCTATCTGTAAAATACTAAAGACATGTACATAAACTGCATCTGTTTAGTGCATATTTTCCAAGAAAAAATGTAATCTAGAATAATATTTTTGCAAAAATAAACAATTCCCTGGTATATAAGTCTGGAGGATATACTGTATGTAAGAATAACCACACAATGTTGGTAAATGCAAATGCTTCTGAAGCTGAGAAAAATGTGTTGGCATGTGAGAACAGCGACTTTCAGGAAATGGCAGTTAAAGAGGAGTAGCCTGCAACGAATGAAACCTACCGTTCATCAAATTCATATTTAGACCCAATCACCATCTCTTCAAAGTAGGTTACTACATATAGTCCAGTTGGTAACATTCTCTATGAATTGGGCTTTTAAATGATGTATGATTTACATGTAGTGAGCTTTGAAATGATGGATTTATGTCCATTTGAATGTGGTCAAAATTCAGTTTTTGCCCCTTATTTGTACTACTATTAAGAGGACAATATACCCCAAAATCTCCAATAGATAAATTCATGAAAATGTTTAATTTCAGCCTGTGGTGCCTCACCTTAAATGTTATTTTTCATTTGCGGGCTGTGCAAGTAGAATATAGCCTACCGTTAATAAACAAATGCATTTCAACTCGACTATCTTATTTACATTGATTGTTTGGAGGGGGAAAAATGTTTGCGGATTCTCAAAAAGGGTGTTATTTTTAGCAAGTTTTAACATTCACTCTGCAATTGTAGGGATCTAAAAGTCAGTTTGATCTTTTGGTGAATTCAGTTTATCTGGGGTTTTTTCAGGGTTTCACTCTCAAAATCACCCTTTTAATTAAATTAAATTGCGTGCCTAGCAAGAGACTGTGTTTGGCTAGCCCTGTACTGTACAATGTGCTGTGTAAACTACATGTGATGGCAGAGTTGTGCAAGACAAATACCCTCGCGATTGATGCAAATCATCATGATATTCTGCCAGGTAAGCCTACTTTGCACTCAACAGTTTAATTGGTTTAAAGGTTTTTTGGGAAAGCCTGATGACTTTATTGAAAAATAAGTGTCGCACTGCCAAGTCTAAGGGTCACAAAAATGAGTGTTTTGGTTGCAGTTAAACTTGTTGAAATGTTTTCTGCATACAACATTTGGGACCCACTTCAAACAAATTACAACCTTTTTTATGAGGCTTGTATTGATGTTTATATATAGAAATAATTCATAGGCCAATACAGTATATCATGCATATATACTGAACAAAAAGAAACACAACATGTTAAGTGTTGGTCCCGTCCCTCATGAGCTGAAATAAAAACGCACAAAAAGTTTATTTAGCTCAAATTTGGTTGGTATATTTGTTTATATCCCCGTTGGTGATCTTTTCTCCTTTCCAAGATAATCCATCCACCTGACAGGTGTGGCATATCAGGAAGCTGATTAAACAGTATGATCAATACACAGGTGCATCTTGTGCTGGGGACAATAAAAGGCCAGTTTAAAATGTGCAGTTTTGTCACACAACACAATGCCACAGATGTCTCAAGTTTTGAGGGAGTGTGCAATTGGCATGCTGACTGCAGGAATGTCCAACAGAGCTGTTGCCAGGGAATTTATAGTTAAATTCTCGACCATAAGCCGCCTCCAACATCATTTTAGAGAATTTGGCAGTATGTCCAACCAGCCTCGCATCTGCAGACCAGTTCAGGACCTCCACATGCAGCTTCATCACCTGCGGCATCGTCTGAGACCAGCCACCCAGACAGCTGATGAAACCGAGGAGTATTTCTGTCTGTAATAAAGCCCTTTGTGGGGGAAAAAAATTTCTGATTGGATGGGCCTGGCTCCCCAGTGGGTGGTCCTGGCTGCCAAGTGGGTGGGCATATGCCCTCCAAGGACCACCATGGCTGCACCCCTGTCCAGTCATGTGCAATCCATAGATCAAAGCCTAATTTATTTATTTTAATTTGCTCATTTCCTTATATGAACTGTAACTAAGTAAAACCTTTGAAATTGTTGCATTTTGCGTTTTTATATTTTTGTTCAGTATACATTGTATTAAGTGTGAATGTTTAAGCCATCGGTCTCCAACAGGTAGATTAATTCTGTCTTCCTCTGCAAATTGTCATAAACAACCTTCCCGGCAACAATCCAATCAAAGCCACATTGACATTCCTCCTTTTTCATCCCCTCTTCCATTGTTCAAAAGCTCTTTGTATCTAGAGGGCACATTGTACAATAGAACTAGCACAGCTCTCTCTCTGTGTGTGGTTTTCTCTGCCATGTAAAACCATGACCACGTAATGAACCTCCTAGGGGTAAGTAACAGCCTGCTAACGCTTAACTCAGTCTCCTCGTTGTCCTTTTCCTCCTGCTCTTCCCCCACTTTCTCCTCCAACTCCTCTCTCCTCCCTTACCCATCAGTCCTACTCTTCTCCACCACAAGATGACCAAGACCACCCATTCTCTCCCTGCCTCCTGTCTCCGTCTCTTACTCACTCTCTACATTTCTATGCATCACAGTTTCCCTCTCTCCCCTTCACACTTCCACTCTGTCTCTCTATCATCTGCTTCATACATTTTGTCTCTCTTTTCCATCTTTACGGTATACAATTATATCATTCACTGTCTCTCTCTTTCCCTTGCCCTCCTGTCTTTCAATCTGTGGTACACATTTGTGTTGTTTGACTGAAGTTACTGATACACAGGTCCTGATTGCTGCCATGTGAAATGCTCTCCCTTCGATCGACACAAACACACAGGGATTTGTTCATGTTTATCACTCCCACACATCGGGCCCCAGTGGAGCACACAGGATGACTTTGCCATGAGGAACCTTTTTTTGTTGTTGTCTGGCTGGTGAGTCTTAATGAAGGCTGCTTCTCACTGTTGTTACTGCCCCGGAGGTCAGATGGCACATTTACACAGGTTGGCCTCTAACCTGAAAGGTCTGAGCTGCACCACAGAGACTCACAGCACTCACAGCTCTTGTGGGCAGGGTTGTAAACCCTCAGAGAGGGAGTGGGAGGGAAGACACACATTCCCACTTCAATAAAAAAAAAACTACACTCAAAATCAAAACGTATGCAAATGAAATGTTATCACATATACTGCCCCGAGCTTGTGATAAGATGCCATTTGCATAGATTTCCGCTCTTTGAGTAGTTTTTGATATGGATGTGTTTCTTCTTTCCCTCTGTGTTATATCCTTTCCCTTGGATTTTATATTCCAGGGTGTGCATGTACCTTTTCCTCTCGCTGTCCTCCCTTGGGCCAAACCCAGCCTGACCCCCTTCCCTGACTCCGTTTAGCCCAGTGGTTTATCTTGGCTTCCCAGTGTGGGACGTCTGGAGGTCAGGACAACCACAGGGACTCCCCTGAGACCGCTCCTCCTCAGCTCGGAGCCCCCCACCCATCTCTAGAGATTTGTTCCAACAATACAGGCAATACAGGGTTGCTAGAACTGTCATTGAGGTGTCAGGCAAGTTAATTTAATCTTGGTGTGTGTGTTGTCCTACCTAATTTGTAACTTTTTTTTATTTCTCAGGGTCCCGTTCTATCCTAGAAGACACATGGACTAAAAGAAATAGGGGCACCAGGCGAGGTAAGTCTTGGAAAAGACAATAAGATAAACACACACACCAATACAAAAACCTTTTGAAAAGACGGGATGTATCCTTTTAACCTAAATCAAAACCCTCAGGTCCACTTTAGGTTAAGACTGTCACCTTTGACCTCTCACCCCTGCAGGCCCTCTGGCTGTCCTCTCAGCTGAGACCTGACTGCTGATTGGAGCCGGCCTGGTGTTCGTATAGGTGTGTGTGTAAGGAGATGAAGTCCAGTATGCGTCAGTGGCGGAGGCTGGTGTTTGTGGGCATGTTGGCATGGGCCCTCCTCTTCCTGGTTCTGCTATCCTACTTCCTAGATGCCCGCGTGGACAACGAGGCCCTGACCTCCGCCGGCTCCTCGCTCTCCCAGCATCCCGACACGAGGCGCTTGTCCTCCATCCAAGCCGCCTCCCACCAGCAGCACCACTCCGTCATGGGCTCCCGACCCGAACCCGCCTACACCACCTTTACCACCATCTACCCAGATCCTAACTCTAACCATTACCCAGACTCCGAAGCAGAGCCTAGCCCCACTTCCACCACCTCAGAGCCTGGCCTGGAGCTGAGCCAGAGCTCAGAAAGCGGTCCCTACGGGACCAGCCAGGAGGGCGTGGGGGGCAGCCGACAGCAGCAGGACTACCTGGACCCCCAGACCCTGGCTGCATGGTCCTCCTTTGGCACGGAGAACGTGGGTTCCCACTCCGACCAGGCGGTGACCCGCAGCCGTGAGAGAACCGCCTGGACCCCCTCCGATGCTGAGTGGGGGCCCAACCGAACCAAGCGCAGATCCTCACGTGAGGATGAAGAGGGGGAGGATGAGGGGGTTCAGACGAATAACAGCCACAGGAGGAGGACCACAGTGTGGGGGCGTAGGGGGAAGAGAGATGGGTGGGGAAAAGAGGAGGATTTAGAGGAGTACTACTTCTCCAAGTCGGCCTCAGTGGTGCAGCGACTTTGGCGGGGAAGTGTTTCCTCTGGAATGCTGTCCCCGCGGCTGCAGCGCGCTATGCGTGACTACCTGAGTGCCAACAAACACCACGTGACCTATAAAGGACGCAGACGGGCCGCCCAGAGCTCCAGGGAACTGCTGTGTGAGCTGAAGGATCAGGCCAGGCTGAGAACACTGGACGGGTCCGAGCAGCCCTTCTCCTCGCTGGGCTGGGCCCATCTGGTGCCACGCCTGGCCCTGGAGCATCTCTACAGACAGGGGGGCCAGAGGGGCTTCAGGAGCTGTGCTGTGGTGACCTCTGCTGGGGCTATTCTGCACTCAGGCCTGGGGAAGGAGATCGGTGAGTGAGGGGTAGAGAGGGGAGTGGACAGGGGATGGTAGAGTAGGGGAGAGGGAAGGAAGAAAAGGAGATGGAGGGCAGGGGGCAGGGGGAGGGAGGGAGGGAGGTATGCAGGTTAAATGGGATGAAGGGATTGAAGGAGAACTGGGATACGATGGCTGAAACTTGACGCTTTTATTGGTACAGTAAATTGAAAAAAAAAACACTTCTGTTTTACCTAATGCCCTGATAAATAGAACCCTGGTCTTGCCTATATGTGACTTTGTGTCTGTCAGAGTGTGAAATACAGCATTGATCCTGAGCAGATTTCTCCATGACAACCCAGTCTGTTTATGTGAGGGGAGAATGATGTCTCTTTACGAAGTGACATCCACAGCATTGATTGGGAAGTAAATTTGTCGTGTAACACTATCGACTTCCCAATTCGCCCCACAGCCTAGTGTTAGGCTTACAGTGACGTGACATTTGGTCTTGGGCTCTAAACTGTCTCACACACCAAGTAGGAGACCTCTATCACCCAGTAGTAACAATTTCTATGATTGGCTGAAAGGGAATTGGCATGTCATATTTCCCAAAGGGTCTAGAGCAGTTAATTTGGAGATCTTCTATATACTGTATCTCTAGAATACTTTGGTTGACTGCATTGCAGCTTGTCTTTGTGTGTGTGTCTTCTGTTCTCTGCGTTTGCGGCTCTATGTGGGCATGGGGAGAGTGTGAACTCGGGGACAGATGGCTCACTTGTTTAATTGTATAGATTAGCAGGAGATCAAACCATATTGATCTCACTTAGATACTCCTCATCTGTCCAATGCGGAGGTGTTTCTGCAAATACCTTCCTGTCTTCCCATCCTTTCCTTCACGTCAAAGTGTGTGTACAAGCATATGAATGTATGTTTGACATTAGAGTCAATAAGATGAGAGGTTTGTGAATCTGTCGTAGGACATCTGTACCAGGCTAATGTTTCGCTGCCACCGTGTGGTGAATTGGCTGAATAACATCCTCAACGGCCTTCTACGGTTTAGTCGTCTCATCGCCTCACTGCTCTCTCCCGCCATATCTCTCCACATCCACCCCCCCCCTATCCATACACTCTCCTTCTGAATTCCAAATAGACCCCCACCCCTCAGCTATACCTTAGCTTAGGCCTTTGTGTAGATCAGAAAGGTGTCTCCAAGATGGTATCTGATAGGTGTATCCAAATGGTGAAAATTACACATTTTCCTAACCAGAGCACAAGATGGCGTTATTACCACATGGTTATTTCCACAGTAACCGCATGATGCTGAGATTTCGATTTTCACTTGAAAATGTATGCCAAACAAAAACCATTGATTGCAAAGTTAAACAAATGGTACAACTCTATTTAAAAGTTTCTACTGACATTTTTACAGAAACACATTTACTTGAACAGAGTAGATGTAAAGTTGGGTTACAGAATGACAGTAAAACTCTGTTTAAATATCCACTCCGAAATTAAGATTCAAAGATGTCTGCTGGAAGAAAAACTATATTTTGGTCATTGAACTACAGTAAGTGAAGTGGATTAACACCCAGTAACAGAATGCTGGTATCAGAATGACATCATGGGTCCCTGATTCTCTTCATGGTGGTAGGTCCTGAATAAGTACACACTAATATCCCCCTTTGCATGTTTGGGTGTTTATTCTACACACTGGCTATTATTCTAATGAGCTCGCCCCAAACAATACCACATTTGGTTGGTCCGGACCTGACCAAATCTGTGCCAATCATAGACTTATGTTTCACAAGTTTGGACATCACAGTAAAGCACAGTAGAGTACAGCACAGTATAATACAGTAAATTATACTGTAATCTACTGTACTAAACTCGACTACTGTATTGTACTGACCTCTACTCTAATTGTCTTTACTGTACAGTGCTCTACTGTATTGTACTGACCTCTACTCTAATTGTCTTTACTGTACAGTGCTCTACTGTATTGTACTGTACAAACTTGTGACACCGACGTCTATGACTTTATCTGAAAAAGGATGAAGCATGTAACAATTTATTTGTATTTTTATTGCTTCATATTTTATCAAATCAGTTGTTTTTCCTTATTCTGTTTATTTTTCCTTCAAATTCAGTTTTCTCCGCTTTGGGTGTAGATGCCCTTTTAATTCAAGTAAGCACTAGAAAAATACTTAAGTTTGTGATGCAGAGTTTTCTGAACAAATCACCACTGGATTGATGCAAATAATCATGATATCTTTCTGCCAGGTAGGCATAGGCTACTTTGTAGTTAACATTTAATTGAGAAGGTTTTTGAGAAAGCGTTTCCATCTACCAGAAGATGGTTATTAGCATAATCGCTAACCACTAGACAAAGTGGTAGACACACACACACACACACACACACACACACACACACACACACAGAAACCGGGTATTCCCGTGCCTCCTTATAAAGTTATAGGAAAATACGAATCACTGATGCATTTTGTGTGTCTTTATAATAATATTGATCAAAATTAATACATTTTCTAATAAATTCAATAGATTTAGTAGATTTCCTACTATGTTCAATACATTTTTGAATATTGTTGAATTCCGTTTTAATGTCTGCATTCCGTCCACATTCCCCGCATTATGGATTTTATAGGGCCCTAATATTTGGACTGCCAAAACTACTTTTCCACATCCATGGACTTCCGGTGTTGGTCGGTGCTCAGTGGGTGAGGAGGTTGGTGACAGTAAATGCAAACATTGTTAGATTTTGTGGTAATTCTGTCAATGATTTGGCAAAATATAAATATTGAAATGAGTTGGTAGTTTTAAGACTTTTTCAGCTAAACATTTTCTAAAACCCCTTTTCCATCTGTTTGACCTGAAATCAAAGCATTTGGTTATTTCTTAAGGTGGAAAATGGTTGAATATATATATATATATATATATATTATATATATTATATATGCCTTAAGTTCTCAAAAATATAGGCTCAGCTTTCTTTTTCTTAAATTTAATTTTTATTCATTTTTTAAAATTCATTATTTTTTTAAACTCTAGATACAAACTTATACATACAAATAACAACTTACAGACACCCACAAACAATGACTACATCTCATCTGACCAGACCCATATGTTCACACCCCCATCCCTAGTGCCTGCATTATTGTTTGCCACATGGCCTTAAACTGAACCAATTAGTTTTTCTCGGTCACCCGTGCCATGTCAATAATAAAATATAAATGTTTCCATTGCAAAAATTGATTTCTAAGTTTAGTATATATATTTTTCTTGATGAGGGATGAGAAGAGAATTGTCCAGCCCATTGGGTATCTCACTACACCCCCATATGCCATGTCTTGAAATGTGCAGAAAGACAGATTAAAAGTACATTTACATTGTAATAGTTCTGATAGCCAACTTTCTAGCTCCGCACATAAGCATGGATTATTGAGTCAGTATTAGTTTTTAAATCAAATTTTTACATTTTGTCTTTTGTATAATACATTCTATACATTAGTTTAGACTGGATTAAGTTTCTTCTGAAAAGCTATCCTAGGATTGTTCCCTAAGGTTGTGTTTTTAGTCAGTGATATTGGTTCTTGTGTAATACAGTGCCTTGAATAAGTATTCACCCCCCTTGGCATTTTTCCTATTTTGTTGCATTATAACCTGTAATGTAAATGGATTTTTGTTTGGATTTCATATAATGGACATGCACACAATAGTCCAAATTGGTGAACTGAAATGAAAAAATGACTTGTTTCAAAAGAATATAAAACGTAAAAGTGGTGCGTGCCCCTTTTTGCTATGAAGCCCCTAAATAAGATCGGGTGCAACCAATTACCTTCAGAAGTCACATAATTAGTTAAAGTCCACCTGTGTGCAATCTATTTAAGTGTCACATGATCTGTGTGTATATATACTCCTGTTCTGAAAGGCCCCAGAGTCTGCAACACCACTAAACAAGGGGCGCCACCAAACAAGCGGCATTATGAACACCAAGGAGCTCTCCAAACAGGTCAGGGACAAAGTTGTGGAGAATTTCAGATCAGGGTTGGGTTATAAAAACATATGGCACCACAACCAACCTGCCAAGAGGGCTGCCCACCAAAACTCACGGACCAGGCAAGGAGGGCATTAATCAGAGAGGCAACAACGAGATTAAAGATAACCCTGATGGAGCTGCAAAGCTCCCCATGGAGATTGAAGTATCTGTCCATAGGACCACTTTTTAAGCCTTACACTCCAAATAACTGGCTTTACAGAAGAGTGGCCAGAAAAAACTAAGCAAACATGTTTAGTGTTCGCCAAAAGGCATGTGGGAGACTCCTCAAACATATGGAAGAAGGTACTCTGGTCAGATGAGACTAAAATGGAGCTTTTTGGCCATCAAGGAAAACCCTATGTCGGGCAAACCCAACACATCTCATCACCCCGAGAAGACCATCCCCACAGTTAATCATGGTGGTGGCAGCATCATGCTGTAGGGATGTTTTTCATTGGCAGGGACTGGGAAACTGGTCAGAATTGAAGGAATGATGGATGGCGCTAAATGCAGGGAGGGAAATTCTTGAGGGAAACGTGTTTGTCTTCCAGAGATTTGAGACTGGGACAGAGGTTCACCTTCAAGCAGGACAATGACCTTAAGCATACTGCTAAAGCAACACTCGAGTGGTTTAAGGGAAAACATTTAAAGTCTTGGAATGGCCTGGTCAAAGCCCAGACCTCAATCCAATTGAGAATCTGTGGTATGAATTAATAATTGCTGTATACCAGTGGAAACCATCCAACTTGAAGGAGCTGGAACAGTTTTGCCTTGAAGAATGGGCAAAAATCCCAGTGGCTAGATGTGCCAAGCTTATAGAGACATACCCCAAGATACTTGCAGCTGTAATTGCTATAAAATGTGACTCTACAAAGTATTGACTTTGGGTGGGTGAATAGTTATGCACGCTCAATGTCTTTTTTTTGTCTTGTTTGTTTCACAATCAAAAATATATTGCATCCTCAAAGTGGTAGGCATGTTGTGTAAATCAAATGAGACAACCCCCCCCCAAAAATATATTTTAATTCCAGGTTGTAAGGCAACAAAATAGGAAAAATGCCAAGAGGGTGAATACTTTCGCAAGCCCCTGTACATTTAACTTTCTTCCATATTGTTAGCTTTCATTTGACACCAAATGTAATGTGTCCCTATGAACTTCACATTAGTGCTCATGGGGCCTTTTCATGGAAATGCCCACATTGCTTGTACTTGACTGTTAATTTTGACCTGGGAAATTAGATGGGGGTGGGGTGGGGGGGGGGGGGGGGGGGGGGCTGCCTGTGGATCCAGTAATAGTACTTCAACAATATTGGTGCTCTGAGAAATAAATGGTCCTGCACATGAGCCATACTAGCTAGTGGCAAGAGGACGAAAACCTTCCATTTAACCATGACCATTTTAAAATGGTTTTATTTTTTATTTAACCTGTTATTTAACTAGGCAAGTCAATTAAGAACACATTCTCATTTACAATGACAGCCCACAAAAAGGAAAAAGGCCTCCTGCGGGGACAGGATCTGGGAGTAAAAGGTCAAATATAGGACAAAACACGCATCACAACAAGAGACAACACTACATAAAGAGACCTAAGACAACAACATTGCATGATAGCAACACATGACAGCAACATTGTAGCAACACAACATGGTAAAAGAACAAAACATGGTACAAACATTATTGGGCACAGACAACAGCACAAAGGACAAGAAGGTAAAGACAACAATACATCACGCAAAGCAGCTACAATTGTCAGTAAGTGTCCATGATTGAGACCATTAATCATAAGATTGTGTGTGTGAGACCATGTACACCTGAGTGTACAAAACATTAGGAACTTCCTCTTTCCATGACCAGGTGAATCCAGGTGAAAGCATTGATCCCTTTTTGACTTGTTAAATTCACTTCAACAGTGTATATAGAGGGGAGGAGATAGGTTAAAGTGATTTTTAAGCCTTGAAACAGTTGAGACATGGATTCTGTATGTGGGCCATTCAGAGGGTGAATGGGCAAGACAAAGATTTAAGTGCCTTTGAACTTTGAACTCAAAACACTGCTGGGTTTTTCACACTCCACAGTTTCTCATGTGAATCAAGAAGGGTCCACCAGCCAACTTGACAGAACGGCAGGAGGCATTGGAGTCAACATCCCTGTTGGACATCCCTGTTGGACATCCCTGTTGGACATCCCTGTTGGATGCTTTCAACACCGTGTAGACTCCATGCCTTGACCATTTGAGGCTGTTCTGTGGGCAATATAGGTGCAACTCAATATTAAGCTATTCCTAATGTTTTGTACACTCAGTGTATGTGTACACTTTGTGTGTGAAGGCCAGCAGAAGGGCACACTGCCTGTGTCTTATGTCAGTTTGAAGGATTCCTGGTGATGTTTGATGATGATCATTGAACAAATACGAGTAGAGCAGGTGCCTGTGAAACTCCCTTCAGTTACACATGTTGACCACTAGAGAATACTCTCTCTCTATGAGTAGTGATCATTTCATGTATTATTGCATCAAAGCACAGAGCTGAATCCTGCACTAGGTTGCTCATTTACCAGATTGTACATGTCAAATGGCCATTCACGGTGATTGGTCATCCAGGTCGAGTGTTTGGACTATGGCGGAACGAGGGCAGTCGGGGTGAAGTGGAAAAGGTCAAGGAGACTTAAAAGTGAAGAACTTCACTACCAGACTCTCAGGGTATCACTAGAGGTTAAGAAGAGGCAGGTAGGCAGACTCGGTGGCTGGACCAAGTGAACACTGCCCAAAAGACAGACTATTGGATGTCATCTTAGGGACTTGTCGTTTATGAGCACTTGATTGATTTTCAGTTTCTGAGGTGGCCTTTTGATATTTGGCTGCCAAAACTTGATTGTCTTAGCTAAGTAACAGCTGATTGACGTAGAGTGACACTTACATTTTTTCATCGAATGACACTTTGACTGACTTTATTTCTGACGTGTTTTCTTTCTGTCCCGCCCCCCAGATTCCCATGATGCAGTTCTGCGGTTCAACGCTGCGCCTACAGAGGGCTACGTGAGAGATGTGGGGAACAAGACCACCATCCGCATCATCAACTCACAGGTGTGTGTCATAAGGCTAACATGCATGTCACAAGCTAAGAGTCACTACAACAAGCTTCACGGCTCCTCATATGTGCCTGTAATCAAGTGCCATGGCCGAGTAAGTGATTCAGCATGTCGAATAGACCATGACTCACTCAAACAAACAACATGACTCCAAACACATGAGCCTGATTTGCATATAAATAAGAATGTGATTCATTCAAATCGTGTGTGTGTGTGTGTGTGTGTGTGTGTGTGTGTGTGTGTGTGTGTGTGTGTGTGTGTGTGTGTGTGTGTGTGTGTGTGTGTGTGTGTGTGTGTGTGTGTGTGTGTGTGTGTGTGTGTGTGTGTGTGTGTGTGTGTGTGTGTGTGTGTGAACCAGCTGTCCTCCAGTACTAGGTAGACAGTGAGTGATTACCCTTACCCATTTTGTGTAAGTGGGTCTTCACCACAGCTCCAGTTCAGTCATCTTCTCCCAATGAAGAAGTCATCTTCTCCCACTTAGCACAGAGAACAACATGCAGTAAAGACACACATAAAGACACACACACACTAGCGCATTCTACTACTGTCACACTAACAGTCAAAGCAACCGCAGAGCTCATTCTACTGTGGACCCACAGCTCCCATGGAGAGATGGGGAGAGGGCGAGTGTGTTTGTTTTCATGCGTGTGGGCACTGCAGTGCTGCATCTAGTTTCATGTGTAACCTTTGACCCCTCCACTTTACAGATCCTGGCCAATCCCAAGAACCACTTCAACACCAGCTCACTGTATAAGAAGGTGACTCTGGTGGCCTGGGACCCTGCTCCGTACGCTGTCAATTTGCACAAGGTGTGTGGGAGTGTGTGAATTTTAGATTCTCCTTGACTGTCTAGTTTTTATTTTGGTGATAGTTCTAAAATAACAATCTTATTTAAATACATATTGCTCCATAGTTTTTTTACATACTTTATATCTTGTTTTAGTAGTTTAAGTTTACACTGAAAAGGCTTTCCCATGTGCCGCTGCTAAATACATATAGAGGAAACACTGCACTCTACTCAAACCTTGCCCACTCTCTTTGAGAGGTCCAGTAATGGCACCTAAATGGTGATATTTAAAGAGTTGCTCACCAGAGCCCATGGCACCTGTTGAATTGGTGGAAGATGGGCTATGGTTGCCATGGTTATGCTAGCAATGCTAATGAGGACCTGCGTAGTGGAAGGCCCTGTGTGGAAAAGTTAGCCTCGCTTGTCTGTTTAACTCACGGCCCTCAGGGACAGGGTGCTACATCATATACACCAACGCACTGACGGCATCAACGCAGATTTATTACATACCAGCTTTATATACCCTGTACTCCTCCTTTCTTCTCTCTCCAGTCCTTTGACACTCTCTCCTTCATCACCTCCACTTCTTATCCCATTCTGTTTTACTTCTTATACTCTTTTTCTCCTGCTTCTTATTAATCTCTTCCTTTATCTTCGCTTCCATATTTTTCTCCTCTTTTTCCCTCTGGCCTTCCTCCCTGTTCTCTCCTCTTCTTCCCTCTGGCCTTCCTCCCTGTTCTCTCCTCTTCTTCCCTCTGGCCTTCCTCCCTGTTCTCTCCTCTTCTTCCCTCTGGCCTTCCTCCCTGTTCTCTCCTCTTCTTCCCTCTGGCCTTCCTCCCTGTTCTCTCCTCTTCTTCCCTCTGGCCTTCCTCCCTGTTCTCTCCTCTTCTTCCCTCTGGCCATCCTCCCTGTTCTCTCCTCTTCTTCCCTCTGGCCATCCTCCCTGTTCTCTCCTCTTCTTCCCTCTGGCCATCCTCCCTGTTCTCTCCTCTTCTTCCCTCTGGCCTTCCTCCCTGTTCTCTCCTCTTCTTCCCTCTGGCCTTCCTCCCTGTTCTCTCCTCTTCTTCCCTCTGGCCTTCCTCCCTGTTCTCTCCTCTTCTTCCCTCTGGCCATCCTCCCTGTTCTCTCCTCTTCTTCCCTCTGGCCATCCTCCCTGTTCTCTCCTCTTCTTCCCTCTGGCCATCCTCCCTGTTCTCTCCTCTTCTTCCCTCTGGCCTTCCTCCCTGTTCTCTCCTCTTCTTCCCTCTGGCCTTCCTCCCTGTTCTCTCCTCTTCTTCCCTCTTCCATCTGGCCCTCTTCCCTCTGGCCTTCCTCCCTGTTCTCTCCTCTTCTTCCCTCTGGCCATCCTCCCTGTTCTCTCCTCTTCTTCCCTCTGGCCTTCCTCCCTGTTCTCTCCTCTTCTTCCCTCTGGCCATCCTCCCTGTTCTCTCCTCTTCTTCCCTCTGGCCATCCTCCCTGTTCTCTCCTCTTCTTCCCTCTGGCCATCCTCCCTGTTCTCTACTCTTCTTCCCTCTTCCGTCTGGCCCTCTTCCCTCTGGCCTTCCTCCCTGTTCTCTCCTCTTCTTCCCTCTGGCCTTCCTCCCTGTTCTCTCCTCTTCTTCCCTCTGGCCTTCCTCCCTGTTCTCTCCTCTTCTTCCCTCTGGCCTTCCTCCCTGTTCTCTCCTCTTCTTCCCTCTTCCATCTGGCCCTCTTCCCTCTGGCCTTCCTCCCTGTTCTCTCCTCTTCTTCCCTCTGGCCATCCTCCCTGTTCTCTCCTCTTCTTCCCTCTGGCCTTCCTCCCTGTTCTCTCCTCTTCTTCCCTCTGGCCATCCTCCCTGTTCTCTCCTCTTCTTCCCTCTGGCCATCCTCCCTGTTCTCTCCTCTTCTTCCCTCTGGCCATCCTCCCTGTTCTCTCCTCTTCTTCCCTCTTCCGTCTGGCCCTCTTCCCTCTGGCCTTCCTCCCTGTTCTCTCCTCTTCTTCCCTCTGGCCATCCTACCTGTTCTCTCCTCTTCTTCCCTCTGGCCTTCCTCCCTGTTCTCTCCTCTTCTTCCCTCTGGCCATCCTCCCTGTTCTCTCCTCTTCTTCCCTCTGGCCATCCTACCTGTTCTCTCCTCTTCTTCCCTCTGGCCTTCCTCCCTGTTCTCTCCTCTTCTTCCCTCTGGCCATCCTCCCTGTTCTCTCCTCTTCTTCCCTCTGGCCATCCTCCCTGTTCTCTCCTCTTCTTCCCTCTGGCCATCCTCCCTGATCTCTCCTCTTCTTCCCTCTGGCCATCCTCCCTGTTCTCTCCTCTTCTTCCCTCTGGCCATCCTACCTGTTCTCTCCTCTTCTTCCCCCTTGTCTTCCTCCCTGTTCTCTCCACTTTATCACTGTCCTCTCTCTTTCGCATGTGCACGCCCTCTCTCTCTTTGAGTAGAGGTGCATGATCAGTAACAAGACTATAACTATTACCCCTCCCCCCTCGCAATCGCTCTCCCTCTTTCTTTGTCCCCCTCTCTCTCTTAAACCCCCTTCTCTCTCTCTCTGACAGTGGTATGCCAGTCCAGACTATAACCTGTTCAGTCCATATGTGGAGCACCGGAGGCGCCACCCCACCCAGCCCTTCTACGTCCTC